>NW_022145604.1:29609856-30209856 GCF_000002235.5 Strongylocentrotus purpuratus | reverse complement strand
ACGAATAAATGTGTATGTACATTTTTTTTCCTTAATAATGGCCTTTACATAGAACTGAATATTTAGAAGGAGCAAAGTAAACCCCTCAAAGACATTTTTGTAATTTAACTTTGATCATCCATATCTCTGTTTACTGTAGCACTTCTATGCATCATTATACATTCATATAATAGGAATGTCAGTTCATTTCCATTTCAAACAATACACCATCAGTAATGAATCTCAAATAAAGGAAGGTATAAAACACCTTAAATGTAAACACTATTAGTTCAAAAGTGTTTAATTATCTTTAGGATACAATGTTGGCACTCATGCAGAACCACTTCAATATGACAAGATCAATTACACTCTATCTATCCTAAAACAAATTAAGAAATTTGCCATCGACAGTGAACACTAATTTTCACTTTTGACATGGTACCGTAATTCAGTTGTCTTACACATTCCATAATGTTTAATTTTATAGCTATTTGAACTAGTACAATCAGAAGCATCTTTTCAAAGGAGAATAGACATACATTACAAGTACATTTCAATAATTTTGATTTCAAGTAAAATGATGTGAAAAATCGAGATAATAATTTAAATGTTGAATTGCAGAAACCTTTTGACAGACTGTGTATTTTCATCCTTTCAGGATAAAGCAAACGATTCTGCAGAATCTGTACTGACAGGCATGCAGATGGGCTGGGAGTCACCCGAGCTGTCTGATGATTTCATGATATCAGATGTGGAATCAGTTCCTTTCGACCTTTCTCAGGCTTCAACTATTGCAGTAGATGAAGATTCATGCTCATCAGTAGTCAATGATTTGAACAGCAGCAGTGACACGCCACCACTCAAGCGCCAGAAAGCAGTAAGATACGTAAGTTCACATTTCAAAAAAAAATTGTAATTCATTCAGTCTAAATAATTAGGCCATATTATATTATTTACGTGTATTTATATCATGGCTATTCTAAATGTTCTCTAGGTTTTCATGGTGAGTGAGTATTCACAATTGAAAGCTTTCGTTAAACAATCACAATTCCGCTAGCGCCGGACCCATTTGTGCGGTTCCCACTGCATAAAAAGCCAGTTGCACTGAATGATTCTTTGAGTTATACTCCTGACGACGAATAGAGCATACTGTTCGAAACATGTCGAGTCTCCTTTTATTGAAATAATACTATAGTTACAAATACTATAGTTAACCCTTTCAAGAAACCAACCGTTCTTTACAGAAATAAACTCAACAAGGAATACCAACAGTTCTTTTCAGAACTAAACTCTTCGAATTTGTGAACTGGTCACAAATTTTCTGATCTTGATCTTTTTCTATTTTTCCTCTTTCCATTTCATTTCATTTTTCAGTGTTTTCAACACCAAAACAAAAAGCTAAAAACGTATCAAATTGAAAGCTAAAAAACAAGTCTTGTGTTTGTGCTTCTAAATTCAAATTCCATTGCATTCACTTCCTTTCCTTTATTCCTCTAATTGCCCTATAAGTGGGTCCCTTGAAGAAAGATACATGTATATCAACGGCCTTTTCCCTAAGGCTTACCACATGGCGTTAACGAAAGCTTTCAATCAGATCTATTCTTTTTTTATGTGGAAATAAAAGTCCACCACTCTGTGTGTCCCTGAGCAAAGTATTTAAGAGCCACGCTGTCTATGATGTTAAGTTCAGAACAATAATAAAAACATTGAAATTGTAAGTCCCTTTAGAATTCAGAGATTTAATTAAATTGACTCCCAGTTGCTATTTTTATCACCAAGGTCTGTTGAAAACAAAGAACACTCTATCTGCTGGGTAGCACATTTTTTGCATGTTATTTTGAGCTGTGATTATCCCATTTATTACTATGCATGCAAAATCGATCAAAAATACATGCACTGTATCTGTAAGAATCCCTTTTTAGCAAATGCTTTTGGAAGATGTTGAAATGTGCCAGAAAAGATTTAATACCACCTGTACTATTATGATAAAAAATAAAAAAAACACACACACAACATTTTCTTAACTCGTGCAATTCTGATTTTTTTATAGGATGTGGGTGAAATTCTAAAGAAAACCATGGAAGGAAGAAAAACGTTGGAGGAAGTAACTCGAATGAAAGTCTGCGCACCACACAACACTCGTGTCGTCTGTAATTTGTGTACAGAGCACCTTGTAAACTTGCATGGCCTAAGGTAATGAATGTTACATGTATTTGCAATGGCTCATATGCTATTGCCTTGTTTCTGTCTGCATTGTGCATTCTTCTTCTTTCTTTTGCAAGAAATCACATTCACTTTACAGCAAGACTTTGACCTTCCTGACTAGGTCCCTTTCTCATGTCCAGTTGATTTGAAAATCCTCCTTTCCCTCATCAGGCATCTCATTTTTCAAAGTATGGTATAACAGGGCTCTGAAGGATATTTGCCAAGCTTAAAATATACCTGCTACTAGTAACCTTGAGTCAAGTGAGACAACAAATAACAAGGCTAACACCGCATATTGTATGGTCTATGGAGGATGGAAGTTTATTCTGGAACTCCCTTCCAAATCATTCAATCTGTAGATGAAAACAGAGAGAATAAAAACACATTGTTTAGTGCAATACTCAGAGATTTACATCTTCTTGTCTGCTAATAAACATATATCGCTTCATGGAATAATCAGTTGTCATGAGTGACTTATTTATACGTCAATAGTAGCAAAATTATGTTTTCTTTAAGAATTCAGAAAATTACAAGCTTCACTTGGTTTTAAGAAATTCAATTAACTAGTTGACTAGAAATTTAACGTCCTGTGGAAATACCGAAATCTCCTTAAAACACATGCAATGTATAATCTTTCAAATGTATGATTTTCATTCAAACTACCTAATTTGCTCTTTACTGTATTTAAACCAAACTAAATCCTGAATAAATAAACCATGCTTAACAAAGCACTAAATAACCTTGAAACCTCTTGGATGGTTTATATATAACAATATTTCCACTATTCACATATGGTCTTTGCCTCTTCTTAATCATTAAATGACATGCTTTATTACTGCTGCATTGTTTCTTTTTGTGGCTCAAAAGAACATCCAAATTAATTTATCCAGAGCTCATTCCAGATAAATCTGACCGAAATGAAATATGACCTTTGCCTATCGACCTACATCTTGACTGACCAAAATATCTTGAATACAAGCTCAGGCAAAATGCAGCTTAACAGCATTCATTTATAAAACCTGTTTAAACATTCAGCCCTTTTCTCAGGCATTCTTTTGTTCCGTCTGTTCTGTATCCCTTTTAAATACATGAAACCTACTAAGAACACAAAATGGCTTTCAAAATACATCTTGTACATTGTACCAAATTTGACATAGCTTATAATCCTACAAATCAAACCTTTGTTTTGTACCAGAATTTCAGTACTTTTGTAGGCTTAATCTTATCAAGCAAACTAGACAATTTTACTCTTTGTTTATGAAATTGACACTCTTCACTTGCTAATACATGTAGCGTAGCGAACACATTAACGATAACTCTGTGTAAATAACAATTTTGACATCAAACTTCAATCTCAAAACATCGTATCTAGAATTTATCAAATTCCTTTCTCTTTCATATCATTATTAAATTTAGATATTTAACTTTCATATTACTTACTCTTTGGGCGATATTAGCCTCGACAAATCAGGAAATAAAGGTAAATTTGCCGTCTGCAAATTCGTCAAACTTCTTCATCGTCAAAGTATTGTGGCTGCAAAGTAACCTGGGAAATTTACGGTGTCTTTGAGAACGAAAATATGGTGTTCGTGAAATTCAATAAGAAAAAGAACTGTTTCACCGAAACATTGGGGCATGCACATTAGGTTAGCTCAAACCACATCCTTTGATTTGGAGTAAGCTCAACTACACCACAATAATTTCATTCTAGACACTGTTCCACATGTGTATTTTCTAACATACATGTAAGTACATGTACATTAAACTGTAATGTTAATTTCTCTTACTAAACAGACCTGGCCCTGACATGAAAGGGGCAATGGCCTCCTCAATCATCGCAGAGTTCCCCTTCCTGAAAGATCCAGCTGGAAATGGAGATGTGAGTAGACAGTTTGTGGAGACTGACTTTGTGTCAGTATTTCAATTAAAACTCATCTGTGGCACATATCAGTAAAGTCCTTTTAGTCCAAAGAAAAATTTCTTGTTACTCATTAGAATATTGTGATAGGAAGCACATTATTAAATTTTCCCTTGTGCTTCATGATGGAAGTTTCAGTTTCAAATTTTCTGTCTGTGAGTTACTTTCATCTAGCTCTTTATTAATGTGATAATGGCCTGATTAATATTTTATATTTTCTCATGAACTTTGAAGATAGTAATTTATTTGAAGTTATGGCTATATAGTTTACTCCTTGAATTGTTACATTATTCATGCTAATGCACAGGATTTTTTTTTTAAAGGAGGAATGGTACTTCAAAAGCTCCAAATGTCCTGCAGGTGGTAGGATAGAGAATAGACTCAAGTATTTAAGAAGAATAACAGCGGAGAAAGACAAGAAGCAAGTCGGGGTTGGCAGTCCTGAGGATATAGCTTCAACATCTTCCAGTGAGGATCTAGCATCTCCTCAGATGAATTATGGTATGCACTTACAGATGTTACCAATAATTTCCAAAGCATATAACAGTCTAATGCAACCTGTTGAATTTTTACTGGTCCAGTTCAACTGGAACAGTATTATTTTGTTCCAATTTCCAGAGTTACCAGTTGAATTTTTACTGGTGTAACTGGTCCAGTTGATTCCGGTTCTCCTTTTGGATAGTCAAGCAGGCTTAAAAAATACTTGCCCAGTAGCAAAAAATTTGTTCCCGGGGTTCAAGCTAAGTAGTAAATAACCATTGTTATATGTAGATTGTGTTAATTTTCATAGTTTGGCCGCCATGGGCATGTTTATAGCAAAACTTAGAGAAAGGGATCCGACTTTCTTTGCATTTTTCGAGTTGAATGTAATTTTGTATTTCCTTTTTGTCCCATTGAAGTACTAATTTCTTTGGTTGGGGTCTGGCAAATGCATGTTATAGCAAAATCAGCTCTTCTTGAAGGGAGTAAATGCTGGTAATGTGACACTCTTTTCAATTACAGGTAATTTGGCTATGTTGAATCTTTTGGGACCATAGAAATCTGTTTTGCTTGGGAGAAATTTAACCTAGAAGAGTATACATTAACACATGTTTGCATAATCTGGTCTTAAAGATTGCTTTGACTTGGGCGAATATTTGACGTATGAAAGGTCGACTAATCAGGTTTAACTGTATTAAAAAATAAGTCAAATACTACCTGGTAAAACCTTGTTTACTTTGATACTAATTAGCAGCCAAATTAAATTTTAATGCTGCCTGATAAAACATACAGCTTAAAGTTAGAAAAATACTAGGATGAACAGGAGGTTCATCCATTTTAACTCGGGCTTGATTTGATAATGATTGATATCTTAAGAGTTCCATTATTATTGATCAGATCTTGCAGACATGAAAGTCATCACTGAATGGTTGAAAAGTCATAACACCCCCCAAAAAGATGTTGTGGCCAAAATGCAGCTGACATCAGCATATAGAAAGGACTTTGTACATTCAACACTGCCGGGAAGTTCCAGGAAAAAGCCTTGTGTGGCTGAAGTGCTGGATGAGTTTCCACATCTCCTTTCCCCTGGAATGGTAAGTAAATGTTTCATTACCTTTGTTAACTGTCATTACGGTTTAATAAGCAGGTCCCTTATCTAACGAAATCAAGATGAAGGATATTAATACAGTCGGTTATAGATCTATGTATGTGATATACGCATGTACACATAAAAATAACTGCTTTTTCTGTTATATCTACATGGAGCATTCAACAAAAACAAAAAAAATACCTGCACACATTCTGAAAATGACATTGTATGAAGAACTCCTCAAGAATCGTCCAGTGAAGTGGTTAGAAAAGTAGGTTAGGGTCTTTTTTTTTTTTTTTTTCACCCACTTTATTAATTGTCCAGACATGTTATCTATATTTTCTTTTTTATCTTTTTTTTGTTGATTTCATTCCCAGAGGAATTCCATGATTCAAAATGTTACATTTAAGCAAATTTGACTGGGATAAATTTTGATACAGTTTATTCAATATCTATTTAATTTGAAGTCCTAATCTTGTAAATATGCATTCACCCACCCAAGTATTTGCTGGATCACATTGCAGACTGTGCACGACTTGTTTTACTTGTACTATTCTTATGATTTTCATGTCAAATTGATGCAGGCCAATACATGGCCAAAAGAAGAAAAAAAATACACCCGTAAAAAAAAGACAATGAGATATGCATGCTATAGATTTTATCTTTCTGATTCATAGATTGAGCAAGACTACGAAATGCTGTTTTCGGGGAGAGGAAAGCACCTCTATACAAAGTGGCCGGTGGTGTCTGCGTGCATCCTAGAATATGCAAACCGAGTAAGCCCAGGTTGGAAGGCCAGATTTAACGTTCAGCATAGAAAAGACACAGACTTCTGTCAAGGTATGATATTGTTTACAGATATAGTAAGCAAATTGGCAAATAATTGTACTGCTCGCTTCACCATCACCCAAAGTTTTTCTGTAGTTCTTATTGTGTTATGAAGAAAATCTATGATTGAGTAGTTTGTACCAAAATAAACAAGTTTTCAGATTAAATCTTATTTACATTATGTTTGAAGAAGGAACAAATAACAAACCCATATATACATCGGAAGGGGGGAGGGGTTAATTTTGACTGTGCAGTTGTGATTCCATCTATTTTTTATTTATTTTTCATTTATAGATTTCAGCATTAAAAGTCGTCACAAATATTTTTTTTTAAGTCGATGGATACAATGAAGGCCGAGTCAAATAGTGCATGAAAATATGATAAACATGTATCATCAGTCTAAAGAAATTTTCTTTAATATTATTGATACAGATGAGAGGATGAACCTGGCATTTTGCCTTCTCTCGCATTTGTTCCCTGGAAAGAAGTCAACAAAGGGAGGAAGAGCTTCCATCCAAGAAGCCTTGGATAATTTCATTGACTTTCAAAAGGTAATTATAGCAATGAGAAGATTCATGGCCATTCCAAAAAAGAACTGTTTTTTTTTTTTGGTAGATTGGGAAGGGGAAGTGGTTAGAGGGTAAGAAGGTGAAAGTGAGAAGCATTACATGAAATAGCCCTTCTCTCAAATTTTGTGGGATGATACATTCTATGGCAAATATTTCACAATGGGCTGTGGATATATGTGGCACCTTAGCTGGAGATATTTCTACTTATTTTTGCAACTTTCCAAGACACAATATCACTATTGTTTCTTTCCATACCCAGGAATAACTAAGTTGGTCGATAACAATGTCACTGTATATTTAAAGATTAGATTTAATGGTCAGTCAAATAAGTAATAATACCCCCTGGATAATTTCTGATGCACCTAACATTACATTTCAACTGTACTTCAGCATATGAGAGTGTGTTACAAGCAATTATTATGCACATTTCATGGTGGCAATTTTTTTTCTTTTCTTTCATGTCAGGAAGGGACCAATGTAGAGGCATACAAATCTTCGCATGGGAGGAACCAACCTTTCATCCTAGCCCTAGGAGGACACTTCTGCAATCCAGCTCAGACTTTTGTTGTATTGGAGCACCACGTTCTTGAGCAGAAGAGTCTCGTTGCAGCTGTAGATTTGTGCTACAAGATCTTTCAGATCTTTGATCTACAGTATCCATGCCAGGCAAGAGCAATGTGGGTCGTGATGGACACCATTGCTTTTGATGTCAAACCAGGAGCTCAAGAGTCTGGTGCAGTGAGAGCCTTCAGGGCATATTACCATTTCAACCAGAAATAAAGCCTTGGAATGTGTTGTTCTATCAACAGGCCTTTTGAAATTGAAATGATCACTTAGAAAATTGTCATTAAAAAGAAAACAGATTTATGAACCCCAAACTATTATAATATTTTGAAAGAGTAACTCCTCCCACATCTTCGGTACCATTTTTGTGTGGTATGTGTTTACGTTTGGATGAACATAGCACATTGATCAAAAGATGTAAAAAGTGTCAAAGTAGGGGTGTAGTTGAAATAACCCCCAAAAAACAACCCCACACATATCAAACTGGTGTAACTTTTTAACGGAACAGTATTGAGCAATTAACTTAAAAGAAGTGTTCTTACACCTAACAACTACATTCTGTGTAAAAAAAATGAGATAGATCCGTGGAGCCATTCACGAGTGAGCACACGTCAAAGAAAACAATGATCACTTTTCAAGAGTATCAATAGTCCTTCTTATGTCTATAAGTGACCATTTTCTCTTTGATGTGTGCTCACTCATAGAATAACTTGATAGATCAATCTAATCTTTACACAGAATTTAGTCGATAGGTGTAACAGCACTCTTGCTAAGTTACTTTGCTCAAAACCTTTTCGTTAAAATGTTATGCCACTTTGATCAGGATGGAGTTGCTTTTTTGTTGTTTTGATTTTTTGGCACAAGTCGAATTATACATGTTCGCAAACAATGCACCATGTTCAACCAAGCGTAAACACATTCCACATTAAATGGTGACGAAGATGCGGGAAAAGTTACTCTTCCAAAATATGTATAATTTGGGGTTCATAAATTGGTTTTCTTTATAATGAAAATTTTCTAAGTGTTTAGTTTTTTTTTATTCTCTTGGTAATGCAGCACAGTTTTTAGATTTACAATTCCTGTTGTTATCTTAGGATTTTAATAACATCATATTCATGTTCTTTGGAAAAACCAATCATACAGAAAGATGCTTGCAATGTGCTCTCCATTGTTCTCTCAAATAATCAACAACTCTTCGAATTTGTAACATTTTGAATTAGCATTGGTTTTTATATGAGGGCAACTCTTGTGTTGCATATTGTCCTGGGCATGTTTCATTGTTGTAGTTATATGCAGCCAAAACGTTAACAGCATATATTGAGATTTTTATTGTGAACCAAATTTATGGCTTATGTACATGCCATTTTCTGTATTTGTTAATTATATATATGCCAATACAACAAAATACAAACAAAAATGTGGCCAGGACTACTTCACACAAATGGGGCAAACATCATGGTTTTTGCGAAACCCATAAACTGGCACTGGTATGAAGCCATTCTACTAATTCTGAGTGGATATTGGGTGTGAGTGCATTAGTGAAAATGCCAAAATAATAGTGACCACGGTTTCTATCAGCTACATTTTTAGTGTTTTTCTTCTTGTAAAAACAATGAGAAATTACATGGAACAGATGCTTCAGCCTTCTTCAATTTTGACACAAAATTGCACACTCTTTCATGCTGTGAAAATTTGTTAGAATCAGCTTGAATATGAAATTTTTGAAAAATGGAAGATTAAAAAAAATTGTATTTTTTCTTTCCTAAGCGTATTAAGTGTTAAAGAACAAGAGCCATTTTTTCTTGTTTGCTCTGCAGATTATTGAAGTTCTTTTGAAGTCAAATTTTAGAGGGTAGACTATAATCATCTGATCATTATCTCTAAATGCTAAATACAAAAGTGTCTTATTTTTCTAATTATGCAACTACCTTTTACTTCTTGTTTCTACAATAATAAATGTTGGGCTTCTTTTTTTCTCCCTTCTTTTTTTTTTAGGCTGAATTTCCTTAGATTTCTTAATGTTCTGTGTTTTGATATGCATTTTAATATTTGCTTTCTTGTGTTGCATATTGTCCTGGGCATGTTTCATTGTTATAGTTGTATGCAGCCAAAATGTTAAAAGCATATATTGAGATTTTTATTGTGAACCAAATTTATGGCTTATGTACATGCCATTTTCTGTATTTGTTAATTATATATATGCCAATACAACAAAATTCACATTCCCATGTGGCCAGGACTACTTCACACAAATGGGGCAAACATCATGGTTTTTGCGAAACCCATAAACTGGCACTGGTATGAAGCCATTCTACTAATTCTGAGTGGATATTGGGTGTGAGTGCATTAGTGAAAAAGCCAGAATAATAGTGACCACGGTTTCTATCAGCTACATTTTTAGTGTTTTTCTTTTTGTAAAAACAATGAGAAATTACATGGAACAGATGCTTCAGCCTTCTTCAATTTTGACACAAAATTGCATACTCTTTCATGCTGCGAAAATTTGTTAGAATCAGCTTGAATATGAAAATTTTTGAAAAATGGAAGATTAAAAAAAAATTGTATTTTTTCTTTCCTAAGCGTGTTAAGTGTTAAAGAACAAGAGCCATTTTTTCTTGTTTGCTCTGCAGATTATTGAAGTTCTTTTGAAGTCAAATTTTAGAGGGTAGACTGTAATCATCTGATCATTATCTCTAATTGCTAAATACAAAAGTGTCTTATTTTTCTAATTATGCAACTACCTTTTACTTCTTGTTTCTACAATAATAAATGTTGGGCTTCTTTTTTTCTCCCTTCTTTTTTTTTTAGGCTGAATTTCCTTAGATTTCTTAATGTTCTGTGTTTTGATATGCATTTTAATATTTGCTTTCTTGTTATAAGATGAAGAAATTAAAAGATCTTTTTGTAAACTACACACCGGCATTAAGGTACCGCCTGCTTTGTAACGTTATGGAGTCTTTTTCAGATATGTTTTTTTTTTTAATTTGGACAATTATATACTGGCATATTCCACTTTTCTGTGAGTTTCATGCATACTGGTTTTGAGGCTCTATTTATATGCATAATTTCATAACATAACATCATTCCGTCTTGGCCTTGGAGTTCATTTTCAGCAGAGTTTAAAGATATGTCCTGTAAAAAGGAACATTGGGGTCCATGATGACATTACCAAATAAAAATTGATTTACATAATGAATTGCTAATTTATGACTAAAATGACGTTTACACATGACACATATGAAAAAGGACACATGGTCAAATTTGATGTAAAACATAAATTAAACCACAAGGAGCATTGTGAAAGGAGTTTTCTGGCCTTATTTTAGTAAAAAGAAAATTACCTGAAATTTGAGTAAAACACACTTTACTATTCACTGAGTAAAACAAAGCTCAATAATGGGTAAAATATTACCCATCTAGTTGATTAAAAACCTTTACTCAATTCTGACCATGTGCCCATACGACTTCATTTTGAGTAAAATTTTACTCAATATTTCTTAGAGTGCATCTGAAATATTATTGAAACTCTCATTAATGTTGGGACAAGGTATTGTGATTTCAGTCTTTATGATTGTGTGGGCCCAACCGAACAGCGGTCTGTATATTCCTCCTGTTTCAGTGCTGGAAAGTGATCATGGATACAAGAAAAAGAATGCGAACCGTTTTAGCAAATACCCGAAATAAAAATAAGGTAAGTAAAATGTTATTGTGTTACTAACTCTCTGTTCAATGCGAGGGTAATAGATTCTAAATAATATTCCCACGTTTAATCGTGTGTCTGCTTAATTATCTGAAATTGATAACATAAATGTTTCCCCACCATTCTTCTGTATCTGCTTTGTCAATCGTTCCAAACATCTTGCTTCATAAATTGTTTTATTCATTGTGATTTGAAAAATGTACTATGTACATAATGTTCATGTTGTTACTGATAATTATTGTATGAAGAATGCATGAATCAATAAATCAAATCAAAATCAAATCACTTTATATGGTCAAACCATTGAGAAAAAAAAATTGACTTCCTTTTTGTCCCAGGATATAATATTTGTTCTCAATTTTTTTATGTTGTAGCAATCTGGTAGAAAATTCTTTTTGAATTGTATAATCAGCGTCATGATAGCGCTCGAACTGTCGTCTCCCTGTAAAGGTACGTAACACAAAAAAACGGTTATATGAAGAGAACTGTATAATGATGATGAGGATGACGATGATGATGATAATAATAATAACGTTGGTGGTGGTGATGATGGCGAAGGTGATGATTATGATGGTGGTGGTGGTGATGATGGTGATGATTATGATGGTGGTGGTGGTGATGATGATGATGATAATAATATAGGACATTGATGATGGTGGTGATGATGATGATGATGATGATGATGATGATTTTACTTCTACTTAATATGGAATACGCATTTGTCTTAATTTCACAATTATTACACATTCTACATTATGTGTGTTTTCTTTTGTTTATTGTTTTAAAGTTTGATTATTTAATATTTAACATGAATACATAATATGTTTTTAACTTATTTATAATCTTGTTAAACTTCTTTTTGTTTTTACTTTATATATATATATATATATATATGCAAACAGATTATGATGATCATATATGTAACTTATTTAATTGTTTATCTTTTGGGTCTACCAATATAGTTCTAATTAAGTAAAGTGTTTTTAGCTTATTTCCTATTATTGTCGTGTTATGGTTGTGAATCTGTCAGTGTTATATTACTTTTGTTAATATGTCATGATTATGTTGTTTTTTTTATCGACACGGCCCTGATTGAAACCAGTCTGCGAACTGTTTCGGGCTTTTACCGTGTATAAATAAAATAAACTCAACAACTCAAACTCATGGTGATGATGATGATGTCAACATCATATTAATTCAAGTGAGCTTGGGGCTGTTTATATACGAAATAAATGTTGTAGCAGTCTGGTAGAAAAATCCTTTTTGAATTGTATAATCACATTCATGATAGCACTAGAACTGCCGTCTCACTGTAAAGGTACATAACTCAAAACGGTTAGATGACGAGGACGACTACGATGATGATGATGATGATGATGATGATAGTGATGATGACGATGGGGATAATTATATGACGTTGATGATCATGATGATCATGATGATCATGTGATTGAGGATATGACTGTGTTTCTGTTATGCTCTTCATTTCACAGCTCAGTGCTCAAATCCCGGGGAAACATTGGAGTTTAATTCAAGACCTCAACTACTGAAATCGACAATCTACCCGTGCTCGTGGAAGATTGCTGTTCCAGATGCAGAACGCACGTGGCTAATTCAAGTCCGAGTGGTGCATGTTGATTTAGAATGTTGTTGCGACAGTGACTATTTATTGATAAAAGACGGTAACCAGTCTCTCTCTCTATATTTATATCATTACGTTTCAAAGAGGAATTAGATTGTAAGAATGATTTAATGCATGTCTGGACCATTAAAATGTGGTAATACCACATGTTGAAGTGAAAATCGTAATGCATTTTTGTAATAAATAGTGGAACAATATTTGTAAAAGATGAAATGATAATAAAGTCCTATAGCTTGGAAAGATCATGTTTACAATCGTAAAATATAATGATTATTTGAACAATTACACAGTCTCAGATACTAATCTAAATGGGGGGGGGGGGGGGGGGGGGGGCAGAGAGCTAGGTACGTGTCCAATGCGCTACCTGAAGGGGACAAAGATTAAATACTGCTATAAGAATAGGAAGGAAATGATGAAAACTAATTATCCTTCAGGTTAAAGCATACAATAAATGGTGTTTCAAAAGGCTTTAGATGCGAAATATTTGTAATAATAATCAAGAAATCACACACAGCTGACAACTATACAGTGCGTCCAAGAAAAAACGAAACCAAAAATTATCGATGATTTATCATTACTTAATCACAATTATAATTAATAAATGACAAGTATTTGTAAAGCTTAGATCCTCCTCTTTCATTTGATGCAACTCATATGATGCACATTTTACGCATGAGTGATTAAAAACAATTTGAAAAGAGGAAACCAAAAAGTTATTTGGCGGGCGGTATCTGAATTTCAAGGAGAAAATCACATTTCTAGAAAGTTCAATTCCTGCCCTTTCATATGACACCTCAATCAGGAAAATCGAGCCAGGAATAACAAAGTTCTGTTTGTTTAAAGTAGTACTTGCATTTCCATAATAAACGAGTTCGTTTTCACTGGCTGCCTGGCGTAGCAACAAACAGAGTTGACAAAAGACTTAACTCCGTTTCGTTGACGATCAGCCATGAACAAAGATTCTCGGTTTCGTTTTTTTCTGGGACGCACTGTATAGAGGTTTTACACGTGTCTGGTACAAGTTGATATCGTTAGCATTTGTTCACCTCTCGTTTGTTTGATATGAGAAGAATATATAACTTCACAGCAGAGTATTGATACTAATAACTTGCTTACTTACTACTTATCAAATAGCTAAGATTAAAGAATTTTGAAGAAAAGTTTTTTTGGGGGTTAACCAAAAGTGTACTTGGTCTTGAAATTAGGAACATAAATAATTTAAAAACACCTTGACTTCTCTCTCTCTCTCTCTCCCTACCATCTCTCCCCATCCCTATCTTGTTTTCTACTCTAGGTTCCGATTCCGCTGCCAGATCTATTGTTGCATTATGCAGTGGCGAAGAACCAAACCCGACTACAATAACTAGCAGTGGACCCAGTCTCTATGTGGAGTTCATCAATGATGGAGACATGACTGGATCGGGATACTCTTTGCAGTTCGTCTACTTTGGTATGCGATTTGGATATAACTCGCCTACTTTTTTTTTAAAAGAACACAATATCATGGGGGAGAAGCATTGAGGATCGATTAATCACATCATAATGACGTCATACAAATGCTGTTCATCATCATCATCATCATCATCATGTAGTTAAAATTGTAGAAGAACGTTTGAACATCTGAAAATTTCTGAGGGGGACCCTAGCTTGTAAAGTCTTTGAATGAAACCAACCAATATTATTATCATTTATGATGATGATGATGATGATAATGATGGTGATCTTGATCATTATTATTATCAGTAGCAGGAGTAGTTTTTAGTTCCTTCTTTCTAAACAGATTCAAAAGTGTCCTGTCCCGGCGGTTGGGTTAGCAGACGTGGTTTCTGCTACAAACTCTACCACGAACCAGTACCATGGCAACAAGCAGCATCACGATGTGGGTATGATGGAGGGTTCCTGACATCCATAGTTGATCAAGAAGAGAATGACTTTCTTCTAGGTGAGATAATATTAAACTGTTCTGCTGGTATAGCACGAATGATGTATTACCAGTAAGTTAGCAGCCAGTAATAGTCACGGGGTATTAGTAGTAGTAGTAGTAGTAGTTGTAGTAGTAGCAGTAGTAGTAGCAGCAGTAGTAGTATCAGCAGCAGTAGTAGTGGTAGTAGTAGTAGTAGTAGTAGTAGTAGTAGTAGTAGTAGTTGTAAAAGTAGCAGTAGTAGTAGTAGTAGTAGTAGTAGTAGTAGTAGTAGTTGTAGTAGTAGTAGTAGTAGTAGTAGCAGCAGTAGTAGTAGTAGTAGTAGTAGTAGTAGTAGTAGTAGTATAGTAGCAGTAGTAGTAGTAGCAGCAGTAGTAGTAGCAGCAGCAGTAGTAGTAGTAGTAGTAGTAGTAGTAGTAGTAGTAGTAGTAGTAGTTGTAGTAGTGGCAGTAGTAGTAGTAGTAGTAGTAGTAGTAGTAGTAGTAGTTGTAGTTGTAGTAGTAGTAGTAGTAGTAGTAGTAGTAGCAGCAGCAGTAGTAGTAGTAGTAGTAGTAGTAGTAGTAGTAGTAGTATAGTAGCAGTAGTAGTAGTAGTAGCAGTAGTAGTAGTAGCAGCAGCAGCAGCAGTAGTAGTAGTAGTAGTAGTAGTAGTAGTAGTAGTAGTAGTAGTAGTAGTAGTAGTTGTAGTAGTAGAAGGAGGAGGAGGTGGAGGTTGAGGAGGAGGTGGAGGGGAGGAGGAGGTGGAGGTGGAGGGGGAGGAGGAGGTGGAGGAGAAGGAGGTTGAGGAGGAGGAGGAGGTTTAGGGGAGGAGGAGGAGGAGGTGGAGGAGAAGGAGGTGGAGGTTGAGGAGGAGGAGGAGTTGGAGGGGAGGAGGAGGAGGTGGTGGTGGTGGAGGAGGAGGAGGAGTAGGGGAGGAGAAGGAAAAACAGGAGCATACAATACCCGACAAAATTTTAACACTTTAAGAGAGAAATATAAATACCCTATACTAGCAATGTACATGTATCTCTGGTGTTACTGAGCTGTTTTAATGGAGGTGTGGATGTGGATGAGACGTGTCTAGTTCATTGCTAAAGCCGGGGTAATTATAATTGAGCACCAGGAGAGGCAATATGCCAAACATCAGTCCACTATTATTATAATTATTATTATTGTTTATCTTTTGTTCAGAATCTTTTGGAAATGAGACATCTTTAGCATGGATAGGAATGAACTCCAGCAGGCGTTGGCTTGATGGTTCCAGTTCTCTTCATTACAACAAGTAAGTTGTGGTTTATAGGTTTAAACAGTAGCGGTTTAAGTAGTAGTAGTAGTAGTAGTAGTAGTAGTAGTAGTAGTAGTAGTAGTAGTAGTAGTATCAAGGTAATATTATTAAGATTATTATTATCTTTGTTATCTTTATTAGTAGTAGTAGAATTTATTGGATAATTTTGTTTAGCACAGGGCTAATCTGGCACCAGGTCCATTTTATCATTATAATTATCTTTATTTTGTTTATCATCATTATTATTATTCTTATACTTGTACAGTTTCAGATACCCGACGATAAATGAGTTACGATGTTACACTCTTGAACTGGATAAAAACGGAGCATGGTCTAATTCAAATTGTGAACAAGAACAGAACAACTTTATATGCAAGAAAACTCAAGGTTAGTATCACATTTGGTCAAAATCATTATTATTTTTATATTATTACTATTTCCTGTGGGCATCTTTAAAGTGAACCGCAACCTTTGACGTTCAGATATATGTATCTTGATAAATTATCGTTGTCGTTCAGAATAAGAAATACAAAACATCATAACCAACACAAAATATCCTATAAGGAAAAGGTAAGGAAAACGATGTATCATAATCTCCTACTCGAATTGGTTGCAAAGTAGCATCTATAAGGAGTACGAATTAATTTATTTTTAACGACATCGGCCATAAAAAGAAGGAAAAAATCCCATTATAAGATGGAAAATTTACATCATTATAACCCACCTTTCCATTACTCCCTATCTTCATCTGTTCCCTCTTCTCTCTCTTTCTCTCTCTCTCTCCTCTCTGTCTCTATCTCTCTCCTCTCTGCCTCCCTCTCTGCCTCTCTTCCTCTCTGTCTCTCTCTATCTCTCTCCCTCTATGTCTCTCCTTTCTGTGTCCCCTTTTCGCCTCTCTCGCTCTGCCTCTCTCTCTCTCTCTCTCTCTCTCTCCCTCTCTCCTTTCTGTGTCCCCTTTCGCCTCTCTTTCTCCCCCTCTCTCTCTCTCTCTCTCTCTCTCTCTATCTCTCTCTGTCTCTCTCTCTCTCTGCCTCTCCGCCTCTCCCCCTCTCTCTGTCTGTCTGTCTGTCTCCCTCTCTCACTCCAGTTTGGCCCGCTTTCACTTCATCTCTACCTCTATGCCTGGTGCTCCGACATATTATGCTCAGGCAACGAAATGCACACTGATTTATCTTATCAAATAAACAGGGATAAGGTTAGGGTTAGTTATAGTGTTTGGTTCGGGGTTGAAATTGAGAATTTATTGTGCAGGATATTGTGTCGGATCATGCGTCGTCCCTCTGTCTAGGTTTATTTTGCTACAAATCCATGTATTCTGTTTTAAATTAACTCTTAGACGGATCTGGAGGGAGATACTGGACTGCCCTTCATGGCCGAAAGGGCGACTCCTCGGGTATCAGCGATGTAAGCAAAATCCTCATATGGTTCATCGTGGCAGCCATACTCCTTTTGATAGTTTTCTTCCAAGGCAGGCGGGAAAGCTGCCTATACCCGATCATGAAGGACTGCATGAAAAGCCCTAAAAACTCCTGCGTAGGCTGCATACGCGTAGTGTTGAAACCATGCTCAATATGTATTGAAACTATCCGCAAATGGTACCAGAGGCGGACGACGCGAACATCCTCTCCCTGCTCTAGCCAACCTACTACTCCTGAACCAACCAATCGAGCTCCCCTAGCCCAGACCATCTTTCGAAGAGGTTCGACGTCATCAGAAACGGACGATTATCCGCGCAGAGAGTTCGGGACAACGCAGTCGCCGTCGACCTATAAAGATGACGTGATTTCGGAGGCTCCTCCCCCATCCTACATTCATGCAGTGGACGATCATCCGCGTAGAGAGTTCGAGACAACGCAGTCGCCGTCGATCCATAGCGATGACCATGACGTAAAAAAGGAGGCTGCACCCCCATCCTACATTCATGCATTGGCGCCTACGTTTGACGTTTTATACAATGACCCTAGAGGTTCAGAAACATCGATTAATGCTAGAGAATCAATAGCGGCACCCTCATACGAGTTTGCAGTTGCAGGATTTCAAACTACCATTTGAACATTCATATTACGCAACATTGTTTTAAAGAGAGCAACACGATTTATCATCCATTCTACTTGGCACAAATTCATAATTGTATTTATTATTTGATTCATTTTGTTTTATTTCAACGGGGTAGCCCATCAGTAGTTCAATAAATGTAAACTCAGTAAGTAAAACAAAATCAAGAAAATCAAACATAAACAAATTTTGAAAATAATTCCTTTTATCGTAGTAACAGTGTGTCGAATCATAAGTATACATAATTTGTAACTTGTAGGATAATTGTGAGAGACACAGTAATCTGTAATTGGTAAGCACTATATATTCAAGTTTGTGACAGACTCCATATTTGCTTTCACTATATGTTTTGGGATTGCTTACATTTTTCTCAAATAACTTGTGCAAAAGGACTGCTTCGTTTGGGCATTTCGTACTCAACTAAGTAGGTAATTGTTCCAGATAATTGCACCTTTAAGAGCAAAGGCCCTTCTTCCATTTTCAGTTTTAACTTTTGGGATGACTAATCCACGAGTATAAGATATTCTATTTCTATAACGATGTGTTGTTGCAGACTGTTACATTATCTTGAAGATATGAGGGGCAATTACCGTTCATAATATCGAACATAAGTTTACATTTCTGGAATTGCCAATGTTTTTCCATGTTTATCCACTTGAGTTTTGAGAACATCTTTGAACCTGGGGTAGGAAAATTGATTTGGAGAACTTTCCTAGCCATATGTTTAAGCATCTCAATCAGTGTATCCCGAAGACATTGATTACAATTTGACCATGAGGTGCAACAACAGTCAAACATGGTAATACTAGGAAGGTGAGACTTTTGCTAATAACTTGGCACTGTCTATCGTTATATATTTTCCGACACGTCTCAATAGTGCCAACCTTGAAGCAATTTTATTGGAAGTATGCTTAATGTGTTCATTCCAGAATAAGGTGCTGGTCCAACCACATCCCAAGATATTTCACAATTTTCTACATGTCTAATTTGCAGACCATCTTTCTTTATGTCGATTGGTGCCTCAATATGTCGTAGTCTTTTGGGTTTCCCTAGAAGTAAGAATTTGATTTAACCCTGTCTAGATCACTATTCAATGTACTCTCTATGTCCTTTGGGCTCTGGACACAATCGCCGTATCATCAGCATACAACATCACCTTACTATGTTCAACGCTATTGGGCAGATCATGCATAAAGAGGGTGAACAATAGGGGTCCGAGTATCGAACCTTGAGGTACTCCTGACTGGAGAACCTGTAAATCAGATCTTGCCCTTTGCACCAGTGACAGTGTGTACGCACTGTTAACGACCTTTTAAGTACGATTTAAACCATGATAGTGTGTTACCATGTACACCATTTTGTGTATAACTTCTCTAAAAATACCATCCCTGTTAATTTACCACTATCAATATTCCTGTGCAGATTATCGCTAACATAATTTATGTCCATAATTAACACATCGTAATACTTAAAGTTAAAATAAATGTGAGTACTGGTAATGCGATTGCATTGTGAAAGAAAAGGTGTGGAATGGATCAGAAACAGTTGATCATGTAGCATGTATATATTGGTGTGCACTGCAAGGTTCTGGACTCATCAAAATCATAATTTATTTGGCCGAGTCTTGGTAATAACAAGCACTGTACACAGAAAGCTATATATGGGAAAACACACATGGTATCGGGGCTAGTACTACTTTGATTTCCTTTTCTTTCTATGCTCATTACTCAGCCAGTATACATTTTCTTCCAAAATTGTTTGGCACATGTCATTTATTTGTAATCTTGAACATTCAGTGTAAGTTTCGTTTGATTCTGAGATTTTTTTTTACCAGAACTGGAATTTATCTTTAATATATAAAACTGTTTAATGAAAATAATTTATTTGCATTTTGTACCTCATGCATGCTGCCGGCTGACCTTCAAAATTTTTAACAATGTACGTTTTTCTGCCGATAATTATGAACCAATAAATAGCTAACTGCAAACTCACTAGACAGTCATATGCTACGCGATCACCGTTGTGATTATTTAATATTAATGATCTGTGTATATGGTATTGTGTAAGAAATAAACCGATTTTTGTTGGTATGAATTACATATTTTGGTTAAAATGGTTGGCCTACTCTTTTGGTAAACCCTACGTCCAATCTTTACACTTGCCTCTGTTTCAATAACGATTATAAGATTGTGAACGGTCGTGTAAAATTCATGACTGGTGTAATAGTTGGAATGTTTTTTCTCTAATAAGAATGTAATCTGAGATTTGACGCGTCAGATGTCTTCCTCACAAACAGGTATCTCAATCCTTTCCTTGGTTAAAAAGTTAGGCATTCAGAATAATGTTTTGCTGATTTTTTGTTTCTCATTGGAGCACAAGATAAGACACGACATCTTCGAACTTTCGTTTCTAACGTACTTTCTATGTCAAAGCTGACAGTGTGAAATAAAAACATAAAACAAAAAGCGATCAATAAATCTTCTGTTGAAGCTAGAAGGTCGTTATTAACTCATATCACTTTACATCAAAGTAATGCCCTTCTTGCTCTCAAAAAGATGGCATGAACAAAGAGCAAGACAGTGAATCATCTGACTGTATATGGTTTTGCTAGTCTAATGAACTTTGCTTCAGGCTACCAAAAGTTTAGCAAATTGTCATGTTATTTTGTCACCTCCATGTGGTGCACAAGTACACAATTAATTAGATTAGACGATTTGTTAATTACATAGGCTTTCATAATATGTTAAGTTGAATAAAAGTTGACTTTCAAAAAATATTTACATTAAGAGTTCAAGTACTCGCACACGATCGTTAAAATTCAAAAGCTACAATTGCTTGATCCGCCGTTGTTGACTTACCAATCAACAAAAAACCATTACGTATCATCAGAGATTCGGACACTCAGACTTCAGACTATCAACCTTACTTCCATCACCTACGCCCCTCCATTGTACTACTGTACTAGGTCTTAAATGCTCACATTCGTAAAGGTTACGTTCGAGCATGCAAGGAGGACAGATTTCTTGATATCATACCAGTTAGAGTTAAACCCGCCTAGTTAAGCTTGTGAACTTCTATACCGGATAAGGTCGGACGATATGCTCCATGATAACCACGAGTTCTTTTCATCTTCATTTTAAGGATTAGTTACGACACTATCCCTAGATTTCACTTATGGGGAAAACAGTAAACAAACTCTTGATCACTGAAATACCGGTGTAGGACCTTTTCCTCTGTGGCTCGGATAGAAAAGGTATGCTGAATTTATTTTGAATGTTAAAATGTGGTAGGGTACTTGAAGTGCGTATAAGGACAATCACCCCCTATAGACAATCACCCCGGAAAATACCCCCCCCCCTTGGACAATAACCCCTAAAACTATCGCCAAAAGAAAAGATATCATGTTCAGCTCCCTTAGCCTATACACGCACAGGGACACACACACACACACACACACACACACACACACAAACACACACGCACAAGGGGGTGATTATCGTAGAAGGTAATTTCCGAAGGATAATTGTCATAGGGGTAATTTTCCAGGGGGGGTTTGTCCTCGGGAGGGGGGAGAGGGGGGGGGGGGGTCATTAACCTAATGAGGATCATTTTTCGGGGGTGATTGTCCTCATGGGGTGGTTGTCCTTTGGGGTAATTTTTCCAAGGGGAAATTTGTCAGGGGTAATTGTCTATGGGGTTAATTGTGCCGCTGGTAATTGGTCGGGGTTGATTTACCAGGAGGAAATTGGCCTATAACCCTCCAAAATGTATACAAACATCATCACTTCGCTTTCAAATGAGACTACAATATACGCAGCCATAGATATAGAAGAAAATGATAAACCCTACCCTACATACAGGCGGTGTCTATAAAACAGGTACCACAAACCCCTGTGGAATGCATACGCCGCACTAGGATATCTCTGACACGGTGCTTGAACGATTCCCCTCTTAGACAATCAAACCCCTCTCCGAGGACAACCCTAACCCTAAATCTAACCCTAGGTCTTCAACGTTTATGTACATAAACCCAATTGGTGGGGTATTAAAAAGTGAAGCTATTTCCGTTTTACGTTGCCGTATAAATACTATATTAGGCAGACTCCCCGCAGACATTTTTGAGACTTTGTTTTTATCTGGTGTATAAAATATTCATTTACCTCAGACTGAAATACTTAGACGTGGTCTAGATCATTTAACACTTCGCTACACATTGTTGAATTGAGTGGTCTATATGTCTTGTATGTGATTAATGGAGAGCGATTGAGCTAATTAAGAGCGATATGAGAATGGCGTATGTTTGGATTCAGTTTGGCAAACCACGAGAAACAGGCTGGGCCCCCTACACGAAACAGATCTTTGAAACCCGTTCGTAAGAATTTAATTTACTTAATCGTGAACCCGAGAGTAACGGTTGTCGCATTAAAGACTTGTAATCATATTGATATCGTGCATACATATAACTTCTCAGCGTTTGTTTGTTCTGGGGTGAAATGTGACGATTTTAGTATGTTATTATGATTAAAATAAGAAATGTGTAATGAATGTACTATTCTTATTACATGTTGTGTAGATATGAGTACACACAGGCGCGTACGCAGGGCGGGGGTGGGGGTGGGGGGGGGTGGTTGGGGGTTAAACCCCCCCTTTGGTATTTGTATGTGTATAAACCCCCCCCCCTACAACCCCTCTCCCTTTGTTTTTGTTTGTTTGTTTTTTGTTTTTTGTTTAATAATAACAATACAAAAAAAAAAAGATTCCCATGGCTGACCTAAAAAAGGTGACCTTACCCCCCCCCCCCTCCCCCCGCTTATTCAGCGGTCGGCTGAGTCGTTGCGATTTTTTTGGGGGGACCAAAAAAAAAAAAAAAGTATCCTCTTACCCACCGCCCCCCCCCCCCCTCCCCCCACCCCTTGAAAAAATCCTGCGTACGCGCCTGAGTACACATGGTAAACATTTCAGCTTACGTGATTAATTGTTGTGGTAGCAGTTGAGGTAAAGTAGAGTCACTGGTTCATTCATTGCGGGGCATGTCGCATAATGTCGACTTTTTCAGGATTTGGGAGAAGCTAGCGAGCTAACACCGAATGCATATCGTGTTGTTAGCGCGCTGCGCGTATACAGGACGTGTGCTCCGCGTATGTCTGGCGTTGGTCTAGCACGCTCCGCGCATGTCTGGTGTCCTTTTGGCGTATACATTCAGGCGTCGAGCTTCGCGCACATTTTTGAGCATGCTCAAACAAATCCCGACGCACACAACGATTGACGACGAATGCATAGCGTTGCTCCCGCGTTGGTCCAGCGCGCTCGACGAACGAGTAACGAATGATGACGCACACCTAGCGAACGACAACGCTCTGGCTAAAATTGCAAATTTCCAATGCGCTGGCCGTACGTCCCCCATGCGTCTCTTATGTGTGACCGGGCCCACGCTAGGCAAACTGAGTTCAGGTTTATTTGGCTGATCCTAATCTGGTTGTCTATCAAAGGTTGGTGGGAATTCCCAGTCACCAAAAAAAGACTGAGAGACTAACTACATACATGTTTTAAGAACCACTTATGATAATGATCAATTGACCATTACATTGAATAGGCATACAATATATACAAGTTTATTGAATTGACTTAACACTTAGACTTACCGATATGTAATGAGGGAAGAAGATCGAGGCGTTTAAGATGACTCGGTAACATTGTTGAAGGTTGATGAAAAAACTGTGTAATTTTTGTATGAAATGTTACTTATTATATTCCCTCTACTGGACTTTCCCTCTAACAGGCAAAAAATCCTGAGAAAGTTCTCGAACCACAACACCCTCTAACCTCTAACAGTGATTAACACTATATTCTCCAAACCATTTTTTGAATTTTCCCGACCGTTTTCCATGATTCTAAGACTTAAAACAGGCTCTTAAAAATATTTCATCGCTTAAATGTTTGGAATCGTATATAGAGCCGATTGATTGCTTATATAATTGTGACGATTTACTTTCATCTAGAATGTAATTGAATTGTAATAATATAGTTGGGAGAATTAACAAAGCGATCAGCTAGATCAGTTTCAGTTTCCTAATTTGTATCACTAATAATGGTCCGTTTTCACTCAAACTTTCAGATTATCTTTAATTGTACATCTAGCATTGAAATCACTACCTTAGCACCATTTTCTCTCATCTGAACACTGTTACTAAGTCTCTTTAACAAAGAAATGCCGTGACAATTTGCGATATTTTCGTTTTATATGGTTGTATATAACTTTTTTAGGCCGATGCCGAGACGTTTTTGAGGCTTTGTTTGTATCTGGTTCATAAAATCATAATTTTCCATTGGCTCTGCCAAACCAGAGCAATCTATGTAATTTCCTCCTTAAAAACATGATGAGGTTTTTGTTAAATAGCATATTAATAATTATGTGCATAAGAACATGTATATTGAGTCCCGCCCCCCCCCCCCACTCAGTGTTATTTAGGGTACGCATATGCGTGTGCCAAGCGACCCCCCCCCCCTTTTCAGCAAAAGTCCGGTGTGTAAAGTCAATACGGGTCGACCTTTTTATTTTGTATACGAGCCTTTTTCAGCACCCCCCCCCCCCCCCCTTTTAAGCAAAAGTCCGGTGTATAAAGTTAATGCGGGTCGACCTTTTTCTTTTGTTACGAAAAGGACATTTTGGTAACACGCATGGGGTCCGTCCGTTCTCGGAGTGGGGGGGGGGGGGGATATTGAGTACTGCTTTTGACAAGTACGGATCCAGCCCGCCGGCAAGGGAGGGGCCAAATAGGGGGCCCAATTCATGAGAAAATCTTTAGCGGCTAATCAGCAACACGTTTAGAGATTCAAAGTCATTATTTTCCGACTAAAATGTTGATACTTTTCTTTTCTTCAAACGGCAATATTCGCGCCCATTTTTATTGTTTTCAAAGACCAAACATTTTCACGTTAACAATGTAGCAACAATTTAAACATATTTGTGGCTCACACCCACTAAAAGTTATAAAAATTAGTGTAGCAATATAAGAAAAAAACTATCATAGTTGCCAATTTGAAGAACAGCATCATTTAAATTTAGCTCTACTTATAAATCCTGTCTCTAAATGGATAAAAGGTTGTGATAGTGATAGTTAGACGAAATACAAAACAAGAAAGATTTGAACTCTTATATATCTCATGGTTACTAATTTTTTCCATTTATTGTTACGATGCTCTTATAGAGCTCAACCGCTATTACATGTATTATGACATAGTTCTACTACCAATTACACCTGTTTACTAATTTAATGATTATATTATTAAAGAAAGGATTCTCGTGAACATTCCATCATATATATCTAGTACGTACACACTTCGATCATCATCACAGCATGGAATATAAATGTTTTAAATGAAAAATATTTTCCCGATACTTACCTCGATGCCCCTGCTTTTAATTCAAAATATTAAGGTGATGAATTTTCTAGTTCTTTTTCATTAATACATTTTAACTGCAGGAGTTTATCACAAAATCTCGACAACCTGAATCTTTTCCTCAGAAGTATATATATTGATTTTAAAATAATAGGTTTATCCGAAACGTGGTTGAAGAATTTCTCTCCAACAAATCTGTATGGTTTATATGATCACCAGTTCATATGTAATAACAGAGAAAATAAGCGAGGGGTGGAACAGAAATTTATGTTCATAATACTTTAAATTATTCTTCAAGAACTGATTTATCAATATTATTACAGAATCATTCGAAAGCGTTTTTTATAGAATTGTCAAATAATGGCAGATGTAGAAAAAACAAATAATTAGTGTTATATATCGTCCACCAGGACTTGACTTAGACTTGTTTCTCACTGATTTTTTACTAATCTGTTGTATACAATTAATATAAATTCATGTAATTGCTTCATTATGGGTGATATCAGTTTAGACTTAACACAAATTGGTATTAATTAACAAAGTAGATTCATTTATTAATCTTCTATATAGCTTTTACTTACATCCAACCATTGACTGTCCAACTAGAATTACCTCTACCGTCATTTGCTACTTTATAGGACAATATCTTTACAAACATGACTGTTGCCATCCATTCAGGAATATTATTGAGTGATATAGGCGATTATTTGCCAGTTGCTTTATATATATTTCATCTTTTGCACTTGTTACAAATAACCAACCGCTTACTTAAAAAAAACCCGATGTATTAATGAAATGAGCTTATATTCTTTTTGTACTAAACTGAACAATGTCAAATGGGATCCTGAAATGTTTAAATATGTTGATATAAGCTATAATAAGCAAATAACTACCGTTGGTGAAGGTGATGGGACAAACTATCACTTCCGAGGCGATCAGGATGTAGCTATCTTTCCGAAGCGAAGCTGAGGAAAGATAGCGTATACATTCTGATTGACGAGGAAGTGATAGTTTGCCATCGCCTGAAACCAAAAGGTGATTATTTGCTTTATATTCCACATCTAAAAACAATATAACTACAACAAGAAAAGGACGTGTATGCATCTACATGAAAGACACCAGGCCCAAATTCACACCAAAAAGGTTAAAAGTTTAACCCAACCCCTTGAGGTTACAGTGCGCGCATGTGTTTGCTTTAATTGCGCTCATTGGTAATGCGCGCTTAATTACGCCTATTTTAGTGCGCTTTTGGATAATCTTCAGTGAAAGTGCGTTGCCCTTTGTAGATAGTACCTCTATCTTTAGTAAAAGTGCGTTGCCCTTTGTAGATAGTAGTACTATCTACAAAGGGCAACGAACTTTTTGCTTCTCCCATCAATGATGGGCGAACTATCTTTGATCACGTGATTTACTTATGACCAATCGTAGTGCAAGATTCTTAGTATGTGGAATATAATTTAGTATAATACCTTTTTTCAAATATTTTATGATATATATATGAAGAAAGTTTTCCTATCAAATCTTATCGTGTAAAACAAAATCATAATTACCCATGGTTTACTAAGGATTTAATAAAACTTTGTCACAGAAAAACACTCTTGTATAAATAAAAAAAAATATGTTAAACACCCAACATTGTATAGAGAACAAACTTTTAAGAAGTTTTGTAACTTTAAAGATACGACAGGCTAAAAGAGATTACAATGAAAAAAAAATAGTTCAATGAATTGAAATGTAATATAAAGTCCACCTGGAAATAAATAGATAGTCTCTTGAATTGTAAAAAGATGGAAACAAATAAAATTGACTCAATTGTAGTTAACAATGTAATTATAACTGAGAAGGAAGATATGGCTAATTCCTTTAACAATTTCTTTGTTAACATTGGTAAGAATTTACAAGATTCAAATAGCACAACTTCTGATAATCCCTTCTCTGATTATCTTAAACATCCAAATATATACTCAGTTTTTCTCAAGCCTGTAACTAAACATGAAATAATAACCATAGTCGATAATATGAAAAATAATTCAAGTGCAGGTATTGATAACATTAATATAAAAGTAGTGAAATATGCTATTCATCTAATAAGTGAACCGCTAAGTATTATGTTTAATAAATGTATATCAAATGGCATCTTTCCATTACAAATGAAAATTGCAGGAGTAACTCCAATTTTTGAAACAGGTGATCGTAAAGATATTAACAATTGTAGACCAATCTCAGTCCTAACAATATTTTCCAAATTTTTTCGATGTATTCATGTATGTATGTAATGTATTTATAATTAAATTGAAAGTTATAATATTGTTGTTGACAACCAATTTGGACTTAGACGGGGACACACTACAGCCACAGCAATACTAGATTTAATAAATAGCATAAATAAAGCAATTAACAATAAGGAATACAATCTTACTATATGCATTGATCTAACTAAGGCCTTTGATGTTATAAATCATTCTATTTTATTTCACGAATTGAAATATTACGGTATTAGGGGCACACCTTTCGAGCTTTTATCTGATCGTTAACAATTAACAAATATTACTGGAGCTGAATCCCAAGTTAAAACAGTAGGTTGCGGAATTCTTCAAGGATTTATTCTCAGCTCCCTTTTGTTTTTGATTTATATTAATTACATGCCATGTTCAACCCATAATTTGCGTTATATTTTATTTGCAGACGATACCAGTGTATTTTGTTAAGGTCGTGATCCTACAACTTTATTTCATTTCGTAAATACTCAATCAATCAATTTAAGTAAGTGGATGAAATCCAATGAGTTAATATTAAATACTAATAAAACTAATTATATTATGTTTGGAACTAAAACCCAAATTCCAATAGATTTAAATTTGTTCTATTGAAATAAAAAGATAACTCGGGTGTCAAGTAACATTTTTAGGAGTAATTGTAGTTGAAAGACTATCTTGGAAACACCATATAAATCATCTTTGTAAAACTTTATCTAAAAATATTGGTGTTTTATTCAGATTGAATTTCTTACCTCAGACTGTTTTGAAAATGTTATATCATGCACTTATTTCTTCCCATTTAAATTATTGGAATATTGTTTGGGGTTTCATTTCTAAAAGAAATATTGAATAAATTTATAAATTACAAAAACGTGGGATTCGCCTTATTACACACTCTTTTTATCTATTTAACACTCTACCATTATTTTAAAAAATGCAAATCCTACCTAACCATGACTTATTAACCTTAAATACTAGAATTTTCATGTTTCATCTGTCTAATCAACTTCTTCCTAACATGTATGATGATTATTTTACTTTGACTTGTTCCATACAAAATTACAATACTAGAAATGCTCAAAATATCCACCTCCCTTTAAACCGCTTATCAACTACTCAGAATTCATTTTTTTAATTTTTACAATGGACCAATTATTTGGAATAACCTCCCAACTAATCTAAAAATCGTAAGACCGTAAAACAGTTTACACGATTGGTTAAACAACACCTACTGAACTCATAAATGATAGTATTTTGTTGATGTTTCCTATCTTTTCTTCGTTATCTTTTTTTTAAATTCAAATTTTGATGTTCTCGTTATGTTTTTGTTAAGTTTTTCATTTAGTAATTTTCGATATTTTCTTACAATGAATGATATGTTATAAATATACTTGTTATTTGTTAAGGGGTCATTTTCAACAAGCCAGTTTAGTGCTTTTTATGACCCCGCCACTATTATTCATATGTATATATAATTGATTTGTAAACGTTTTTAAAGTGGAAATAAATTGAATTTGAATTTGAATTTGAATATTAAATAGCAAACTATCAAACTATCTATTTTATGTATGAACAAAATGGAGTTTGAAATCAATGAATACGAAACCAATTCCATCTGTGTTGAATTCATTATCCCTAATAATCAGGAATATATCTTTCATCGATAGTTATAGGAAAGCCCTTCAGACTTCTTGCAATAGTCTTATAATTATGATTCTGTATTGAGTTTATATTATTCAAATTTTTGATTCAATGTATATAGCTAATTATATATAATTGTCATTACTATGTACTGCATGAAAGCATGAAAGTATAATAATCAGCCTCCGGGGTTGTCGGTTACGCGGGTTGTCGGTTTTGATGATTGCCGGTGTTATAGTTTGTCGGTCGACCACGATATATCACTCAATAGCATCTGTAGGAGGAAAGCAAATGTTACTTATTTACAATATTGTTCCATTTGCAGCCATCAACTGAAATGACTAAATTAATAGGTAAATTCATCCTCGTAAAATTTGTTTTTCCACTCCACACTTGCAGATTACTTAATCTCCGTTTCCCTTTGTGCTTAAAAAAACACATTATATGTATTTATTACATAAATCTAAGATTATCATTATTTAAGGGATCCACATTTTACGAGCCCTGCTTCTCGGTGGATACCTCAGTTTCCACATTTTTTCATTAAAATAAGCATACATAATTTACGGCAAATATAAACATTTAATTTTGTTATTCAATGAATGAATTGTACATGCATCAAATCAAAGCACATGGATTTAATGTTATGTGAGAAATGAAATTAAAAAAATGGACCCGAATCTGAAGCTAAGACCATGTATTAAGCCAATTTTATGACATCATCAAGAAATCAGATAGATCATTGACATTTTTAGTTCCCTTTAAAAAGAACCGAAGTGCTAACGTCAAATTCGCACATCATCCAGGTTACTGGTTCTAAAGCAATGGTTACTACTCAGAGCGGCGACCGACCGATTTGTAGCCTTCTCAGTCGCCGCTGGAAATTAGGCATCGCCCAACGAATTTTGGAGAAGTCAAGCAGGCTATAGAGATTCACCGATGCCTGGGAGGTGCCCTGTCGATTTCCCGTCAATCGGCGGTCGATTTTAGGTCAAAACTGGGCGAAGTCGGGGAACTTCTGCGGAGGCGTGCCGCCAGTGACCTACTGATGACCCATCGATTCACGAGCTGTCTCCCACCGGCCACTGGCTGATTTTTAAAAAAATTGCCCAGAGGCCGGCCGGTGATCGGCGGGGCACCAAAATACGCTCGGTTTCCGGGCGGTCGACGCCCGGGCACCGACCTAATCAAGCGTTCGCCGTCGAGCGATATGGGTAAAAAATCGAAGCTGCGAGGTTAAAAGCTGCCGACCGATTTTGAACTCGCCGCCCAGTGACCGACTGATCGCCCAGCGACGACCGGGCAGTGACCTAGCGTTTGACCTAGCGGCTTCGATTTTCGTCCTAAATCGCTCGACGGCGAACGCTCGATTAGGCCTCTGCCCTGACGCCGACCGCCCGTGTACCGAGCGTATTTTGGGCGGCGAGTGAAAAGTGAGCAGGCGCCACCGAATTTTAACTCCGCGCTAAAACTTTAGCGGCGACCGAGCGATGCCCTAAAAACAAGCGGTGCCCGGGTGGCCCCCGCTCGGTGCCCAGTCGACATTGGCTTAAAACTCGCCGCCCGGCTGCCGAGCAGGCTACTTTTCGGGGTTGTGACCATAGCTTAAACTACTGAGCCTGCGCATGAGGTTCACCGCAGAAGTATTCAAGCGACGGGCTGGAGCAGGGCACGTCCAGTGTGTGGGTACCCAATCAGAAGCAAGGACTTCAGTAGCTTATAACACAAACCGTCATCTGTCACTGATGACAAGTTTTGTTAAACGCCCCCCTGTTCATGATGACGTAAAGAACACACAAGAAAGTTCGCTCTAAAGAAAGAATAGAGAATGTGGCAGGATTCCACGCGCGTTATCTAGGAGAGAACAAAAGATTGCGTGTCCATGAGCTGTATTAGTCCTAAATAATGTCTACCAAAAATAGGAAATTGTATAGCTCTTTTGAAAAGTGGAATGAACAGAAAGTTTTAAAAGAGAGAACAGGAACTGTATTGACATCATGAAACATGTCTTTGTTAAGAAAAGAATACACAAATCGAACAAGAAAATGAAAGAAAAATCATTAATGATATATTTTTGTTGATAAAGATCGAGCTAACTAGGGCGGAGAACAAATATTGACTATGATGTTCTTTTTACCTCCATTCGCTGTTGGATACAAGTTGAGAGTGAACACACACACGAACAAACTTTGTCGATTAGAAGTGATTGATTTTAGAAGGAGAGAATGAAAATCTGTATTGTCATGGTGTTTTTGTATTAACCTCTATTGAAAAGCAAAACTAAAAGAAAGTAAGCTTTCAGAAGAGAGAGAATATAAACTTTGTAAAGATTAAGAACCAGGAGTTGTTTTCCTTTCTTTTTTAAATAAAGATAGGGGGAGAAAGAAAACGTCAAATTATAATATTGATGCGTTATTTTAAAAAGAGAGTATAAAAGTGTCAACCTTCGGAAGCGTTTTGTTCTCGTCAATATACGTTCTCAAAACCATATTCCTCTCACGGTTTAAAAACTAATATTTCTACTAATACAACCTCTCTAGAAATTAGCTTTATATTAAATGTAAGCTTATTTAGTTGTTAAAGGGACTTGTTAACATTGTTTAGATAAAAGAAAATGGTTCTTCAATACTAGATGTATAATCACGGATAATGTGAAAGTTTGAGTGAAAAAGGACCATTATTAATGACAACAAATTGGAAAAACTGATCTGATCAATTCTACAATTCTCCCAACTATATTATTACAATTTAGTTACATTGTAGGTGAATGTAAATCGTCACAAAGCCTTGAATTGGCTCTATATACCATTTCAACATTAAGTGTTGAAAGATTTGTTAAAGCCTGTCTTATGTCTATTTTCAAGAAAAAAACAGTTGGGAAAATATGGTTAGAGCATTTTCTCGGGATTTTAGTAGTAAGTAAGTACAGTAGGAGGAATGTAATAATAAAACATTCCATACAAAAACTATACCGTTTTTTCATCAAACTTCAACAGTGTTAACGAGTCACTTTAAGAAAACATTCAAATATGCGCTGGCTCAGCCCGCTCAAAATGTTTACCTCAATGCAAGGATCTGTTGGAGTAGGGGATTTTTCAGAACATCTAGGTGCGTTCACTTCCAGCACTGCATTGATCCTAGTCTTCTATAACTCAGAGACTTCCGTACTCATGATAAGTAATTGATCATGATGGTTCGTAGACATATTACCTTTTGATTTCGTCAAGGCTTTTATTTATTTGTTATTAATTATTTTGTATTTATTATTATTTTTCTGCCATGAATTTGTTCACCCGATATCCCAAGAATGGATAAAAACATTATCATAAGATCCTAGTCCAACTTAGAACTGTGTGATTTTCCAACGACACCAGGTTATCGTGACGTCATCCAGGCGCCATTTTGTCAAAATCAACTCATGATCATATCTCCATATTACGGAAATCATTTCTCATTCGTACGTACGTCCTAGCATTAGTAGGCGCGCAAAATTATTTTTAAAAAAAACTTCAGAATCGTCTCATCTTGATTTCTTAGGCTCGATTTCTGCCGGCTACGGATTTGTTGTAGCTGAGAATATTCTCTTTACGGGAGGTGACATTTATTTATTTATCGGATCTTGGGATCATGGCAATATTTTAACTACAAGATGTGATTTGAGAATCCGATTGTCAGTTTACGTGTAATGTCTATGTGAAGTTTGTTGTTATATTAGCGATATTGTTTCAACCTATCTCCTATAGATCTATACTAATCAATGCCACACAGTTGAAACTTGACATTTAGATAGGCGATAATGTTAGGAGCATTTTATAAGATAATATGAAATCGTGAAAACGCCTTCTTCATTATGTCAATCAGAATTCGTATAACCTAATTTGTAAGATGACAAACTCAAGTCTAGTTTCTTATTCTGGGGGTTATATTCTTGTTCAGATAATTATGGCTAATTCTGATTGTTTTATCTGAATAATAACTGTTCATAACAATTACTGTTAAGTCCAGAACTACTTCTTTTACTGGAAGTTCATCAACTCGGATCTCGTGATATACTAAGAAATATTACCATCATAACACTCAATATGCCCTATAAAACACAGGAGTTATATTCGACATTTACTTTGCGGAAACGACCAAATTGACTCTATTAACAATAACTCACTAGAGATTAAAAAAGGCAATTATGAGAATGGACAATTTCCTATGTTAAAAGGTGCACTTTCCTATGTAAAAAGGGTCAGTTTTGGGGAATTTGAAAAAATGGGGGGGGGGGGGGGGGAGGGGGCACTTAGCCCCTCCCCCCTGTCCACCGGTAGCACCGTCCCTGTCCAAACATACCTTCTACACAACGAACTCCAGCATCTTCCCAATGCCAACAGTATCTTTCTGGCATCTGAGGTGGGCACTCAAAGAGACTCGATTCTTCTCCAGAGCAATTGACGTCATCAAGGATGGTTCCAGTACCTTCGCCGAATCCAGGATATTTGACAGCTTCCAGAGCACCATCATAACCGAGAGATCGACATACCACGTTGGCATTGTTTATAGTCCAAAAATCATCACAAACAGTTCCCCATGCTCCGTGGTACCAGACTTCTACACGGCCTTCAGAATCTGAGGTGCCTCCCACAAGACGTACATCTCCATCTGTAACAAGAGGAATTAATTTGTTCTTATTCACTTTTTTTTTTTTTTTTTTTTTGTATTTCTCATTCATATAATTATGGCTGATTTCGATCGTTTTATCTGAATGATAGCTATTCATAATCATTACTGTTAAGTGTATGCAAAGGCAATGACTACCTTTTTCACTACTAGTTGCTGTACTTCGATTTCGTGATATACTCAACATGTCATATAAAACACGGGAATTACATTTGACGTTTACTTTGCGGAAACGACCAAACTGACTTTATTAACAATAACTCATGTTAACATACCTTCTACACAACGAACTCCAGCATCTTGTGAATGGTCACAGTCATGCACTCCAAGTCCAATATGCGGGCACTCAACGAGACTCGCTTCATTTCCAATGCATTTGACGTCATCAAGGACGATGGTTCCAGTACCGGGGCCGAATGGACCACTAGAGACAGCTTCCAGAGCACCATTAAAACCGAGAGATCGACATACCACGCTTGCATCGGTCGTATCCCAAAAATCATCACAAACAGTTCCCCATTCTCCGCTGTAGCTGACCTCTACACGGCCTTCAGAATATGAGGTGCCTCCCACAAGACGTACATCTCCATCTGTAACAAGAGGAATTAATTTGTTCTTATTCACTTTTTATTTATTATTTTTTTTGTAATTCTCATTCAGATAATTATGGCTGATTTCGATCGTTTTATCTGAATGATAGCTATTCATAATCATTACTGTTAAGTGTATGCCAAGGCAATAACTACCTTTCCCACTACTAGTTGCTGTACTTCGATTTCGTGATATAAACTCAACATGTCATATAAAACACGGGAATTACATTCGACGTTTACTTTGCGGAAACGACCAAACTGACTCTATTAACAATAACTCATGTAAACATACCTTCTACACAACGAACTCCAGCATCTTGTGAATGGTCACAGTCATGCACTCCAAGTCCAATATGCGGGCACTCAACGAGTCTCGCTTCATTTCCAATGCATTCGACGTCATCAAGGACGATGGTTCCAGTACCGGGGCCGAATGGACCACTAGAGACAGCTTCCAGAGCACCATTAAAACCGAGAGATCGACATACCACGCTGGCATCGGTTGTATCCCAAAAATCATCACAAACAGTTCCCCATTCTCCGGTGTAGCTGACCTCTACACGGCCTTCAGAATCTGAGGTGCCACCCACAAGACGTACCTCTCTTTCTGTAACAAGAGGAAATCATTTTTTTCTCATTGATATTTACTTTGTATATGTTTAATTCTGAATCAGAAAATTATGGCTAATTTCGATCGTTTTATCTGAATGATAGCTAATCATAATCATCACTGTTAGGAACGTACACGTGTATGTCAAAGCCAGAACTACCTCTTTCACTACTAGTTGCTCTACTCAGATTTCGTGATATCATAACACTCAATATGCCCTATAAAACACGGAAGTTACATTTGTCGTTTACTTTGCGGAAACGACCAAAATGACTCAATTAACAATAACTCATCTCAACACAGAGGCAGTGGAGTGACTTCCAAAGCGGGGGGCACCAAGAAAAAAGGGCACTTTCAGGAAAAAGGGCACCTTCAAAGGGAAAATTTAAAGCGAAATTTTTTGTTTGTAGACTTTGGTATATACCCCTATATTGTGATTACATTATCAGGGATGGTTTTAATATTGGTTTCTTTTTATACATCATATCAAATATTGCTTAAGCATCATACTTTGCAGTAGGGTGTGATGGTCTGAAAATTCATTTGCGAGTGAGCAAAGCGAGTGAGGAAAAATTTTAAGATTTGTGAGGTCGCAGTGAGAAAAATTACATCTTATAAAGAGGAAAAATCCAAACCCGTTGGGGATATAAGCACGTTATCAAAACGGAAGACTGAAAAGACCTTTGATAAGTAACATAATTATAACATCTATAACTACGAGCGAGCTTTGGGTGGAATTGTTCTTAGTTGCTTGAAATTAAGGGCACGTGTAATGATGAGAGGAAAAGGGGACACTTATCTAAAAGGTTAAGAACACTTATTAGAAAAGAAAAGGAACACGTGTCAAAGTACAGAGGTGAAAAGGGGCATTTATCGCATCTAAAAAAGGGCACTGACCATATATAAAGGGCCACTTATGAGAATGAAAAAGGGGCACTAATGATAAAAGGGAAATGTGCATTTGTTGAAGAAAAGGGGCACCGATCAGATTTTAATAGGGGCATTTATCGTAGGGGAAAGGGGGCTTTTATGAAAAGGGGGAAGTGGCTCTTATTAAAAAAAGAAAGAGGTAAATGTTAAAATAAACGGGGCACTTATCAAAGATGAAAAGGAGTAATTATGAGAAGGGGAAGGGCACATATAAGGAAAAAGAGCACTTATAAGGAGGTGAATGGGCACTTGTCAAAGTAAAACGAGTATCTCTCAAAATGGAATAGGGTCATTTACAAGAGATGAAAAGAGGCACTTATGAGAATGGAAAGGAACTATTTTCATTGATGAAAAGGCGCATTTATGATTTGAATTGGGGCACTTATCATAAGGAAAAGGGGCACTTATTAAAATGGAAAGGGGGCAAATGTGAAAATATAAGGTGCGTTTATCCAAGTCAAAAGGGGGTAGTTATTAAAAGGGGAAGGGGCACTTTTTTACAAAGGAAAAGGGGCGCTTCTCGTAACTGAAAAAAGGAACTTACTAGAGATTTAAAAAGGCAATCATGAGAATGGCAAATGGACACTTTCCTATGTTAAAAGGTGCACTAAAAATCCGTCCCGATCGTGATATACTCAACATGTCATATAAAACACGGGAATTACATTCGACGTTTACTTTGCGGAAACGACCAAAATAACTTTATGAACAATAACTCATGTAAACATACCAAGCACTAGACAACGAACTCCTGCATCTTCTGAATGATCACAGTTCCACGGTCTAGGTTCAAATATTGGGCACTCAGCGAGACTCGCTTCATTTCCAATGCATTCGACGTTATCAAGGAAGATGGTTCCAGTACCGGGGCCGAATCCAGGATATTTGACAGCTTCCAGAGCACCATCAAAACCGAGAGATCGACATACCACGCTGGCATCGTTTGTATCCCAAAGATCATCACAAACAGTTCCCCATTCTCCGCTGTAGCTGACCTCTACACGGCCTTCAGAATCTGAGGTGCCTCCCACAAGACGTATCTCCTCCATCTTCTCTAAAGAGGAAATAATTTGTTCTTTATTTATTTGTATTAGGTGATACGTACGGTAGGCCTACGTAGTACGTAGCACCTTTTGATTTCATTAAGATTTTAGAAGTGCGTGGCTTTTCAGCGACATCATCGTGACGTGATCTAGGCGCCATGTTGTGAAAATCAACTAATGATCATATCTTCATAACGGAAAATCATTTCTTATTCTTATTTATCACGATCAAGGTTAATATCCGTCCGGTAAATTTCACATAGTTAGATGCACGCGTTCGCGTACGTTCTAGTGTCAGTACGCGCGCAAAATTAAAAATCCGTACACAACATAGAATCGCCATTTCCCCCCTATGATCTTTACAATCAATTTGACATCCCTTTCATGTTTATCTCTTTGAGAGTCGGTTCAAGATAAATGTCCATGCGCGCGAGCTCTTGTAATACATAGTATTTATGGACAAAAACATGCCTAAATCTATTATAGCTCTTTGAGATGCACAAGGACTCCCATTTTCTTGTGTGTGGATAAAGTACGAGTAGGAGATATTATTTCATGTCTCATTCTGCATTTAAAGATAAAGTTGAGTTCTGGTCATGCGATTGCATTGTGAAAGAAACGTTGTGGAATGGATCAGAAAAGATAGTGTGTTCTGCAATGTTCTGGAATCATCAAAATGCTAACAAATTTCGACCAGTCTTGGTTACAAGCACTCTACACAGAAAGATGTATATGGGACTGCACACAAATTTGGCATAAAAATCCGTCCCGATTTTTATGATGTTACACGCCATATTTAGAATGAAGATTGTGTTTCTATCCAATTTTTTACCCATTCACACAGTGAGATGAACTATCAGGAATATGTGAGAGCAATTTCATATCATTAGCTTAAAAACTCCATGTTAAATTGAAAGAATTATAAAATAAGTCACTTTTGCATCAAAACTGTGAATATGTAAGATTTTACTGTTTGAAGGAGTAAATTTATACATTTATAGTGCATACCGGAATTAAACATTTTACTGAGGTATTCTTCAATGTACTACCTTTCAATTGGGCAAGAAAAAAAAAATCACCAAAAATGAGTTTTGGCGCACTTTGGTCCCTCCCTGGCCCACTGTGCGCCGGCTGCAGCGGGCAGAGCTAATGTTTTCTAGCTTTTGCTGAGGCTTGGCTTCCGGTCGGGAGCATTGCATAGACATTTTTGATGCCTCCGCCATAGAGCGATTTCACAAACCAAGACAGAGGCAATTTTTCGAATTCAAGTTTAATTGTAATCCATTAACAGGTTTTCAGAATATCGTGAATACAAGCTATTTTTCATATACATGTATGACCCTTTTATCTTTGACCTCATGACCCTAAAATCAGTTCATTGGCTTTGCAAGATACATATAAATGTTTGAGTTTGATGGTAATTCGGTATTTTTTTTTATAGTAATAATGCGATCGCAAGCTATTTTTGCGTATATAATGACTCCCATGACCTTTGACCTTTGACCTCGTGACCCCAAAATCTACTCAATTCATCGACTCTGCAAGATACATACATGACTTAAGTTTGGCAAGAATCTATCAATCGATTCTTGAGATAACACGATCACGAGAACGGGACGTATGGACGTACGAACGGACGGACGGACAGGCAACCCGAAAACATAATGCCTCCGGCTACTTCGTAACGGAGGCATAAAAAGAACCTACAACGCAGCAGTTTTACAGGGTAATATCTGAACTACAGCTTACGTACCACGACTGAAAATAGTTTGTGCCTGCACACTACTTACTGACAGTCTCCTCCACGTTCAGCATATCTGACGCTGGCTCCCGGATATTGGTTTCGCGGACAACCGCTGATTCGCCTTGAGTTTCCAGAGAAGCACTGGCTGTGACTACAGCAGCGAGTAGGAGAAACATACTGATACCAGTCTTTGATGCCATTACTGTACGGGCTCGAGGACTGTGGAAGACAGATATATTAAAGAAAACGGGTCGTCAGTTCCATCATTGCAGAAGGCCATAATTCATTAATTTGTGTCCAAGTCGGCACACAGCAAAACAGTAGGCCTATTAAGAAATGCCCACTCGTTTCTCAGTCAGCAAATCTTTGGGCAAGCAGAGGGCAAAAGTAAGATGTAATGACCTTTTCATATGGATAGGGAAATGAGGAAATGGAAAGCATTAAATGAGGCTCGTTGGCCATAAAACTGAAGGCTATTAAAATCCTGGTGTTTGAAAACACCTGTTATCGGGTAAATTCTCGAACGGTGTCGATTTCCCCATGAGAGCACACTCCTACGCGTCTTTAAAGATAACGTTAAGTTCTGGTCATGCGATTGCATTGTGAAAGAAACGTTGTGGAATCGATCAGAAAAGGTTGATTATCTAGCATTGGTGTGTACTGCAAGGTTCTGGAATCACCAAAATGATCAGAAATTTGGTCACAGAAAGATATGGGACTACACGAACATGTGGCCAAAATATCCGTCCCGATTTTTTGATGTTACATGCCAAATTTAGAATATTAAGGCATTTTAAGAGCCATACTTTTCAGGGAACATTTTTTATCTACTGTTCTTCCACACTTGCATAATACAATGATAACGCTCACAAATTACCTCTTTCCAGAACTCACCCTTCTCTTTAAGGCATAAGTTGTTGTACGCAGAGGCCGAAATAAATTTGTGTGCATGCACACAAAATTTTGGGCGTATGCCGACGTCCTCTTCAAAGGTTAGGCATACGTTACACATAAGCTAGATACACGCTAAATACGTTAATATGGCGGCGATGGCCTTCCATAGGTAACTCATACGTCGACATACGTTGGCATGAAGGTATACCGTACAGCTAACTTATTGTTAACCTATGAGTAACCTACTTCTAGCCTATATCTAGCCTATATCTAACCTATATCTGACGTATCTGCAAAGCATATTGACGTATCCAGACGTATGTCTGACGACGGAGTAACTTATTGAACGTGTTTCTACCATACAACTGGCGTAGTATAGACGTTTTTTTTCTTCAATTGTAAGCATGTTAAGTAATTATTGCAGTTATTTAGAAGTAAGTTCTTTCATTCATAATTAATGTTAATTTTCAAATATGGAAATAGGACATTTACACGTGATCTTCGGCAACACGTACGCCGAGCGCGCTGCGCATAGTTTTCTCATAAGTTACTCGTACGTTGGGATAGGTCGAGAACGCTGAACATGCGCTGGCCATACGCTGTCATTCGCTGTCATACGCTGTAGGTTAGACATACGATATGTGTACGTTCAATACGTTATGTATACGCCCAAATTATTCATGCTGCAGAATTTCGATGTTTTGCCTGGTCGAGAACAGAAAGAAATATCGACGTTTTGACATTATTTCATGATTTTTCATACGCTAGCTATAAGTTTCTCTAAAACGTCATAGTGTGACAGGGCCATAAAGAAGGACCACATGTCTTCAGCGATCACAGTTCGTTTCCTTTGGGTAGTATTTCTTGTTGAATCATGTTCCTTAATAAGGACGTTCTGCATTAACATTCGTGCGCTCCTTTTTTGCGCAGGGCCAATTGGTTATGTATTTTATTTATTTATTTATTGAAATATATTTAATCAGGATAACAAGAATCATATGTACGTTGTTAATACAATTTTTTTTTTAAATCCTGGTCGAGAACAGAAAGAAATATGTAATACACGGAAAAATAGATGATGAAAATCACCAAAGCCCACAAACAAAGGTACAAACAGTATAACACTTGCTAAATATATTACTCATTGCGGATATAGTATCAAATATAATATCGCTATATGATCAACAAGGGATTCATTAGGCCTTGTCCGTCATTGTTCTAATCATTTGACCGCCCGTCCACCCGTAGAGTATAAGGGTGCGTTCAATCGAATTTTCGAAGCTAGAATCACAAACATGAATCACAAATCAAAACGCCGTTACAAAAAACAAGGTCACTGCGGTTTAATAGCGTTCAAGCGATTTTTCATCAACGCTGATTCTAGCTCATTTCGAGCCCAGCACACTTGCAGTTTGACCCAGGAAGTATAGGTCAACTTCGGCGCGCGCTTTTTGGAATTGTTTACGGCCGACTGTCGACTGCTGTTTTGAGCATAGATCGCAATAATGAAACAAAGAATGAGAAGGTGATGGAAGGAAGAAACAAAAAATAACATGAGGAAAGACAGAAAGTGAAAGTGATAGAGTTATTAAAACAAAGAATAACGTAAGAGAAGGTGATAGAATTATAAAAACAAAGAATAACATAAGAGAAGGAGATAGAAGGAAGGAACAATGAATAACATAAGGAAAGACAGAAAGAGAAAGTGATAGAATGCTTAAAACAAAGAATTACAAAAAAAAGTTGATAGAAGGAAAAAACAAAGATTAACATAAGAATAGAAGGAAGAAACAAAGAATCACATAAGGAAAGACAGAAAGAGAAAGTGATAGAATGATTAAAACAAAGAATAAAATAAGAGAATGTGAGTGAAGGGGAAAAACAAATATTAACATAAGAATAGAAAGAAGAAACAAAGAATAACAAAAGAGAAAGTGATAGAATTATAAACGCAAAGAATTACATAAGAAAAGCTGATAGAAGGAAAAGAATGAAGATTAACATAAGAATAGAAGGAAGAAACAAAGAATAGCAAAAGAGAAAGTGATAGAATTATAAAAATAAAGAATAACATAAGAGAAGGTGATAGAAGGAAAAAACAAAGAATAACATAAGAATAGAAGGAAGAAACAAAGAATAACATAAGGAAAGACAGAAAGAGAAAAAGATAGAAGGAAAACAAGGTATAACATAACGGAACAGGCCACGATAAAGAGCATGGTATAGTAAACGCAAATTGCATGAAAAGCAGGCGCGCGGTTTTTGTCCAAACCGGAACAGGCTCCGTCATACAATCATGATTGAGAACTCCGTCCGTTCAATCGAATTTTAGCGACCGTGATTCTGCAGAATCATGATACAAAACGCATCTTTTTCAGCGTTTCATGTTTGTGTTTTCAAACACGTTTATTTTTACGACCGGCGAAAAAATCGCTTGAACGCATTGCGTTTTAAACTAAACGTCTTTAGAAACCGTGATTCTAGGGTGAAAAAGTGTCGATTAAACGCACCCTTGCTTGCTTACAATATATGTTATCCCCTGATGAAGTGATGCAGCGGTGCATGAATCATCGTGATCTTTTGATCCCTTTTTGACCCTACAGTGTGAGACAAACGAATGTCACTAGCGATATTATTTTCGATAGTATAAAACTTATATATGAGAATAATATGCAATAGAAATAGTAAAAAGCACCAACAAAAAGAGACAATGTAATAATTCAAATTAACACCGGAATAACATCAAATAGATTAGAAGACGAGAATAGACATAAGGAAATTAGTAGAAAGTAGGAAGAAAAGGAGAGAAAGAAAGAAAGAGAAGGAAGAGGGAGAGGAAGGGAGACAGAGAAATAAACCATGTCAAGAGCAGTACATGAACAGGCATTGTATCAATGGCGGATCCAGGGGGGGGGGGGAATTGAGGAAAAAGTAAAGAAAAGAAGGGGGATATCAATTGCAATTTTCCCGCCAGCAAGTTGCGGATCTGGATGGGGGTTGGGAAAAAGGCCTTTGCCTCCTCCCGCCCCCGCTAAAAACAAAAGAGAGAAGTAAGGAAAAGGACAAAAAGGGGAGATAGATCAGTTGTGATTAATCCCGCAAGCAACGTGTGGAGAAGGGTGTGGGCCGAAAGGATCTTGCCTTCCCCCCCCCCAGCAAACCTAAAAGAGAGAGAAGGAATGGAAGGGAAAGGGAAAGAGGAGAGAAACGGAAAGAAAAAAAAAAGAGAAAGAAAAAAGGTAGGGGAGATCAGTTGCCAACAAAGTGTAAATCAGAGGGGGGGGGGGGGCACTGGCGTACTGATTGAGGAGGGGGCTCAGGGGAAATAAAATTCAAACGTGGTTTATTTCTAATTCCATAATAGTGGTTTACACATAATGCTAAGATGACATAATTTTCCGAGATTTTTAGTAAATTATATTTTTGTATGCGTTTGTTGTAAAATAACGAATTCCTAAATTTACAGCCAGGCAAAAAATATGCTTCTTGAGATGCACATGGGCCTACATTTCAGGGCCCGCGTAACGGCGGGGATCGGGAGCCTCGAGTTCCTCCCCCCATCCACTTTTTTTGAAATAGTATATTAAAAAGAAAATGGAAAGAAAGAGAGCAAGAAAGAAAAAATAGTTAACTGCCAGTGTCACAACAAAATAAGGTATTAACCGAAATAAAACGCCAAAAAAACCTGAGCTTCCTGGGCTATTGCCCTGGACCCAACCGTGGGCCCTAAGGCGGGCCCCTTGATACTCATCTGACCGTAATTTAATTTGAGCTTCTGGGGGTTCCGCACGCTGGACCTCACGCCAATCAGTGTCCTGCCAGTGTCACAAATAAGGTATAAAAATATGTTCATCTGACCGTAATCAATTGCCTAAAACCCCTGAGCTTCCGGGGCTCCGCAGCCTCGACCCAACCAGGGCCCTAAGGCGGGCCTCTGAAGTAAGGGGGCGGTGGGGCGGCCCCCTAAAAAAAACGCCGGCCAAAAAAAGAGAGGAGAGAAAAGAAAAAGGAGCAGACAAAAAACATTTTTGAAATTGAGACAAGGTGCAAGGAGAACGGTGCAACCGAATCGTCTTGTTTATCTAATAACTTAATGAAACGTCAAAGCTTCTGCGCTTCGTGCATAAGGGGGGAACAGAATTCTGACGAGGATTAAGAGTCGAGAACGGTAATACGAATCGTCTTCTTTTTCTAATACTTTAATGAAACGTCAAAGCTTCCGCGCTTCGCGCGGGCGAGGAGGGATAAAATGAATTCAGACAAGGATTATTTTCGAGAACGGTACGACGAATCGTCTTCTTTCTCTTATAATTTAATGAAACGTAAAAGCTTCCGCGCTTCGTGCAAGAGGGGGGGGGGGGGTTAAACGGAATTCAGACGAGGATTAAGAGTCGAGAATGGGCAAAGAATCGCCTTCTTTCTCTAATGATTTAATGAAACGTAAAAGCTTCCGCGCTTCGCGCGGGAGGGGGGAAACTGAATTCAGACAAGGATTATTTTCGAGAACGTTACAACGAATCCTTTTTTTTCTCTAGTGATTTAATGAAACGTAAAAGCTTCGGCGCTTTGCGGAGGAAGGAGGGGGAAAATCGCCCTTTCCTGCACCCCCTCCCCCCCCCCCCCAATTACATCAATGCTGGTCACCATTACGTACCAATATTTGGCTCGCATAATTTTAAATGTGGCCCCCCCCCCTAAGAAATCCTGGATCCGCGCCTGTATTCAAATACCAATTTATGAAGGTAGGTGTAAGACACTAGCACCCTTTAGACCTACCGTATACGAGATCACTGGGCCATCGTACCCCTCAAAATTGCCAAAGCATAGATCCTGATTAATGTGCACTAAAAGCCCGTTGCACAAGAGGCAAACAAATGTTTAAAGAAATGAAGACCTACGCTCCACAACTGAATATACATTAATTATTCCCAAATTCTGAATCTCAACGACCGAAACACGTTTTATAGTGGCTGCTTCGGAAGATAATTAACCTGTCTTGCCACTTTTAAAAGATCCCATTAAAACATACTTCTTCCCTCAGTAATGAAGATTGATTCACCTCTCTAATAGTTTATTGTTTCTCTTCACATTCTGTTATTTAGAAAGCGATAAGGTACTTTTTGTTTTAGCGCTCCTAAATAATCGATATCATTGTCAATACAATTACAAACTGACGGAATCAGAAAGACGTATCCTGTCCAACAGGCATAACGTAAGGGATGTTGGGTCCTACCTGATGTCGATGCGGTGTTCGAGTAGAATTCTGTGAGATGATGATATACTTTCTCGTAGCTCGATGTGACGAAGTGTCTCTATTCAGATATCTGTTGAATTACTGTCTAGATAGCTTCTAGTATTATAGAATATCGAATCATGCAATGACCTTCGATCTGCTCGTATCCGACAAGTCACCGCACTCAAATTAAAAATTGCACATAGTGTTCAACAACACGATGGTGGTTGAAAATTTCTAATATTCGAAGATATATGACCCTCAGACCATATTGTTTCATTATTTTTTATTCAATCAATCAACGTCAAAGAATTTATTCATCATCGCTCTTCAATTTTATTGTTTCACCTTTTAACGTACTTTCATTCTTATGCATCACGAAAAAAACACTGAATTGGATTCTTTAAAGTTTGTTTTGATTAATTTCCTCCCCTTTCCTTCTCCCTGTTTAATACTGATAACATTTTCAATTTTTCTTAATCAAGGCAAATTATCGTTTTCATATTTTCTTTATGCAAGACAGAGAGAGAGAGAGAGAGAGAGAGAGAGAGAGAGAATATGTTAAAGGTACTATGTCCCATTTGCAGGCCAAGAAAATGAAAAGGTTAAATTCCAATTGCATTTGAAAGATAATACTAATTTAGAACTTCCCTAAAAAAGGTGGGGCTTGAAAATGTCTTCAAGTGGGAAAATAACGACTATTAGTTGTCCAATCGACTTTAGGGCTATAGAGCCCAAAAGTAATAGACTTGATTTTCAGACAATTGTACCGAATGGTCATACGTTTTATGCTGCGCAAAGATTCAATCAGTTTAATCTTGGCCATCACAAGAAGTGGGCTATTGATGTAGACAAATGCTCATGTACCCTTTACAACTCTTTTCATGTATGTTATTACCAAAGAAGAAAAAAAGCCAGTCAGTCACTCAATAGTGTCTGACAGTGAAGTCTAGCAAGTAAACGGGTTTCCTTGCATAATTTGAATATGAGGACACTGCTAACGTTTAAATTTCACAGATAGGATATACATGACATATTCATAATTCCTGCAAAGTTCTACAGCATTTGAGGTTGGTTGCAAAAGGGACATAGTACCTTTAAGTGAGAATTATCGAGTACAACTAACAATTGCTTCCTTTTCAATATTATTCAATTCGCTGAAATTATTCAGAATATGAATATGATAAATCCACATAATACACCAACGCTGTTCAACGCATCTAGCGCTCCAACCATAGCCCATATGCCAATGCACCATATTTATCAAATATAAAAAGATTTTTAAATAAAATTTGAAGAAAAATCAAATTTACAATGCACTGACATGCACGCATCAGTTGAAATCATGAATTCTCTGTGACTGGCTTAGCACTAGTTTCTGAGGGACCAGTCACTGAAGAGGAGATAAAGGGAAGGAAAATTGAGGAAGAGGTAGAGGGATATCAGTTGCAATTTTCCATCCAACAAGTTGCGGATCGGGATGGGGGTGGAGCAAAAGGCCTTTGCCTCCCCTGCCCCCGCTAAAAAAAAAAGAGAGAAGGAAGGAAAAGGAAAAAAAGGAGAGCTGAAAGGGACCAAAAAAGAGGAAGAAGAAAAAGAAGGAGAGATAGATCAGTTGCGGTTAATCCCGCCAGCAACGTGTGGAGAAGGGTGAGGGCCAAAAGGACCTTGCCCCCAAACCCCAGCAAACCTAAAAGAGAGAGAAGGAAGGGAAGGGAAAGGGAAAGAGGAGAGAAAGGGAAAGAAAAAAAAGAGAAAGAAAAAAGGTAGATGAGATCAGTTGCCAACAAAGTGTAAATCAAGGGGGGGGGGGGGGGCACTGACGTACTGATTGAGAAGGGGGCTCGGAGAAAATAAATTCAAACGTGGTCTATTTCTAATTCCATAACGGTGGTTTACACATAATGCTGAAATGACATAATTTTCCGAGATTTTTAGTAAATTATATTTTTGTATGCGTTTGTTGTAAAATAAAAAAATCCTAAATTTACAGCCTGGCAAAAAATATGCTTCTCGAGATGCACATGGGCCTACATTTCAGGGCCCGCGTAACGGCGGGGATCGGAAGCCTAGAGTTCCCCTCCCCCATCCACTTTTTTTGAAATAGTATATTAAAAAGAAATGGAAAGAAAGAGAGCAAGAAAGAAAAATAGTTAACTGCCAGTGTCACAACAAAATAAGGTATCAACCGTAATTAAACGCCAAAAAAACCTGAGCTTCCTGGGCTATTGCCCTGGACCCAACCGTGGGCCCTAAGGCGGGCTCCTATAAACTAATTTGACCGTAATTTAATTTGAGCTTCTAGTGGTTCCGCCCGCTGGACCTCACGCCAATCACTTTCCTGCCAGTTTCACAAATAAGGTATAAAATATGTTCATCTGACCGTAATCAATTGCCTAAAACCCCTGAGCTTCCGGGGCTCCGCAGCCTCGACCCAACCAGGGCCCTAAGGCAGGCCTCTGAAGCAAGGGGGCGGTGGGGCGGCCCCCTAAAAAAACGCCGGCCAAAGAAAGAGAGGAGAGAAAAGTAAAAGGAGATAGGAAGAAAAAGGAGCAGACAAAAAACGTTTTTGAAAATCAGACAAGGATTTAGAGTCTAGAACGGTGCAACGAATCGTCTTCTTTCTCTAATAATTTAATGAAACGTAAAAGCTTCCGCGCTTCGTGCAAGAGGGGGGGGGGGGTAAACGGAATTCAGACGAGGATTAAGAGTCGAGAACGGGCAACGAATCGCCTTCTTTCTCTAATGATTTAATGAAACGTAAAAGCTTCCGCGCTTTGCGCGGGAGGGGGGAAACTGAATTCAGACAAGGATTATTTTTGAGAACGGTACAACGAATCGTCTTTTTTCTCTAGTGATTTAATGAAACGTAAAAGCTTCGGCGCTTTGCGGAGGAAGGAGGGGGAAAATCGCCCCTTCCTGCACCCCTCCCCCACCCCCAATTACATCAATGCTGGTCACCATTACGTACCAATATTTGGCTCGCATAATTTTAAATGTGCCCCCCCCCTAAGAAATCCTGGATCCGCGCCTGTATTCAAATACCAATTTATGAAGGTAGGTGTAAGACACTAGCACCCTTTAGACCTACCGTTTACGAGATCACTGGGCCATCGTACCCCTCAAAATTGCCAAAGCATAGCTCCTGATTAATGTGCACTAAAAGCCCGTTGCACAAGAGGCAAACAAATGTTTAAAGAAATGAAGACCTACGCTCCACAACTGAATATACATTAATTATTCCCAAATTCTGAATCTCAACGACCGAAACACGTTTTATAGTGGCTGCTTCGGAAGATAATTAACCTGTCTTGCCACTTTTAAAAGATCCCATTAAAACATACTTCTTCCCTCAGTAATGAAGATTGATTCACCTCTCTAATAGTTTATTGTTTCTCTTCACATTCTGTTACTTAGAAAGCGATAAGGTACTTTTTGTTTTAGCACTCCTAAATAATCGATATCATTGTCAATACAATTACAAACTGACGGAATCAGAAAGACGTATCCTGTCCAACAGACATAACGTAGGGGATGTTGGGTCCTACCTGATTTCGATGCGGTGTTCGAGTAGAATTTTGTGAGATGATGATATACTTTCTCGTAGCTCGATGTGACGAAGTGTCTCTATTCAGATATCAGTTGAATTACTGTCTAGATAGCTTCTAGTATTATAGAATATCGAATCATGCAATGACCTTCGATCTGCTCGTATCCGACAAGTCACCGCATTCAAATTAAAAATTGCACATAGTGTTCAACAACACGATGGTGGTTGAAAATTTCTAATATTCGAAGATATATGACCCTCAGACCATATTGTTTCATTATTTTTTATTCAATCAATCAACGTCAAAGAATCTATTCATCATCGCTCTTCAATTTTATTATTTCACCTTTTAATGTACTTTCATTCTTATGCATCACGAAAAAAACACTGAATTGGATTCTTCAATGTTTGTTTTGATTAATTTCTTCCCCTTTTCTTCTCCCTGTTTAATACTGATAACATTTTCAATTTTTCTTAATCAAGGCAAAATATCATTTTCATATTTTCTTTATGCAAGAGAGAGAGAGAGAAAAAATATGTTAAAGGAACTATGTCCCATTTGCAGGCCAAGAAAATGAAAAGGTTAAATTCCAACTGCATTTGAAAGATAATACTAATTTAGAACTTCCCTAAAAAAGGTGGGGCTTGAAAATGTCTTCAAGTGGGAAAATAACGACTATTAGTTGTCCAATCGACTTTAGGGCTATAGAGCCCAAAAGTAATAGACTTGATTTTCAGACAATTGTACGGAATGGTCATACGTTTTATGCTGCGCAAAGATTCAATCAGTTTAATCTTGGCCATCACAAGAAGTGGGCTATTGATGTAGACAAATGCTCATGTACCCTTTACAACTCTTTTCATGTATGTTATTACCAAAGAAGAAAAAAGGCCAGTCAGTCACTCAATAGTGTCTGACAGTGAAGTCTAGCAAGTAAACGGGTTTCCTTGCATAATTTGAATATGAGGACACTGCTAACGTTTAAATTTCACAGATAGGATATACATGACATATTCATAATTCCTGCAAAGTTCTACAGCATTTGAGGTTAGTTGCAAAAGGGACATAGTACCTTTAAGTGAGAATTATCGAGTACAACTAACAATTGCTTCCTTTTCAATATTATTCAATTCGCTGAAATTATTCAGAATATGAATATGATAAATCCACATAATACACCAACGCTGTTCAACGCATCTAGCGCTCCAACCATAGCCCATATGCCAATGCACCATATTTATCAAATATAACAAGATTTTTAAATAAAATTTGAAGAAAAATCAAATTTACAATGCACTGACATGCACGCATCAGTTGAAATCATGAATTCTCTGTGACTGGCTTAGCACTAGTTTCTGAGGGACCAGTCACTGAAGAGGAGATAAAGGGAAGGAAAATTGAGGAAGAGGTAGAGGGATATCAGTTGCAATTTTCCCACCAACAAGTTGCGGATCGGGATGGGGGTGGAGCAAAAGGCCTTTGCCTCCCCCGCCCCCCCTAAAAAAAAAAAGAGAGAAGGAAGGAAAAAGAAAAAAAGGAGAGCTGAAAGGGAGCAAAAAAAGGAAGAAGAAAAAGAAGGGGAGATAGATCAGTTGCGGTTAATCCCGCCAGCAACGTGTGGAGAAGGGTGAGGGCCAAAAGGACCTTGCCCCCAAACCCCAGCAAACCTAAAAGAGAGAGAATGAAGGGAAGGGAAAGGGAAAGAGGAGAGAAAGGGAAAGAAAAAAAAGAGAAAGAAAAAAGGTAGATGAGATCAGTTGCCAACAAAGTGTAAATCAGGGGGGCAATGACGTACTGATTGAGGAGGGGGCTCGGAGGAAATAAAATTCAAACATGGTTTATTTCTAATTCCATAACGGTGGTTTACACATAATGCTGAAATGACATAATTTTCCGAGATTTTTAGTAAATTATATTTTTGAATGCGTTTGTTGTAAAATAAAAAAATCCTAAATTTACAGCCAGGCAACAAATATGCTTCTTGAGATGCACATGGGCCTACATTTCAGGGCCCGCGTAACGGCGGGGATCGGGAGTCTCGAGTTCCCCTCCCCCCTCCACTTTTTTTGAAATAGTATATTAAAAAGAAATGGAAAGAAAGAGAGCAAGAAAAAAAAATAGTTAACTGCCAGTGTCACAACAAAATAAGGTATTAACCGTAATTAAACGCCAAAAACCCCTGAGCTTCCTGGGCTATTGCCCTGGACCCAACCGTGGGCCCTAAGGCGGGCTCCTATATACTCATTTAACCGTAATTTAATTTGAGCTTCTAGTGGTTCCGCCCGCTGGACCTCACGCCAATCAGTGTCCTGCCAGTGTCACAAATAAGGTATAAAAAATATGTTCATCTGACCGTAATCAATTGCCTAAAACCCCTGATCTTCCGGGGCTCCGCAGCCTCGACCCAACCAGGGCCCTAAGGCAGGCCTCTGAAGCAAGGGGGCGGTGGGGCGGCCCCCTAAAAAAAACGCCGGCCAAAAAAAGAGAGGAGAGAAAAGTAAAAGGAGATAGGAAGAAAAAGGAGCAGACAAAAAACATTTTTGAAATTCAGACAAGGATTAAGAGTCGAGAACGGTGCAACGAATCGTCTTCTTTCTCTAATAATTTAATGAAACGTCAAAGCTTCCGCGCTTCGTGCATAAGGGGGGAACTGAATTCAGACGAGGATTAAGAGTCGAGAACGGGCAACAAATCGCCTTCTTTCTCTAATGATTTAATGAAACGTAAAAGCTTCCGCGCTTCGCGCGGGAGGGGGGAAACTGAATTCAGACGAGGATTATTTTCGAGAACGGTACAACGAATCTTTTTTTTTCTCTAGTGATTTAATGAAACGTAAAAGCTTCGGCGCTTTGCGGAGGAAGGAGGGGGAAAATCGCCCTTTCCTGCACCCCCTCCCCCCCCCCAATTACATCAATGCTGGTCACCATTACGTACCAATATTTGGCTCGCATAATTTTAAATGTGGCCCCCCCCCTAAGAAATCCTGGATCCGCGCCTGTATTCAAATACCAATTTATGAAGGTAGGTGTAAGACACTAGCACCCTTTAGACTAACCGTTTACAAGATCACTGGGCCATGAGAACGGTACGACGAATCGTCTTCTTTCTCTTATAATTTAATGAAACGTAAAAGCTTCCGCGCTTCGTGCAAGAGGGGGGGGGGTAAACGGAATTCAGACGAGGATTAAGAGTCAAGAACGGGCAACGAATCGCCTTCTTTCTCTAATGATTTAATGAAACGTAAAAGCTTCCGCGCTTCGCGCGGGAGGGGGGGGAACTGAATTCAGACGAGGATTATTTTCGAGAACGGTACAACGAATCCTTTTTTTTCTCTAGTGATTTAATGAAACGTAAAAGCTTCGGCGCTTTGCGGAGGAAGGAGGGGGAAAATCGCCCTTTCCTGCACCCCACCCCCCCCCCCCCAATTACATCAATGCTGGTCACCATTACGTACCAATATTTGGCTCGCATAATTTTAAATGTGCCCCCCCCCCCTAAGAAATCCTGGATCCGCGCCTGTATTCAAATACCAATTTATGAAGGTAGGTGTAAGACACTAGCACCCTTTAGACCTACCGTTTACGAGATCACTGGGCCATGAGAACGGTACGACGAATCGTCTTCTTTCTCTTATAATTTAATGAAACGTAAAAGCTTCCGCGCTTCGTGCAAGAGGGGGGGGGGGTAAACGGAATTCAGACGAGGATTAAGAGTCGAGAACGGGCAACGAATCGCCTTCTTTCTCTAATGATTTAATGAACGTAAAAGCTTCCGCGCTTCGCGCGGGAGGGGGGAAACTGAATTCAGACGAGGATTATTTTCGAGAACGGTACAACGAATCCTTTTTTTTCTCTAGTGATTTAATGAAACGTAAAAGCTTCGACGCTTTGCGGAGGAAGGAGGGGGAAAATCGCCCTTTCCTGCACCCCACCCCCCCCCCCCCCCCAATTACATCAATGCTGGTCACCATTACGTACCAATATTTGGCTCGCATAATTTTAAATGTGGCCCCCCCCCCTAAGAAATCCTGGATCCGCGCCTGTATTCAAATACCAATTTATGAAGGTAGGTGTAAGACACTAGCACCCTTTAGACCTACCGTTTACGAGATCACTGGGCCATCGTACCCCTCAAAATTGCCAAAGCATAGATCCTGATTAATGTGCACTAAAAGCCCGTTGCACAAGAGGCAAACAAATGTTTAAAGAAATGCAGACCTACGCTCCACAACTGAATATACATTAATTATTCCCAAATTCTGAATCTCAACGACCGAAACACGTTTTATAGTGGCTGCTTCGGAAGATAATTAACCTGTCTTGCCACTTTTAAAAGATCCCATTAAAACATACTTCTTCCCTCAGTAATGAAGATTGATTCACCTCTCTAATAGTTTATTGTTTCTCTTCACATTCTGTTACTTAGAAAGCGATAAGGTACTTTTTGTTTTAGCGCTCCTAAATAATCGATATCATTGTCAATACAATTACAAACTGACGGAATCAGAAAGACGTATCCTGTCCAACAGGCATAACGTAAGGGATGTTGGGTCCTACCTGATTTCGATGCGGTGTTCGAGTAGAATTCTGTGAGATGATGATATACTTTCTCGTAGCTCGATGTGACGAAGTGTCTCTATTCAGATATCTGTTGAATTACTGTCTAGATAGCTTCTAGTATTATAGAATATCGAATCATGCAATGACCTTCGATCTGCTCGTATCCGACAAGCCACCGCATTCAAATTAAAAATTGCAAATAGTGTTCAACAACACGATGGTGGTTGAAACTTTCTAATATTCGGAGATATATGACCCTCAGACCATATTGTTTTTATTATTTTTTATTCAATCAATCAACGTCAAAGAATTTATTCATCATCGCTCTTCAATTTTATTATTTCACCTTTTAATGTACTTTCATTCTTATGCATCACGAAAAAAACACTGAATTGGATTCTTCAATGTTTGTTTTGATTAATTTCCTCCCCTTTCCTTCTCCCTGTTTAATACTGATACAATTTTCAATTTTTCTTAATCAAGGCAAAATATCATTTTCATATTTTCTTTATGCAAGAGAGAGAGAGAGAGAGAATATGTTAAAGGTACTATGTCCCATTTGCAGGCCAAGAAAATGAAAAGGTTAAATTCCAACTGCATTTGAAAGATAATACTAATTTAGAACTTCCCTAAAAAAGGTGGGGCTTGAAAATGTCTTCAAGTGGGAAAATACGACTATTAGTTGTCCAATCGACTTTAGGGCTATAGAGCCCAAAAGTAATAGTCTTGATTTTCAGACAATTGTACGGAATGGTCATACGTTTTATGCTGCGCAAAGATTCAATCAGTTTAATCTTGGCCATCACAAGAAGTGGGCTATTGATGTAGACAAATGCTCATGTACCCTTTACAACTCTTTTCATGTATGTTATTACCAAAGAAGAAAAAAGCCAGTCAGTCACTCAATAGTGTCTGACAGTGAAATCTAGCAAGTAAACGGGTTTCCTTGCATAATTTGAATATGAGGACACTGCTAACGTTTAAATTTCACAGATAGGATATACATGACATATTCATATTTCCTGCAAAGTTCTACAGCATTTGAGGTTGGTTGCAAAAAGGGACATAGTACCTTTAAGTGAGAATTATCGAGTACAACTAACAATTGCTTCCTTTTCAATATTATTCAATTCGCTGAAATTATTCAGAATATGAATATGATAAATCCACATAATACACCAACGCTGTTCAACGCATCTAGCGCTCCAACCATAGCCCATATGCCAATGCACCATATTTGTCAAATATAAAAAGATTTTAAAATAAAATTTGAAGAAAAATCAAATTTACAATGCACTGACAGGCATCAGTTGAAATCATGAATTCTCTGTGACTGGCTTAGCACTAGTTTCTGAGGGACCAGTCACTGAAGAGGAGATAAAGGGAAGGAAAATTGAGGAAGAGGTAGAGGGATATCAGTTGCAATTTTCCCACCAACAAGTTGCGGATCGGGATGGGGGTGGAGCAAAAGGCCTTTGCCTCCCCCGCCCCCGCTAAAAAAAAAAAGAGAGAAGGAAGGAAAAAGAAAAAAAGGAGAGCTGAAAGGGAGCAAAAAAAAGGAAGAAGAAAAAGAAGGGGAGATAGATCAGTTGCGGTTAATCCCGCCAGCAACGTGTGGAGAAGGGTGAGGGCCAAAAGGACCTTGCCCCCAAACCCCAGCAAACCTAAAAGAGAGAGAATGAAGGGAAGGGAAAGGGAAAGAGGAGAGAAAGGGAAAGAAAAAAAAAGAGAAAGAAAAAAGGTAGATGAGATCAGTTGCCAACAAAGTGTAAATCAGGGGGGCAATGACGTACTGATTGAGGAGGGGGCTCGGAGGAAATAAAATTCAAACATGGTTTATTTCTAATTCCATAACGGTGGTTTACACATAATGCTGAAATGACATAATTTTCCGAGATTTTTAGTAAATTATATTTTTGAATGCGTTTGTTGTAAAATAAAAAAATCCTAAATTTACAGCCAGGCAACAAATATGCTTCTTGAGATGCACATGGGCCTACATTTCAGGGCCCGCGTAACGGCGGGGATCGGGAGTCTCGAGTTCCCCTCCCCCCTCCACTTTTTTTGAAATAGTATATTAAAAAGAAATGGAAAGAAAGAGAGCAAGAAAAAAAATAGTTAACTGCCAGTGTCACAACAAAATAAGGTATTAACCGTAATTAAACGCCAAAAACCCCTGAGCTTCCTGGGCTATTGCCCTGGACCCAACCGTGGGCCCTAAGGCGGGCTCCTATATACTCATTTAACCGTAATTTAATTTGAGCTTCTAGTGGTTCCGCCCGCTGGACCTCACGCCAATCAGTGTCCTGCCAGTGTCACAAATAAGGTATAAAAAATATGTTCATCTGACCGTAATCAATTGCCTAAAACCCCTGATCTTCCGGGGCTCCGCAGCCTCGACCCAACCAGGGCCCTAAGGCAGGCCTCTGAAGCAAGGGGGCGGTGGGGCGGCCCCCTAAAAAAACGCCGGCCAAAAAAAGAGAGGAGAGAAAAGTAAAAGGAGATAGGAAGAAAAAGGAGCAGACAAAAAACATTTTTGAAATTCAGACAAGGATTAAGAGTCGAGAACGGTGCAACGAATCGTCTTCTTTCTCTAATAATTTAATGAAACGTCAAAGCTTCCGCGCTTCGTGCATAAGGGGGGAACTGAATTCAGACGAGGATTAAGAGTCGAGAACGGGCAACAAATCGCCTTCTTTCTCTAATGATTTAATGAAACGTAAAAGCTTCCGCGCTTCGCGCGGGAGGGGGGAAACTGAATTCAGACGAGGATTATTTTCGAGAACGGTACAACGAATCTTTTTTTTTCTCTAGTGATTTAATGAAACGTAAAAGCTTCGGCGCTTTGCGGAGGAAGGAGGGGGAAAATCGCCCTTTCCTGCACCCCCTCCCCCCCCCCCAATTACATCAATGCTGGTCACCATTACGTACCAATATTTGGCTCGCATAATTTTAAATGTGGCCCCCCCCCCCCTAAGAAATCCTGGATCCGCGCCTGTATTCAAATACCAATTTATGAAGGTAGGTGTAAGACACTAGCACCCTTTAGACTAACCGTTTACAAGATCACTGGGCCATGAGAACGGTACGACGAATCGTCTTCTTTCTCTTATAATTTAATGAAACGTAAAAGCTTCCGCGCTTCGTGCAAGAGGGGGGGGGGGTAAACGGAATTCAGACGAGGATTAAGAGTCAAGAACGGGCAACGAATCGCCTTCTTTCTCTAATGATTTAATGAAACGTAAAAGCTTCCGCGCTTCGCGCGGGAGGGGGGGAACTGAATTCAGACGAGGATTATTTTCGAGAACGGTACAACGAATCCTTTTTTTTCTCTAGTGATTTAATGAAACGTAAAAGCTTCGGCGCTTTGCGGAGGAAGGAGGGGGAAAATCGCCCTTTCCTGCACCCCACCCCCCCCCAATTACATCAATGCTGGTCACCATTACGTACCAATATTTGGCTCGCATAATTTTAAATGTGCCCCCCCCCCCTAAGAAATCCTGGATCCGCGCCTGTATTCAAATACCAATTTATGAAGGTAGGTGTAAGACACTAGCACCCTTTAGACCTACCGTTTACGAGATCACTGGGCCATGAGAACGGTACGACGAATCGTCTTCTTTCTCTTATAATTTAATGAAACGTAAAAGCTTCCGCGCTTCGTGCAAGAGGGGGGGGGGGGGGTAAACGGAATTCAGACGAGGATTAAGAGTCGAGAACGGGCAACGAATCGCCTTCTTTCTCTAATGATTTAATGAAACGTAAAAGCTTCCGCGCTTCGCGCGGGAGGGGGGAAACTGAATTCAGACGAGGATTATTTTCGAGAACGGTACAACGAATCCTTTTTTTTCTCTAGTGATTTAATGAAACGTAAAAGCTTCGACGCTTTGCGGAGGAAGGAGGGGGAAAATCGCCCTTTCCTGCACCCCACCCCCCCCCCAATTACATCAATGCTGGTCACCATTACGTACCAATATTTGGCTCGCATAATTTTAAATGTGGCCCCCCCCCTAAGAAATCCTGGATCCGCGCCTGTATTCAAATACCAATTTATGAAGGTAGGTGTAAGACACTAGCACCCTTTAGACCTACCGTTTACGAGATCACTGGGCCATCGTACCCCTCAAAATTGCCAAAGCATAGATCCTGATTAATGTGCACTAAAAGCCCGTTGCACAAGAGGCAAACAAATGTTTAAAGAAATGCAGACCTACGCTCCACAACTGAATATACATTAATTATTCCCAAATTCTGAATCTCAACGACCGAAACACGTTTTATAGTGGCTGCTTCGGAAGATAATTAACCTGTCTTGCCACTTTTAAAAGATCCCATTAAAACATACTTCTTCCCTCAGTAATGAAGATTGATTCACCTCTCTAATAGTTTATTGTTTCTCTTCACATTCTGTTACTTAGAAAGCGATAAGGTACTTTTTGTTTTAGCGCTCCTAAATAATCGATATCATTGTCAATACAATTACAAACTGACGGAATCAGAAAGACGTATCCTGTCCAACAGGCATAACGTAAGGGATGTTGGGTCCTACCTGATTTCGATGCGGTGTTCGAGTAGAATTCTGTGAGATGATGATATACTTTCTCGTAGCTCGATGTGACGAAGTGTCTCTATTCAGATATCTGTTGAATTACTGTCTAGATAGCTTCTAGTATTATAGAATATCGAATCATGCAATGACCTTCGATCTGCTCGTATCCGACAAGCCACCGCATTCAAATTAAAAATTGCAAATAGTGTTCAACAACACGATGGTGGTTGAAACTTTCTAATATTCGGAGATATATGACCCTCAGACCATATTGTTTTTATTATTTTTTATTCAATCAATCAACGTCAAAGAATTTATTCATCATCGCTCTTCAATTTTATTATTTCACCTTTTAATGTACTTTCATTCTTATGCATCACGAAAAAAACACTGAATTGGATTCTTCAATGTTTGTTTTGATTAATTTCCTCCCCTTTCCTTCTCCCTGTTTAATACTGATACAATTTTCAATTTTTCTTAATCAAGGCAAAATATCATTTTCATATTTTCTTTATGCAAGAGAGAGAGAGAGAGAATATGTTAAAGGTACTATGTCCCATTTGCAGGCCAAGAAAATGAAAAGGTTAAATTCCAACTGCATTTGAAAGATAATACTAATTTAGAACTTCCCTAAAAAAGGTGGGGCTTGAAAATGTCTTCAAGTGGGAAAATACGACTATTAGTTGTCCAATCGACTTTAGGGCTATAGAGCCCAAAAGTAATAGTCTTGATTTTCAGACAATTGTACGGAATGGTCATACGTTTTATGCTGCGCAAAGATTCAATCAGTTTAATCTTGGCCATCACAAGAAGTGGGCTATTGATGTAGACAAATGCTCATGTACCCTTTACAACTCTTTTCATGTATGTTATTACCAAAGAAGAAAAAAGCCAGTCAGTCACTCAATAGTGTCTGACAGTGAAATCTAGCAAGTAAACGGGTTTCCTTGCATAATTTGAATATGAGGACACTGCTAACGTTTAAATTTCACAGATAGGATATACATGACATATTCATATTTCCTGCAAAGTTCTACAGCATTTGAGGTTGGTTGCAAAAAGGGACATAGTACCTTTAAGTGAGAATTATCGAGTACAACTAACAATTGCTTCCTTTTCAATATTATTCAATTCGCTGAAATTATTCAGAATATGAATATGATAAATCCACATAATACACCAACGCTGTTCAACGCATCTAGCGCTCCAACCATAGCCCATATGCCAATGCACCATATTTGTCAAATATAAAAAGATTTTAAAATAAAATTTGAAGAAAAATCAAATTTACAATGCACTGACAGGCATCAGTTGAAATCATGAATTCTCTGTGACTGGCTTAGCACTAGTTTCTGAGGGACCAGTCACTGAAGAGGAGATAAAGGGAAGGAAAATTGAGGAAGAGGTAGAGGGATATCAGTTGCAATTTTCCATCCAACAAGTTGCGGATCGGGATGGGGGTGGAGCAAAAGGCCTTTGCCTCCCCCGCCCCCGCTAAAAAAAAAAGAGAGAAGGAAGGAAAAGGAAAAAAAGGAGAGCTGAAAGGGACCAAAAAAAAGGAAGAAGAAAAAGAAGGGGAGATAGATCAGTTGCGGTTAATCCCGCCAGCAACGTGTGGAGAAGGGTGAGGGCCAAAAGGACCTTGCCCCCAAACCCCAGCAAACCTAAAAGAGAGAGAAGGAAGGGAAGGGAAAGGGAAAGAGGAGAGAAAGGGAAAGAAAAAAAAAAGAGAAAGAAAAAAGGTAGATGAGATCAGTTGCCAACAAAGTGTAAATCAGGGGGGGGGGGGCACTGACGTACTGATTGAGGAGGGGGCTCAGGGGAAATAAAATTCAAACGTGGTTTATTTCTAATTCCATAACGGTGTTTTACACATAATGCTGAAATGACATAATTTTCCGAGATTTTTAGTAAATGATATTTTTGAATGCGTTTGTTGTAAAATAAAAAATTCCTAATTTTACAGCCAGGCAAGAAATATGCTTCTCGAGATGCACATGGGCCTACATTTTAGGGCCCGCGTAACGGCGGGGATCGGGAGCCTCGAGTTCCCCTCCCTCCTCCACTTTTTTTTAAATAGTATCTTAAAAAGAAATGGAAAGAAAGAGAGCAAGAAAGAAAAAATAGTTAACTGCCAGTGTCACAACAAATTAAGGTATTTACCGTAATTAAACGCCAAAAACCCCTGAGCGTCCGGGGCTCTGGCCCTTGACCCAACCGAGGGCCCTAAAGCGGCCCCTTGATACTCATATGACCGTAATTTAGTGCCTAAAACCCTTGAGCTTCTAGGGGGTCCGCCCGCTGGACCTCACGCCAATCAGTGTCCTGCCAGTGTCACAAATAAGGTATAAAAATATTTTCATCTAACCGTAAATCAAATTCCTAAAACCCCTGAGCTTCCGGGGGCTCCGCACCCTCGACCCAACAAGGGCCCTAAGGCGGGCCCCTGAAGCAAGGGGGCGGTGGGGGCGGCCCACCAAAAAGCCGGCCAAAAAAAGAGAGGAGAGAAAAGTAAAAGGACGTAGGAAGAAAAAGGAGCAGACAAAAAACATTTTTGAAATTCAGACAAAAATTAAGAGTCGAGAACGGTACAGCGAATCGTCTTCTTTCTATAATAATTTTAATGAAACGTCAAAGCTTCCGCGCTTCGTGCATAAGGGGGGAACTGAATTCAGACGAGGATTAAGAGTCGAGAACGGGCAACGAATCGCCTTCTTTCTCTAATGATTTAATGAACCGTAAAAGCTTCTGCGCTTCGCGCGGGAGGGGGGAAACTGAATTCAGACGAGGATTATTTTCGAGAACGGTACAACGAATCTTTTTTTTTCTCTAGTGATTTAATGAAACGTAAAAGCTTCGGCGCTTTGCGGAGGAAGGAGGGGGAAAATCGCCCTTTCCTGCACCCCCTCCCCCCCCCCCCAATTACATCAATGCTGGTCACCATTACGTACCAATATTTGGCTCGCATAATTTTAAATGTGGCCCCCCCCCTAAGAAATCCTGGATCCGCGCCTGTATTCAAATACCAATTTATGAAGGTAGGTGTAAGACACTAGCACCCTTTAGACCTACCGTTTACAAGATCACTGGGCCATGAGAACGGTACGACGAATCGTCTTCTTTCTCTTATAATTTAATGAAACGTAAAAGCTTCCACGCTTCGTGCAAGAGGGGGGGGGGTAAACGGAATTCAGACGAGGATTAAGAGTCAAGAACGGGCAACGAATCGCCTTCTTTCTCTAATGATTTAATGAAACGTAAAAGCTTCCGCGCTTCGCGCGGGAGGGGGGAAACTGAATTCAGACGAGGATTATTTTCGAGAACGGTACAACGAATCTTTTTTTTCTCTAGTGATTTAATGAAACGTAAAAGCTTCGGCGCTTTGCGGAGGAAGGAGGGGGAAAATCGCCCTTTCCTGCACCCCCTCCCCCCCCCCCCCAATTACATCAATGCTGGTCACCATTACGTACCAATATTTGGCTCGCATAATTTTAAATGTGGCCCCCCCCCCCTAAGAAATCCTGGATCCGCGCCTGTATTCAAATACCAATTTATGAAGGTAGGTGTAAGACACTAGCACCCTTTAGACCTACCGTTTACAAGATCACTGGGCCATGAGAACGGTACGACGAATCGTCTTCTTTCTCTTATAATTTAATGAAACGTAAAAGCTTCCACGCTTCGTGCAAGAGGGGGGGGGGTAAACGGAATTCAGACGAGGATTAAGAGTCAAGAACGGGCAACGAATCGCCTTCTTTCTCTAATGATTTAATGAAACGTAAAAGCTTCCGCGCTTCGCGCGGGAGGGGGGGAACTGAATTCAGACGAGGATTATTTTCGAGAACGGTACAACGAATCTTTTTTTTTTCTCTAGTGATTTAATGAAACGTAAAAGCTTCGGCGCTTTGCGGAGGAAGGAGGGGGAAAATCGCCCTTTCCTGCACCCCCTCCCCCCCCCCAATTACATCAATGCTGGTCACCATTACGTACCAATATTTGGCTCGCATAATTTTAAATGTGGCCCCCCCCTAAGAAATCCTGGATCCGCGCCTGTATTCAAATACCAATTTATGAAGGTAGGTGTAAGACACTAGCACCCTTTAGACTAACCGTTTACAAGATCACTGGGCCATGAGAACGGTACGACGAATCGTCTTCTTTCTCTTATAATTTAATGAAACGTAAAAGCTTCCGCGCTTCGTGCAAGAGGGGGGGGGGTAAACGGAATTCAGACGAGGATTAAGAGTCAAGAACGGGCAACGAATCGCCTTCTTTCTCTAATGATTTAATGAAACGTAAAAGCTTCCGCGCTTCGCGCGGGAGGGGGGGAACTGAATTCAGACGAGGATTATTTTCGAGAACGGTACAACGAATCCTTTTTTTTCTCTAGTGATTTAATGAAACGTAAAAGCTTCGGCGCTTTGCGGAGGAAGGAGGGGGAAAATCGCCCTTTCCTGCACCCCACCCCCCCCCCCAATTACATCAATGCTGGTCACCATTACGTACCAATATTTGGCTCGCATAATTTTAAATGTGCCCCCCCCCCTAAGAAATCCTGGATCCGCGCCTGTATTCAAATACCAATTTATGAAGGTAGGTGTAAGACACTAGCACCCTTTAGACCTACCGTTTACGAGATCACTGGGCCATGAGAACGGTACGACGAATCGTCTTCTTTCTCTTATAATTTAATGAAACGTAAAAGCTTCCGCGCTTCGTGCAAGAGGGGGGGGTAAACGGAATTCAGACGAGGATTAAGAGTCGAGAACGGGCAACGAATCGCCTTCTTTCTCTAATGATTTAATGAAACGTAAAAGCTTCCGCGCTTCGCGCGGGAGGGGGGAAACTGAATTCAGACGAGGATTATTTTCGAGAACGGTACAACGAATCCTTTTTTTTCTCTAGTGATTTAATGAAACGTAAAAGCTTCGACGCTTTGCGGAGGAAGGAGGGGGAAAATCGCCCTTTCCTGCACCCCACCCCCCCCCCCAATTACATCAATGCTGGTCACCATTACGTACCAATATTTGGCTCGCATAATTTTAAATGTGCCCCCCCCCCCTAAGAAATCCTGGATCCGCGCCTGTATTCAAATACCAATTTATGAAGGTAGGTGTAAGACACTAGCACCCTTTAGACCTACCGTTTACGAGATCACTGGGCCATCGTACCCCTCAAAATTGCCAAAGCATAGATCCTGATTAATGTGCACTAAAAGCCCGTTGCACAAGAGGCAAACAAATGTTTAAAGAAATGCAGACCTACGCTCCACAACTGAATATACATTAATTATTCCCAAATTCTGAATCTCAACGACCGAAACACGTTTTATAGTGGCTGCTTCGGAAGATAATTAACCTGTCTTGCCACTTTTAAAAGATCCCATTAAAACATACTTCTTCCCTCAGTAATGAAGATTGATTCACCTCTCTAATAGTTTATTGTTTCTCTTCACATTCTGTTACTTAGAAAGCGATAAGGTACTTTTTGTTTTAGCGCTCCTAAATAATCGATATCATTGTCAATACAATTACAAACTGACGGAATCAGAAAGACGTATCCTGTCCAACAGGCATAACGTAAGGGATGTTGGGTCCTACCTGATTTCGATGCGGTGTTCGAGTAGAATTCTGTGAGATGATGATATACTTTCTCGTAGCTCGATGTGACGAAGTGTCTCTATTCAGATATCTGTTGAATTACTGTCTAGATAGCTTCTAGTATTATAGAATATCGAATCATGCAATGACCTTCGATCTGCTCGTATCCGACAAGCCACCGCATTCAAATTAAAAATTGCAAATAGTGTTCAACAACACGATGGTGGTTGAAACTTTCTAATATTCGGAGATATATGACCCTCAGACCATATTGTTTTTATTATTTTTTATTCAATCAATCAACGTCAAAGAATTTATTCATCATCGCTCTTCAATTTTATTATTTCACCTTTTAATGTACTTTCATTCTTATGCATCACGAAAAAAACACTGAATTGGATTCTTCAATGTTTGTTTTGATTAATTTCCTCCCCTTTCCTTCTCCCTGTTTAATACTGATACAATTTTCAATTTTTCTTAATCAAGGCAAAATATCATTTTCATATTTTCTTTATGCAAGAGAGAGAGAGAGAGAATATGTTAAAGGTACTATGTCCCATTTGCAGGCCAAGAAAATGAAAAGGTTAAATTCCAACTGCATTTGAAAGATAATACTAATTTAGAACTTCCCTAAAAAAGGTGGGGCTTGAAAATGTCTTCAAGTGGGAAAATACGACTATTAGTTGTCCAATCGACTTTAGGGCTATAGAGCCCAAAAGTAATAGTCTTGATTTTCAGACAATTGTACGGAATGGTCATACGTTTTATGCTGCGCAAAGATTCAATCAGTTTAATCTTGGCCATCACAAGAAGTGGGCTATTGATGTAGACAAATGCTCATGTACCCTTTACAACTCTTTTCATGTATGTTATTACCAAAGAAGAAAAAAGCCAGTCAGTCACTCAATAGTGTCTGACAGTGAAATCTAGCAAGTAAACGGGTTTCCTTGCATAATTTGAATATGAGGACACTGCTAACGTTTAAATTTCACAGATAGGATATACATGACATATTCATATTTCCTGCAAAGTTCTACAGCATTTGAGGTTGGTTGCAAAAAGGGACATAGTACCTTTAAGTGAGAATTATCGAGTACAACTAACAATTGCTTCCTTTTCAATATTATTCAATTCGCTGAAATTATTCAGAATATGAATATGATAAATCCACATAATACACCAACGCTGTTCAACGCATCTAGCGCTCCAACCATAGCCCATATGCCAATGCACCATATTTGTCAAATATAAAAAGATTTTAAAATAAAATTTGAAGAAAAATCAAATTTACAATGCACTGACAGGCATCAGTTGAAATCATGAATTCTCTGTGACTGGCTTAGCACTAGTTTCTGAGGGACCAGTCACTGAAGAGGAGATAAAGGGAAGGAAAATTGAGGAAGAGGTAGAGGGATATCAGTTGCAATTTTCCATCCAACAAGTTGCGGATCGGGATGGGGGTGGAGCAAAAGGCCTTTGCCTCCCCCGCCCCCGCTAAAAAAAAAAGAGAGAAGGAAGGAAAAGGAAAAAAAGGAGAGCTGAAAGGGACCAAAAAAAAGGAAGAAGAAAAAGAAGGGGAGATAGATCAGTTGCGGTTAATCCCGCCAGCAACGTGTGGAGAAGGGTGAGGGCCAAAAGGACCTTGCCCCCAAACCCCAGCAAACCTAAAAGAGAGAGAAGGAAGGGAAGGGAAAGGGAAAGAGGAGAGAAAGGGAAAGAAAAAAAAAAGAGAAAGAAAAAAGGTAGATGAGATCAGTTGCCAACAAAGTGTAAATCAGGGGGGGGGGGCACTGACGTACTGATTGAGGAGGGGGCTCAGGGGAAATAAAATTCAAACGTGGTTTATTTCTAATTCCATAACGGTGGTTTACACATAATGCTGAAATGACATAATTTTCCGAGATTTTTAGTAAATGATATTTTTGAATGCGTTTGTTGTAAAATAAAAAATTCCTAATTTTACAGCCAGGCAAGAAATATGCTTCTCGAGATGCACATGGGCCTACATTTTAGGGCCCGCGTAACGGCGGGGATCGGGAGCCTCGAGTTCCCCTCCCTCCTCCACTTTTTTTTAAATAGTATCTTAAAAAGAAATGGAAAGAAAGAGAGCAAGAAAGAAAAAATAGTTAACTGCCAGTGTCACAACAAATTAAGGTATTTACCGTAATTAAACGCCAAAAACCCCTGAGCGTCCGGGGCTCTGGCCCTTGACCCAACCGAGGGCCCTAAAGCGGCCCCTTGATACTCATATGACCGTAATTTAGTGCCTAAAACCCTTGAGCTTCTAGGGGGTCCGCCCGCTGGACCTCACGCCAATCAGTGTCCTGCCAGTGTCACAAATAAGGTATAAAAATATTTTCATCTAACCGTAAATCAAATTCCTAAAACCCCTGAGCTTCCGGGGGCTCCGCACCCTCGACCCAACAAGGGCCCTAAGGCGGGCCCCTGAAGCAAGGGGGCGGTGGGGGCGGCCCACCAAAAAGCCGGCCAAAAAAAGAGAGGAGAGAAAAGTAAAAGGACGTAGGAAGAAAAAGGAGCAGACAAAAAACATTTTTGAAATTCAGACAAAAATTAAGAGTCGAGAACGGTACAGCGAATCGTCTTCTTTCTATAATAATTTTAATGAAACGTCAAAGCTTCCGCGCTTCGTGCATAAGGGGGGAACTGAATTCAGACGAGGATTAAGAGTCGAGAACGGGCAACGAATCGCCTTCTTTCTCTAATGATTTAATGAACCGTAAAAGCTTCTGCGCTTCGCGCGGGAGGGGGGAAACTGAATTCAGACGAGGATTATTTTCGAGAACGGTACAACGAATCTTTTTTTTTCTCTAGTGATTTAATGAAACGTAAAAGCTTCGGCGCTTTGCGGAGGAAGGAGGGGGAAAATCGCCCTTTCCTGCACCCCCTCCCCCCCCCCCCAATTACATCAATGCTGGTCACCATTACGTACCAATATTTGGCTCGCATAATTTTAAATGTGGCCCCCCCCCCTAAGAAATCCTGGATCCGCGCCTGTATTCAAATACCAATTTATGAAGGTAGGTGTAAGACACTAGCACCCTTTAGACCTACCGTTTACAAGATCACTGGGCCATGAGAACGGTACGACGAATCGTCTTCTTTCTCTTATAATTTAATGAAACGTAAAAGCTTCCACGCTTCGTGCAAGAGGGGGGGGTAAACGGAATTCAGACGAGGATTAAGAGTCAAGAACGGGCAACGAATCGCCTTCTTTCTCTAATGATTTAATGAAACGTAAAAGCTTCCGCGCTTCGCGCGGGAGGGGGGGAACTGAATTCAGACGAGGATTATTTTCGAGAACGGTACAACGAATCCTTTTTTTTCTCTAGTGATTTAATGAAACGTAAAAGCTTCGGCGCTTTGCGGAGGAAGGAGGGGAAAATCGCCCTTTCCTGCACCCCACCCCCCCCCCCAATTACATCAATGCTGGTCACCATTACGTACCAATATTTGGCTCGCATAATTTTAAATGTGCCCCCCCCTAAGAAATCCTGGATCCGCGCCTGTATTCAAATACCAATTTATGAAGGTAGGTGTAAGACACTAGCACCCTTTAGACCTACCGTTTACGAGATCACTGGGCCATGAGAACGGTACGACGAATCGTCTTCTTTCTCTTATAATTTAATGAAACGTAAAAGCTTCCGCGCTTCGTGCAAGAGGGGGGGGGGTAAACGGAATTCAGACGAGGATTAAGAGTCGAGAACGGGCAACGAATCGCCTTCTTTCTCTAATGATTTAATGAAACGTAAAAGCTTCCGCGCTTCGCGCGGGAGGGGGGAAACTGAATTCAGACGAGGATTATTTTCGAGAACGGTACAACGAATCCTTTTTTTTCTCTAGTGATTTAATGAAACGTAAAAGCTTCGACGCTTTGCGGAGGAAGGAGGGGGAAAATCGCCCTTTCCTGCACCCCACCCCCCCCCCCCCCAATTACATCAATGCTGGTCACCATTACGTACCAATATTTGGCTCGCATAATTTTAAATGTGGCCCCCCCCCCCTAAGAAATCCTGGATCCGCGCCTGTATTCAAATACCAATTTATGAAGGTAGGTGTAAGACACTAGCACCCTTTAGACCTACCGTTTACGAGATCACTGGGCCATCGTACCCCTCAAAATTGCCAAAGCATAGATCCTGATTAATGTGCACTAAAAGCCCGTTGCACAAGAGGCAAACAAATGTTTAAAGAAATGCAGACCTACGCTCCACAACTGAATATACATTAATTATTCCCAAATTCTGAATCTCAACGACCGAAACACGTTTTATAGTGGCTGCTTCGGAAGATAATTAACCTGTCTTGCCACTTTTAAAAGATCCCATTAAAACATACTTCTTCCCTCAGTAATGAAGATTGATTCACCTCTCTAATAGTTTATTGTTTCTCTTCACATTCTGTTACTTAGAAAGCGATAAGGTACTTTTTGTTTTAGCGCTCCTAAATAATCGATATCATTGTCAATACAATTACAAACTGACGGAATCAGAAAGACGTATCCTGTCCAACAGGCATAACGTAAGGGATGTTGGGTCCTACCTGATTTCGATGCGGTGTTCGAGTAGAATTCTGTGAGATGATGATATACTTTCTCGTAGCTCGATGTGACGAAGTGTCTCTATTCAGATATCTGTTGAATTACTGTCTAGATAGCTTCTAGTATTATAGAATATCGAATCATGCAATGACCTTCGATCTGCTCGTATCCGACAAGCCACCGCATTCAAATTAAAAATTGCAAATAGTGTTCAACAACACGATGGTGGTTGAAACTTTCTAATATTCGGAGATATATGACCCTCAGACCATATTGTTTTTATTATTTTTTATTCAATCAATCAACGTCAAAGAATTTATTCATCATCGCTCTTCAATTTTATTATTTCACCTTTTAATGTACTTTCATTCTTATGCATCACGAAAAAAACACTGAATTGGATTCTTCAATGTTTGTTTTGATTAATTTCCTCCCCTTTCCTTCTCCCTGTTTAATACTGATACAATTTTCAATTTTTCTTAATCAAGGCAAAATATCATTTTCATATTTTCTTTATGCAAGAGAGAGAGAGAGAGAATATGTTAAAGGTACTATGTCCCATTTGCAGGCCAAGAAAATGAAAAGGTTAATTTCCAACTGCATTTGAAAGATAATACTAATTTAGAACTTCCCTAAAAAAGGTGGGGCTTGAAAATGTCTTCAAGTGGGAAAATACGACTATTAGTTGTCCAATCGACTTTAGGGCTATAGAGCCCAAAAGTAATAGTCTTGATTTTCAGACAATTGTACGGAATGGTCATACGTTTTATGCTGCGCAAAGATTCAATCAGTTTAATCTTGGCCATCACAAGAAGTGGGCTATTGATGTAGACAAATGCTCATGTACCCTTTACAACTCTTTTCATGTATGTTATTACCAAAGAAGAAAAAAGCCAGTCAGTCACTCAATAGTGTCTGACAGTGAAATCTAGCAAGTAAACGGGTTTCCTTGCATAATTTGAATATGAGGACACTGCTAACGTTTAAATTTCACAGATAGGATATACATGACATATTCATATTTCCTGCAAAGTTCTACAGCATTTGAGGTTGGTTGCAAAAAGGGACATAGTACCTTTAAGTGAGAATTATCGAGTACAACTAACAATTGCTTCCTTTTCAATATTATTCAATTCGCTGAAATTATTCAGAATATGAATATGATAAATCCACATAATACACCAACGCTGTTCAACGCATCTAGCGCTCCAACCATAGCCCATATGCCAATGCACCATATTTGTCAAATATAAAAAGATTTTAAAATAAAATTTGAAGAAAAATCAAATTTACAATGCACTGACAGGCATCAGTTGAAATCATGAATTCTCTGTGACTGGCTTAGCACTAGTTTCTGAGGGACCAGTCACTGAAGAGGAGATAAAGGGAAGGAAAATTGAGGAAGAGGTAGAGGGATATCAGTTGCAATTTTCCATCCAACAAGTTGCGGATCGGGATGGGGGTGGAGCAAAAGGCCTTTGCCTCCCCCGCCCCCGCTAAAAAAAAAAGAGAGAAGGAAGGAAAAGGAAAAAAAGGAGAGCTGAAAGGGACCAAAAAAAAGGAAGAAGAAAAAGAAGGGGAGATAGATCAGTTGCGGTTAATCCCGCCAGCAACGTGTGGAGAAGGGTGAGGGCCAAAAGGACCTTGCCCCCAAACCCCAGCAAACCTAAAAGAGAGAGAAGGAAGGGAAGGGAAAGGGAAAGAGGAGAGAAAGGGAAAGAAAAAAAAAAGAGAAAGAAAAAAGGTAGATGAGATCAGTTGCCAACAAAGTGTAAATCAGGGGGGGGGGGCACTGACGTACTGATTGAGGAGGGGGCTCAGGGGAAATAAAATTCAAACGTGGTTTATTTCTAATTCCATTACGGTGGTTTACACATAATGCTGAAATGACATAATTTTCCGAGATTTTTAGTAAATGATATTTTTGAATGCGTTTGTTGTAAAATAAAAAATTCCTAATTTTACAGCCAGGCAAGAAATATGCTTCTCGAGATGCACATGGGCCTACATTTTAGGGCCCGCGTAACGGCGGGGATCGGGAGCCTCGAGTTCCCCTCCCTCCTCCACTTTTTTTTAAATAGTATCTTAAAAAGAAATGGAAAGAAAGAGAGCAAGAAAGAAAAAATAGTTAACTGCCAGTGTCACAACAAATTAAGGTATTTACCGTAATTAAACGCCAAAAACCCCTGAGCGTCCGGGGCTCTGGCCCTTGACCCAACCGAGGGCCCTAAAGCGGCCCCTTGATACTCATATGACCGTAATTTAGTGCCTAAAACCCTTGAGCTTCTAGGGGGTCCGCCCGCTGGACCTCACGCCAATCAGTGTCCTGCCAGTGTCACAAATAAGGTATAAAAATATTTTCATCTAACCGTAAATCAAATTCCTAAAACCCCTGAGCTTCCGGGGGCTCCGCACCCTCGACCCAACAAGGGCCCTAAGGCGGGCCCCTGAAGCAAGGGGGCGGTGGGGGCGGCCCACCAAAAAGCCGGCCAAAAAAAGAGAGGAGAGAAAAGTAAAAGGACGTAGGAAGAAAAAGGAGCAGACAAAAAACATTTTTGAAATTCAGACAAAAATTAAGAGTCGAGAACGGTACAGCGAATCGTCTTCTTTCTATAATAATTTTAATGAAACGTCAAAGCTTCCGCGCTTCGTGCAAGAGGGGGGCTGAATTCAGACGAGGATTAAGAGTCGAGAACGGTAATACGAATCGTCTTCTTTCTCTAATACTTTAATGAAACGTCAAAGCTTCGGCGCTTTGCGGAGGAGGGAGGGGAAAATCGCCCCTCCCTGCACCCCCTTCCCATTACGTCAATGCTGGTCACCATTACGTACAAATATTTTGCTCGCATAATTTCAAATTTGGGCCCCCCCCCCCTAAGAAATCCTGGATCCGAAAGAGCTTTTGTGAAAGAGAGTCATATTAAAGGGGCAATCCAACTTTGAAATTACTTTATTTTTTAAAGCAAGAAATGAGAAACAGAATGGAGAACGTTTGAAATAAATTTGATAAATTTGATGTACAAAAGTATCAATAACATCTGAATTTCCCGTAATAAGGGACACTCATACAAACTTAGAAGGGGCACTTCTTAGAAGGGAAAATACACCCATTAAAAAGTTAAAGGGGAACCTATCAGATCTAGAAAGGGTCACTTATCAAAGGTGGAAAGGGGGCATTTATTAGGAGATTGTGGCGTTGCATATGACTGATGTTATAGCAACTATATTGATGATGTTAATGGTGCTGACAGTAGTGATATTGATAATGATAATGTACATGATGAAATGATAATGATGGTGCTGATAATACTGATGATAGTGGTGACAGTGAAAGGAAGATGATTATTAATGATGAATTTATCATGATGATGGTAATAGTAAGAATAACAAAAACTGCTTTCAATTTATGCAAATAATCAATAACAACAATCGTTTGTCATATTCTTTACAGCCCTACATGAAGTTCATCCTCTTGTATTATTTTTCTGTACCCCAGATCTCTCACTTTATTGTCTATTTTTTGTGATGTGACCGTGTCCTCCTATCTATGTCATGTATTAAAGTACTCTCTTGTCCCGTTTTTGTCTCTGTTAGCATCCCCCTTTTTTCCTTCTATTTCTTTTTTGTAATGCGGAATTTGTTAATTTATTTACTCATTATTCCGAACTATTATTTGAGGGGTCCACATCGTCCACATATTATTGTAAAAGCATTGCTATTTAGTTAGAGGACCCCTCTGTTTCTATATAATATGTATTTCTTAATTTGTGTAAATGATCATAATGAAATTGTAATGTTTTGTTGGAAACAGAAATAAAATTGAATTAAAATTGAATTTGTGGTATTCAGCCTTAATATTTTAAAGAAAACAAATCGTAATAAAAGATTAAAAGAAAAGCTAAAATGCAATCAAAGTAATTATGTCATGGGGTAAAGATTAAATATATATATATATTACTTCTTTTTCTATCTAGCCTTAATGAGCAATCCGACCCTACTAACTAGTTCTTTTTTTAAAGCAGAAAAATAAGAGAAACATAACGTAGAAAGTGAACTCAGTGGCTTCTACATGGGGTAAAATATTACAACCGAAAAAATGAACTCATTAAAAAGCTAAAGGGGAACCTATCAGACTTAGATAGGGTCACTTATCAAAGGTGGAAATGGGGCATTTATTAGAAAAGGTTATGAGAAAAGGGAAGAGGTACTTATCAGAAAGCAAAAGGGACACTAGTCTTAATAGTAAAAGGGGCATTTATCAGAGTTACAAAGGGGGTACTGCTAGCACGTGAAAAGGGGCACTTATGATAAAGGGAAAGGAGAATTTACTAAAAAAAAGTAAAAGGGCACTTTTCAAAGTGAAATGGGCGCCTATCCGAGTACCGCCTCTGACTGAAAGTACATATTGAATAGCATAGTAGTATAGGTCCTGTTTAAAAAAGTAGACCCCCAATCTTGTAATTTGTCAAATTGATTTTTTTACTCATTTTTGTGTTGAAAGAAATTGGACAATTATCCGATGCTACATAATGTGATTACCACTTGAAATAAAATAATCATAACTTTCTTATATTTTGTCAGTTTTTATTCGAACCTTTATTAGCCTTCTTGTCCGATTATTCTTCTTTCTTGTACAGTAGTTTGATATCAAGGTTGTATTGCCCTTTAAACTTGAATCTGCTTGGACTAACTTACATGTTGAAAATGTTTCAGACCAGCAAACTGTCGGAAGATCATAAGAACTATGAAATGAATTCATTTTGTACAGCTTTTAGAGCCAACATAAGAGGGATATAGACATATTATTACGACAAAACTATACAGGAGAATCCGAAGGAACATACATGATGTAGATATAAAAAGATAGACTGAAGGAAATAGATGATTTAAGAGAGAAGGAATAGAAGGAGGGATGGTCGAAATAGTGGATGCGTAGAGGCTTTCATGAACATGTGTGTTTGTAAGAGAGAACAATAATATGGGTATATTGTGTACGGGGGGGGGGGGGTATTCACATATTAGGACGTACGGGTGTGTGCCTCTCTAATTTGACGTTGATAATGATAAAGATGATGACGATGAGGATGATGATGATGATGACGAGAGTGGTGGTGATGATGATGGTGGTGATGATGGTGAGGATGATGATGATGATTGTGTTGATGATGTTGATGTTTATGGTGATGATGATTATGATAATGATAATGACGGTGATAACGATGATAATAATAATGATGATTATGTTGATGCTTAATATGATAATTGTGATGGTGGTAGTGATGATGAACGTGATGGGGATGATAACTCATTTAACCTCAGTGCTCGATAAGCAAATACCTGACTAAATAGATAATCAACAAGATCAAAAATTCAACCCATACGACTCTAATTGGGTCACTTTCCCCAAAAAATCCCTAAGCATTGGTCCCACTTTTAACAAAAATACCATTAAATATGAGTCCGTTTCTTCAAAATATGTTAAATTTGCAAAATGTTCATGATAATAATTATGAGTGATGACAGTTATCATGATGATGTTAATAGTATGAATAACAGAACTGCTTTCAATTTATACTAATTTTAGAAATATGACCATAATTAAGAACAACAATCGTTTGTGGCATTAAACCTTACGATTTTAAAGGAAAGAAAGCGTAAGAAAAACTCAAGAGAAAAACTAAAATTCAATCAAAATTATTATGTCATCAAGTAAAATAAAAATAAATATATTACTTTTTCTTCTATCCTGCCTTAATGGGCAATCCAACCTTAGTAATAAGTTCTTTTCTTTTAAAGCAGAGAAATAAGAGAAACAGAATGGAGAAAGTTAACTCTGTTGCTTCTACGTGAAGTAAAAATTCAGGACCAAGAATCCCTAAAGCTGCGCCTAAAATGATTATATTTAAGCCAGATATAACAATATTTGGGGCTTCAAAGTAAGTTTAGGTTTACTGGCCCATTTTTCGACGGGTGGGTAGGGGGAAGGTAAAGTCTAGCTCGAATATCAGTCATACAGTGTTATAGCGCCCATTTTGCTATTTTATTGTCATACATATAGATCAGTTAAAGGCTAGCTTTTATCTGATTAGTGCTGTACGTCTCCATGCATATTCCTTATTCCAAATGTATTTTCCTTTTATTTCAATTTCTTTAACTTTCTCCCCCTATTCTTCTCTGCTATGTAAATGTTTACAGGGCGTACGCAACATAAGGCTATGCTTTTATCATTAACGCCTTCTCTATATTATGCTCTCAAAATAATGGATTGTGTCATTATATGTATTTACTTTCTTTTGAAAGAATGAAAGGAAATAAATGTTACTCTTAATGGAACTGAACTGTTTTCGTTCAATATATCAGGACCCATCTTACAAAGAGTTGAAATAAATCGCAACGATGTACATAAGAGATAGGGGAATGCAAACTAGCGATTGGTTGGAGGACTTGCGATTGATTTGGATCAGTCGCAACTCTTTAAAGGAAAGGGCCCAGGACATACAAATAAACTATGTTCATATAAATATAATAATAGGCTGTTTGAATCGTACGCAGCCTTCAGAGTCAGGTGACGGTTGACCGTGCCCGAAAAGTTGACAACCTGAAACTTCTTAGCTCTACCCACCAGATGATGAGTAAACCAATAAATGTGAAGATCTAAGATAATGAATATCTTTTTTAGATACTTTTCTCCCTTTTTATTTCAATGATATTTTATTTCCTTCCTCATGGAATCACATTACAAGAAATTATCACAATAAGTAATATAAAAATCTCAAACTATACATGTTTGTACATTTTTCTTTTCATATAACAGTTTATAATCAAAATAACAATATAGGAAGGTATGAATTTTACATAGTCCCACCCAATCACACACTCGCACATCCTCAACTCGCACCACACAAACTCATGACACCCCTCCCCCTCTAGCTCACGGCCCGCCCCACACCCCCTTTCACACCAACACACACACTGTATGCAACCTGTTCCGGTTTTGCTGATGTGTTAATAGCATGTTTAGCGCCATCTCCGGGATCGAGTTTTTATTGGACGATCACTTTTTGGACGATTAAAGTCTCAATCTGTTTGTCGGTCAAAGGTTATCGGGTTTTCCCAGTACCTAAAAATAGATTGACAAACTGAATACATACCATAGAGACATATACTTAGTAGTATATATCTCTATGATACATACATATAGTACTGATTATGATCAGTGCACCAGTCCGTTGTAGAGGCAAATAGCGGTCATGTTTGGTTTACTTATTTATAATAACACCTAGACGTCAGACCGATACGTAGTTACGGAAAAAGAGGTGAGTGAATTAAAACGTCTGTGTCATTAATAAAAGACATTCGGTAATTGTTCGTCATATTTATATGTTACATTGACGTATATATACAGTATGAGTAAAAAGAAAAACAGCAAATTATTATACATCTTATGACAGTGTTTTATCCCAAATCATTTGGTATCATTTTTGTGTGGTATGTGTTCACGCTTTGATGAACAGGAGGCATTGTTTGCGATAGTGCAAAAATCGACTTGCGCCAAAGTTGCTGATGTGATGTTTGAATAAAACGATTGGGATTTAGGTATTAAATCGGTTTTTGCAGATCCAAACAACATCCCTTACAAAATTAATCGTGCCACACATATTAAATATCGAATATCAAATTTCAACGAACATGTGCGCGCGCGCGTGTGTGTGTGTGTGTGTGTGTGTGTGCGTGTGTGCCTTTGCTTCTACATTTGAGACATTCAATTCATTCTCTCACTCCGCTAATCCCAACATAATACATGCTGTAGGCATCACTTTGGCGCAAGTCGATTTTTGCACTCTCGCAAACGATGCCTCCTGTTTATCCAAGCGTGAACACCTTACCACACAAAATGATACCTAATGATTTGGGATAAAACACTCTTTCATAAGATGTATAATAATTTACTGTTCATAAATGATTTTTTTGGCAGAGTCCCAGACACTTTGGGGAGCTTTGTTTTTATCTGCTTTATAAAATCATCATCTCCCTTAGACTGAAATAGTTAGAATAGTGGGTCTAAATTACTGAACGCTGCACTACATGTACTGTTGAATTTAGTGGTCTAGATGACTCGAAAATGATTAGTGAAGAGCGATTGAGCTAACACCAACATGAGGATGGCGTATGGGTGAGCTCCCTTAAACAAAACAGATCTAGTTTGAAACCCGACCGTAAGACTTTAATGCACGTGATCGTGAACCCGGAAGTAACGTTGGGCGCATTATCATATTTGATATCGTTCATACGTATAACTTCTCAGTGTTTGTTTGTCCTGGGAATTAGGGTATCTTTGATTCAACACTGTAGGGTCGGGGCAATTAACCCACGTTGTCCCCTTCCACAGCTTAAAATAAAATTAATACAATAAGAAAATCAAGACGATTGTTACTTTTTGATCCAAATTCGTGGTTTATTATACTCAACTCGAGCAACATCTGAAATTAGCATATCCCGAATCATCTCATTTGCATATTCGTAACAACACCTATTGGTTCACTATTGGTTCAACAAGAAAGTTTTTATGCAGACAACAGACTTCCATAGCAGCGGTCAATTCTAATAGCAGTCAAGGAGTATAAAGTAACCTTCCAACGTTTATCCAATTTCTTTGGCGTCTTTCCAACGCAGTGGTCTTCCATACTTATCTAACATATGTGAAACAGTTACAGTATTATCATTATCATCATCGTTTTTCCCCATTACCATGTACATTGAATGAAGAGCGACAATATTATGAAAGAGGTTTGTTTTTTTACTACATTCAGTTGATGAATAATATGATTTATTTTTAATCAAGATGCTTTAAACGGAATATCATATTTTGTACGCGTTATATTTTGCAGGGAAAAGACGAAATGAAAATGATAAACACTCTTTGTTAATACGATGAGATTAATCAAAGCTATATTAATCATTATGGGTTTCATTCCTTTTCTTTTATTTCGTATTTCTGTAGAATTCGAATCATGGCTGAGGCATTAAAGAATGTCATTACTCAGAATCTGGAGTGTCCTGTATGTCTGAATACCTTCACCGATCCAAAGATCCTGTCTTGTTCTCACACCTACTGCAAGGCCTGTCTGGACAACGTCTTGGAACGCAATGGTCACGGCCAGATGCTCCGATGCCCTGTCTGCAGAGCTGAAACCCAGGTGCCCGACCAAGATGTCAGCAAATTACCGACAAATCTAGCTTTGAAGTCTCTCATAGAGGATGTGAAGAATCAACATCAGTTTTGCACGAATTGTAAATCCGAGGACAAACCCCAAGCTGTTGTCTACTGTCAAGACTGTGGCAAGTATCTCTGTATCACTTGCCACAACGCACACTCTCTGTGGCAAGACTTCATCAGTCATGATGTCTTAGCCATAGGTGAGATCGAATCAGGGAAGGTGTCAGTACGTAGATACCGAAAATGCAAGAAACACCCCAAACAGGATGAGGAGTGCTTCTGTTCCGACTGCAGGAGATTTGCCTGCTTCAGGTGTGTTGTCATGGAACATAAAGACGAAGGACATCGGGTCATCGAGGCAGCTGTTTATGAAAGCAGCCATATGAAGAGTATCGAGGACCTCAAATCCAAGGCGGATAAGAAACGCTCTTGCTTTCAGAAATACGTCGATTTCATTGATGACCAGAAGAAGCATGTGAGCAATGTTCAGAAGCAGTGTACAGATGATATCAACAAAGCATATGAAGAATCAGTCCGGCAGTTGACAGAAAAGAAAGAAATCCTCATTGATGAAGTTAAGGGTAGGTCTGAGGGAGTAGAGAAAGAACTGGACGAAATGAAGAAATCGGCTCAGAGGCACATCACTCTCTTGACCACCATAGCTGACGTGGTAACCAATATAACAAAGATACCGTTAGATATGGATTCTTTGGCTGCACACGACACTCTATGTCAAGACTTACAAGAGGCCTTGAAACAAGAAGATCCTGACTACAATCAGCCGATGCAATCGAGTAAGAAAGGGAAAAGTGTCACTTTTGAGAGAAACGATGGAATGGACGAGATAACTCTTGGTAAGATCGTAAGTGCAGTTGCAAAGAACATCGCTTTGCCTACTAAGAATAGCATGAGTGCCATGGTTCGTACACCAGACGGTAGGATGGCAGTGGGGTGTTGGACGGGTGGCATAGAGATCTTCTCTGCTGATGGTCAGCACCAGCAGAAAGTTTTCAAACACGTGGGGATTCTTGGAGTAGGGTCCTCTCTGATGAACGGTATGTAATACTCGATGCCTCAAACAATTATATCACACTATACACACAAGCGTACGCAAAGTTGAATGTTAGATTTGAGACTCTGGGTTGCGATGAAGGTGGATTTCCTAGCCTCACTGTGGACAGTGATGATCAGATCTATGTTAGCTACAAGAAAGCACAGAAGATCCAGGTATTCTCACCAGCAGGGGGAAGGGCGATCAGGGAGATACCTTGTACTGGGTATGAAGTTGTACAAATTACTAGTTATAATGATTACCTAATCACTGCGTCTGGTAACACAATACGATTGATTGACAAACAAGGTGTTGTAAAATATGGATTAGTGAAATTAGATGGTATTCTACGTGCTGTTGTGTCTCAAGGAAATACAATCCTGATAGCCACCGTGAAGCACAATGTCGGTTTGGTCAGCATTGATGAGTACACTAACAAGCTGAAGCATGTCCAGAATCTAATCGTTGATTACAAGATTGAGAAGCCCGAGAGAAAGTGGTACCTTCTCCAGCAGTACCGATCAGGAGAGATAGCTCTCTGCACTCACGATAGACTCTATATATTCGACTGAATTTAACAGATGATGACTTCTTACTTGCATTGTATGGCACTGCTCTTTTCAAGCCCGCAGGAAGACGTGTGTGGGGGGGGGGGGGGGGGCTGCGACCGAACCTTTTTATTTCGCATAATATTTTGTTTTTAGATAGACCACTCCCCGCAGCCCCCCTTTTTTGTCGATTAATTTAGGGCAACACCCTGGCGGTCCCTATCACCATTTCAAATATAACTAGATTTGTAATACTTGTTTGGAACAAGTATAGGTGGGCTGATCCAACAAAAAATTGAGACAAAATGAAGGGTACATTTGAGATAGCTTTTTGTCTCAGCTACAACATACTCGAAGTTCAGCGTAAAGGAAGCTAAACCGACGTAGATATTGCTCGCGAAAGACGGGAATGTAGAATCAAGTTTTGAGAAAAAGTAATGTCCCATAGAGAATACACGCAAAATGTGAAAAATTGACATGCCTCCTTTAATCGCAAAAATACGCCATGATGCCTTTGTCAAAATGAAAAATTGTGACAACTGGATTTGTAGCGAATTGTCTCAGCTAGAACATATCAACATTTTAAAGAAAATCGATCAATTTTTAGAAAGATACAATCAATTTTCCAAAAATATGCTGACGTCATTATAGGCAAATTGAAATTTTGAGTTCAGAGGCCATTATGATGACGTCATGAGTTAATTGAGGGTCAAATGAGACATGAAATCATATCTCTGATTCATACTCAATCAAAATATGAAAAAGAAATTGGGGTCACCTTGTATCCTAAAGAGCTACAATGGATTTTGCATAGGCATGTTTTTGCCCATATATGTTATGTATTACAAGAGCTCGCGCGCACGGAAATTTATGTCTAACGGTCGATCATTCCGTCATTAATAGTCATAAAGAGACAAAAAATGGTATCAATTTGTTTGTAAAAATATGTGCAACATTATAAAAGAAAAAAAAAGGCGATTCTATGTCGTGCAATAGTTTTACGCGCGAAAACGCGCACGCATGCGCGTGTGCGCGATATTTTATAAAATGCTTAGAATGGCCTAAAACGTATGCAAAATGATTTTGAGACGCTTTTGAGCATTTCAAAATTTTGCGCGCGCATTGACGCGCGGTTGTACGCGCACGCGCGCGTTATTTGACCTGAAATTAACCGGACGGATATTGACCTTGATCATGATAAATATGAATGAGAAATACTTTTTGGTTATGAAGATATGATCATGTGTTGATTTTCGTAAAATTTTACAAAATGGCGCCTAGATGACGTCATCAGTAAAGTTCAATCTTAAAAACGTTATTGTTCTTTGTACATATGCCTATACATATGTGTACCAAATTTGAAGGCATTTGATTGAGCCATTTTCAAGTAATCGTGCTTACAAAAAAGTGGTTCGAAATAGGAAAAATAAACTAGACATATAATACTTGTTTGGAACAAGTATAGGTGGGCTGGTCAACTAAAATTTGACACAAAATAGAGCAAAAATAAGCGAGATACTGTTAAAAAACAATGTCATGTAGATTAATGATGTGAACGAAATTCACCTTCCATAGTCATAACACGCAACTTAATAAATTTCTGATATGTGCCCTTTAATCGTAATTTTCACTATGATGACGTCATCAAAATGAAAAATGGTGATGACAAAGACTGTAGAGAATTGTCTCAGCTACATCATATCGAAATTTGGAAGAAAATCGATTAATATTTACAGAGATACAATCAATTTTAAATAAATATGCTGACGTCATAATATGCAAATTCGTATTTTGAGTTCCAAGGTCAATATGATGATGACACGATATACTTAATGGCCAAATAAGACATGAAATCACATCTCAGACTCATACTCTATCCGAATATGAAAAAAAATTGAGGGTCTCGGTGCATTCTAAAGAGCTATAAAGCATTTTGTATAGGCCTGTTTTTGCCCATATATGCTATGTATTAAAAGAGCTCGCGCGCACGGACATTTATCTTGAATGGACGCTCATCTTGTTATAAATGGTCATAAAGATATGAACGTGGTATCAAATTGTACAAACAAATATATGAAATATCATGAATGAATAAAAAATGGCGATTCTATGTTATGTAATGGTGTTACGCGCGAAAACGCGCGCGCATGCGCGTGTGCGGGATTTTTTATGAAATGCTTAAAATGGTCTGAAACGTATGTAAAATAAATTTTAGACGATTTTGAGCATTTTGAAATTTTGCGCGCGGACGTACGCGCACGCGCGCGTTTTTTGATCTGAAATTGACCGGACTGATATTGACCTTGATCATGATAAATATGAATGAGAAATGGCTTTTGGTTATGAAGATATGATCATGAGTTGATTTTCAGAAAATTTCACAAAATGGCGCCTAGATGACGTCATCAGTCAAGGTCAAGGTCGAAAAAATGTCTGTGTTTTGTTCTAATGCCTATACATATGTGTACCAAATTTTAAGATATTTGATTGAGCCATTTTCAAATTATCTTGTACACTAAAAAGTGGGTCGAAATAAGTAAAATAAATAAATAATAAATAAAGGTGATTTTAACAAAAATATAAGGTGGTCTGTATTAGATACAGCCCACCGGATAAAGGCAATTCTAACGAAATTATAAGGTGGTCTGTACGTTATACAGCCCACCTGAAAATAAATAAATAAATAAAGGCAATTCTAACGAAATTATAAGGTGGTCTGCACGTTATACAGCCCACCTGATAACGGCGTCCCTGTTCTCAAAGACACAGCAATACAACTTTCAAGACAATGCTCTCTGTATTAAAAAGGGAAGCCCTTTTCTGCTGGTATGTTCGAGCCAGTCCAGCAAAACAGGCCTGTTTTTTGTGACTTCATAAAGTAAGGATATATATAACATCCAGTGGAATCAGTTTTATCTTGAACTAGATGAAATGGAGTTTTGATGAATGATTTAGAAATGATATTTCTAGATCATGTATATAGATCAATTTGAATGATTGAACCTTTCTAAAATACAAAAAGTAACCTTTCTTTTAATGTACCTCTGGTGTCTTTATCTTTCAAGATTTTGTTGTTGTTGATGGCTCTACATATGAATGTGACATTTTTAGTAGCTGTTGTAAATATATAAATGATGTAGACACAATTTCATTATTGAGGACTAAAAGATTATTTTACAGTAGGAGGTAATCATCCTAGTAATGGAAATTGTATATATTGCTGTTAAATACATTGAATATTTTTCCTTCACTTTCTACATTGAATTTCAGATCACTGTCCGATTATTCGAACTACTTTTTATATTTTCCCAAGAATCATGAGAGGGAATGCCACTTTTTTATTTTAATTTCTACTTCTAACAATTTATCTAGTTGTGTTCCAAGAGGTTTGTTTTTAAAGCCGACCTATTGATTGCATGATGTACGTTGCAAAAGTACTGTAAAAGCAAATGTCAAACATAAGGGTTGATGTTTTCATCTGAAAGACTTTGATAAGCTGTTGTTTGTGTTCTTTGTTTACTTTCCGTCTGGCAAGGAAGGGGGAAATAGCAGCTTACTTTTGTTTTTGTCAATAAAAATTTCATGTTATATTATGTCATGAACGGTGATGTAAATCCCATCAGCCATATTTGAACTGTTTACAAAAAATGACGCTATACACACATACCAAACACGACACGCAACACGTGCAAACTATCATCTTCCTCTTAACAGGGCCCTGTCTTTAATAAAGAGTTGATATCAATCACAACTATGTATATAAGAGATAGGAGACTCCAAACTTGCGATTGGTTGGAGGACTTGCGATTGTTTTGGATCAATCGTAACTCTTTGTAAGACGGGGCCCAGGAGAGTTTTCGCCCCAAAATCTATTTCATACACAGGACCAAACTTCTGGACCACCATTGATCAGAATCTCAAACAGCTTAAAAATTGTGGCAGCTTTAAAAAACATATCAAATTGTTATTATTGAATTCGTACGTGTAATGCACAACTATATTATTTTTCCCGACCTTGAACATTCTATTCTAAAACTTCCTTTTCTCTCTTCCCATTCTTTACCTTCTCTTCCTAGTTATCTTCTTTCTACCATTCATCATTCATATCATTTCATTATTTTTGTCTGTATATCTGCTTTTTAATTATTATATACTTCTACCTTACTATGAATGATAAAATAATTTTGAGGAACTTAAATTCTACAAGCTATATGCTTTTTATTGAGTTCTCTTTTTTCACATGTAATTTCGAAATTATTTAGTGTAAATGCCATACAAACTTATGCTGTGTAGATGTCTTTATTGTTCACGAATATCAATTTTGTAAATATGCTATGTTTTGTTAATGTATTGTTTCTTTCTCATTTGAAATAAAAGAAACTAAACTAAACTGAAACTGAATTATATCTTTTTAAAGCTCGGTCACTTATACAGGTTACTGCTAGCTACTACCTACCAAGCAACTTTGATATATTTGTTCCAATGTATATACATGTACTCTATTATTTGTGTGTAACATTGTATTTTTTTCATGTACACGTATGTATGTTATTTTTTACTAGCAATGATAGATTGAATTGGATCGAATAAAAAATATAGTTATTTATACGACATTTTATGAAGTAAACATATATGTGTTCAACACATGTATTAACAAAACAGAATATGAAATATGTGGTGTCTACGAGATGATTTGCAGGGGAGGGGGAAGCACAAGTCAAATTACCTGACAAACACCCCCTAAGAAGTAAATGTTATCAAATTTAATAGGGTGGGGTTGGCGTGCAAGTGTGTATAAGAGGGGTAGCAGTTTTGTTATGCTAGAGGGAGCTTGTGCAACATTATATACTACTGTTTTATATATATATATATATATATATATATATATATATATATGAAATGTACTCCTGTTTCTTATGCAGTTATAATGTCTATTATGCCTTTCTCCTTACTACATGTAGATCATTTTTCTATTTTTTGGATATAAGACAACATACTGCAATATGGTAGCTACCCAAACTTTCATGAGGTATTGTAAATACTTTTATATTGCTTACCAAATAAATTTTGATTCACACCGATTCAACTTATGCAGCTTTTTTTATAAAGCAGACTAATAAACACTATTTCACGGAAAAAATTTCAACAGCATAAGGGAATATGAAAAAGACTTGGAACATAGTTAATTGTGCAATGAGTCGTGTAAATAAAAAGTGCAATATTGATTTTTTAATATCTAAGGATCAGGTATTATATGATACCTCCAAATTTGTAATGTATTTAATGAATATCTTATTAATATTGTATCTGAATTGAAATATCTTGTTGATCAGGGCAATAATTTAAATTTGAATTTTGTTGTTATTTGGATAGGAATCTTAGTACGTGTTATTTTAAACCAATCACATGTACCGAGATCATTGATATTGTGTCTAATATAAAGGTTGATTGCAGTCCTTGGTACGATGATATAAGTATCAAGGTTATAAAGAAATCTATACATATTTTATGTCAACCCATCTGTGTAATATTCAATTAATGCTTAGATCTAGGTATATTTCCTGATGAATTAAAGATTGCTCGTGTGGTTCCTGTATATAAAACATGGTTCAAGTGAAAATGTTGCAAATTACAGACCCATATCAATTTTGCCAATTTTCTCTAAAATTTTAGAAAAATGTATGTACAATATATTATTCGATTTTATAAGCAAGTGCAATATATTATCTTTGAACCAATATGGTTTCCGTCCTGGACATTCAACGTCATCGGCTCTTATTGATTTTGTTCACACTGTTGTTACTGATCTTGATAACAAGAAATATATGATTGCAATGTTTTTAGATTTGAAGAAGGCTTTTGATACAGTCGATCATGCTATTTTATTCCATAAACTTGAATTATATGGCATAAGAGGTATCGTACTTAAATTATTTGAAAGTTATTTATCAAATAGAAAACAATATGTTGACATTTCTAAATGCAAATCACAGCAAGGGACTATCTCATGTGCGGGACCACAGGGTCCTATCTTTAGACCACTGTTGTTTCTTTTGTTTATAAATGACCTTAGTAAAGTATCTAAATTATTACATTGTATTATGTTTGCTGACGACACCAGTTTGTTTTTATCCCATCCTAACTATCAGGATTTACATAATCTATTCAATTCTGAACTTGAATTAATATCTGAGTGGTTTTACGCAAATAAAATGATAATCAATGTAGCAAAAACCAGTTATATTATTTTTAGTAATTTATTGATACCAGATTATCTTTCAATGTGAGTATTTTTAATATCTAATGATCAGGTATTATATGATACCTCCAAATTTGTAATGTATTTAATGAATATCTTATTAATATTGTATCTGAATTGAAATATCCTGTTGATCAGGGCAATAATTTAAATTTGAATTTTGTTGTTATTTGGATAGGAATCTTAGTACGTGTTATTTTAAACCAATCACATGTACCGAGATCATTGATATTGTGTCTAATATAAAGGTTGATTGCAGTCCTTGGTACGATGATATAAGTATCAAGGTTATAAAGAAATCTATACATATTTTATGTCAACCCATCTGTGTGATATTCAATTAATGCTTAGATCTAGGTATATTTCCTGATGAATTAAAGATTGCTCGTGTGGTTCCTGTATATAAAAAATGGTTCAAGTGAAAATGTTGCAAATTACAGACCCATATCAATTTTGCCAATTTTCTCTAAAATTTTAGAAAAATGTATGTACAATATATTATTCGATTTTATAAGCAAGTGCAATATATTATCTTTGAACCAATATGGTTTCTGTCCTGGACATTCAACTTCATCGACTCTTATTGATTTCGTTCACACTGTTGTTACTGCTCTTGATAACAAGAAATATATGATTGCAATGTTTTTAGATTTGAAGAAGGCTTTTGATACAGTCGATCATGCTATTTTATTACACAAACTTGAATTATATGGCATATAAAGAGGTATTGTACTTAAATTATTTGAAAGTTATTTATCAAATAGAAAACAATATGTTGACATTTCTAAATGCAAATCACAGCAAGGGACTATCTCATGTGGGGGTACCACAGGGTTCTATCTTTAGACCACTGTTGTTTCTTTTGTTTATAAATTATCTTAGTAAAGTATCTAAATTATTACATTGTATTATGTTTGCTGACGACACCAGTCTGTTTTTATCCCATCCTAACTATCAGGACTTACATAATATATTCAATTCTGAACTTGAATTAATATCTGAGTGGTTTTAAGCAAATAAAATGATAATCAATGAAGCAAAAACCAGTTATATTATTTTTAGTAATTTATTGATACCAGATAATCTTTCAATTTGAGTGTGCAATACAGATATTAGGTGTGTAACGTCAGTAAAATTGTTAGGCATTACAATAGATCATAAACTTACATGGAAAAATCACATTGATAGTCTGTGCAATCAGCTGGCAAAAAATATAGGAATAATGTATTGTTTAAGATCATTTCCAAAGGAGATTTTTTAAATGATTTATTATGCAATATTGTATACCCGTACCTTAATTTTGCCTGGGGTAGTGCAAGTAATAATCACATTGATAGATTGTTTATTTTACAAAAACGTGCAATACGAATTATGTCTTATGCACCTTACCTTGCCCATACCAACCCTCTATTTATTGAATCAGGTGTATTGAAATTTCATGATATGTATGTATTTCAGGTACTTATATGTATGTACTTATGTAACAATCACCTCTTGCCAGACTATATCAAAACATTCTTTCAGTTCAATCATGAATATCATGGATACAATACAAGAAATGCTAATGATTTTCATTTACCCAAACCGAGGCTCTCATCTTTTAAAAACTCAATATTATTTCATGGACCCCAAATCTGGAACTCTCGTTCTTCAGATATTAAACAAGCAGTTTCGTTAAATGTTTTTAAGTCAAAATCTCGGCACTTTATTTTAGACAGGTATTCACCATGTTTGTTTGTTTAAATGTATAGGCACCCCCTCCCCCTTTATGTTGTAGTAAGTGATTTGTTATTTTTTGTAGCGTCTTTAATGTATTATGTTACAGGGTCAGCTAATCACAAGGCTTGTTCCTTTCTTGCTGTCCCTCTCATACTTATAATCCAATGTATACTTTGTTATTATTTTTTTTGGTGAATTTTACCCTTTGTATCATGTTGATTTATGAATGTTCGCATGTGTTTTCTGGATTTTTATGAGCAAATAAATTGAAATTGAATTGAAATAAATTTTGATTCACATCGAATTCAGTCTGAATTGTACATCAATTTCATACATCGCACAGTTGAAAGAGCTTTTGTGCAAGAGAGTCGCATTAAAGGGCATTCCAACTTTGAAATCATTTTATTTTTCAAAGCAGGAAATGACAGTAACAGAATGGAGAACGTTTGAAGCAAATTTGATAAATTTGATACACGAAAATATTAATAATATCCCGTAATCAGGGAAACTCATAAAAAACTTAAAAGGGACACTTCTTAGAAGGAAAAATGCACTTATTAAAAAGTTAAAGGGAAACCTATCATATTTTGATAGGGTCACTTATCAAAGGTGGAAATGGGGCATTTATTAGAAAAAGGGTTATGAGAAAAGAGAAGAGGTACTTATCAGAAAGCAAAAGGGACACTTGTCTCAGTAAAAGGGGCATTTATCAGAGGTAGAAAGGGGGTACTGCTGGCACCTGAAAAGGGGCACTTATGATAAAGGGAAAGGAGAATTTACTAAACAGTAAAAGGGCATTTTTTTAAAAGTAAAATGGGCGCCTATCCGAGTACCGCCTCTGACTAAAAATACATTTTAAATAGTATATTAGTATATTGCCCTTTAAATTTGAATTTGCTTTTGAACTATAAAGTTAAATGTTGAAAATGTTTCAGACCAGCAAACTGTCGGAATATCATAAAAACTATGAAATGAATTCATTTTGTACAGCTTGTAGAACCAACTTGAGAGGGATATAGAAATATAATTGCAAAATATACTGGAAAATTTGAAGGAACGTACATGATGTAGATAGAAAAAGATAGACTGAAGGAAATAGATGGTTTAAGAGAGAAGGAATAGAAGGAATGATGGTCGGAATAGTGGATGCGTAGAGGCTTTTATGAACATGTATGTGTGTAAGAGAGAACAAGAATCTGGGTCTATTATGTACGGGGGGGGCTCACATATTAGCACATACGAGTGTCTGCCGCTCTAATGGGTCACTTTCCCACATAAAAATCCCTAACAATTATGGGTCTCACTTTTAACAAAAATACCATTAAAATGGGTCCGTTTTTCCAAAATGTTCTGGTGTTTGCTATGCAAACACCCGATGATGATGATTATGAATGATGACAGTTATCATGCTGATGGTAATAATAAGAATAACAGAACTGCTTTCAATTCATACTAATTTCAGAAATATGACCATAATTAAGAACGACAATCGTTTGTGGCAGATGATTTTAAAGGAAACAAAGCGTAAGAAAAACTCAAGAGAAAAAGTAAACCTTCAATAAAAATAATTATGTCATCGGGTAAAAATTAAAATATATACATTACTTCTTCTTCTTTCCCGCCTTAATGGGCAATCCAGCCTTAGTAATAAGTTCTTTTTCTTTTAAAGCAGACAAATAGAGATGGAGATATAATTTAGTTAAATGCAATTTTGATCCGATAAATTATTATAAAATGCAACTAAATTATAATATTATCTATGCAACTCAAAAGAACAATGTATATTATCTGACTTTTTAAATTCAACTTTGATAAATGCAAGTTGATCAATGCAATAATTATTAATGTTATTTTAATAAATTTAATTTAATAAATGTAATTTTATGTTTTCAAGCCGGGTTTTACATCACGTATTCATGAAGATCATACATAACAATATTTAATAATTGTATTTTATCGAATTATTTTGTATATATACTTCATGTAAATATTACAGTTTAATCATTTAATTTCAATTTTTTAATGATCAATAATAATTTTTTTTCTTAATACATTATCAAAATGTCCTGCTCCGACTCTCAAACTGTATACCTGACCTTACACCCTTTGAATTTCTATTTATTTCATATCCAAGTAAGCAAACCGAACTCATTATTATTATTGTTTTCATTATTTATGATTTATTTACTATGTACTGTTTATATCTGGATTTATTTAAAAGTGTTAAAGCATATAATTATATTTTTATATAATAATAATAATAATAACGTTTTATTTACCCAGGGTAGCCACTTCAGTTATGAAACTGCTCTTCCAGCGGGCCCTGCATAACACAATATGTTATTACTACCCTTCTCCAATCTAATATGCTGAGCGCCTAGCTAGAAGGCAGAAGGTCCCATTGTTATAAGTCTTTGGTATGACTCGGCCGGGGTTCGAACCCACGACCTCCCGTTCATGAGGCGGGCGCTCTAACCACTGAGCCACCATGCCCGGTGGAATATGGAATTATTTTTACCTTGTAAATTCACTTGTATCAGCTTCCAGCTGTATTGTTGAATATTCGAATAAAACCTTATCAAATCAAATCAAATCAAATAAGAGAAACAGAATGGAGAAAGTGAACTCTGTGGCTTCTACATGGAGTCAAAATTAAAGACCGAGAATCCCTAAAGCTGCATGATTGTATTTATGCCAGATATATTTTGGGGCTAGCAGAGTAAGTATAGGTGAACGGGCTCATTTTGTCGGGGGTTAGTGGGAATATCAACCTCCAGTCTTAAGAAAGAAATAGTCACACAGTATTAAAGTGCCTATATTACCATTTCATTGTCATTTATATATTTATATAGTCCCTTTTATACAGCTCAGTTATAGGCTGAATTTTAAATTGTTGCAATACGTTTCTAACTTACTTATTCTAAATTTATTTTCCTTTTATTTCATTTTCTTTAACTTTCTTCGACTATTTTTCTTTGCAATGTATTGTTCTAGAGGGCGTACTCGACACGCCTTCTTTATTGTGTAAAAACTGAGCATGCTCTTAAAATATTTTTGTCAATATGTATTTACATTTTTTCCAATTGAGTATTTATTTTTGTTGATCTCAAAAATAATGAAAGAATAACAGGAAAAAAATGTTACCCTGAATGAAATTGTACTGGTTTGAAGTACAAAAGTATATATCAGGACATACAAAATAAAATATAAACATATAAATATAATAATAGGCTTTTAAGACATTACGCAACCACCAGAATCAGGTGTCGGTTGCTCTTGCCCGAAAACATAATTTGCAACTTTAAAATTCGGGGGGGGGGGGGATGGGTATGGGCGCAGCTCTTTCGACCCCATGTCTTGTAGGCCTATGAAACGTTGGCCGCTAAACAACCCCAAAAAATAAACAACCTAAAAATATAATTAATCGAACAACCTCTTAGCTCTCTCAACCAGATAAATAGGCCAATAAATGTAAAGATCTAAGATTGCCCCCAACTTTGGAACAATCTTCCCCATGAAATACGCGAGTCCCCAACCTTAGAGACATTCAAAAGTAAACTTAAGACTTATCTGTTTAATATGTAATGTAATGTAATCATATTTTGTTTGTTTAACTATAAAGCGTTATGTAAATATTAACTATTATTATTGTATGATTGTTATTAGGAATTTGTTATTATAATTATGTATCATGTATTATATTCTTGTAATTTGTACGTTAACATTACTTTAATTTAATTTTTTGTTAAGCGCTTAGAAACTTTGTATTAAGCGCTATATAAATGTAATTTATTATTATTATTATTATTATTATTATTATTATTACTATTATTATTATTATTATTATTATTATTATTATTATTATTATTATTTTTATTATTATTATTATTATTATTATTATTATTATTATTAAGATTGAATATCTTTTTTTATTATTCGCCTTTCCGGATCTGTTTAGCATGTTTAGCGCCATCTCCGAGATCGAGTTTTTATTGTGCTATCACTTTTTGGATGTCAAAGGTTGTTGGGATTACCCAGAACCTAAAAATAGATTGAAGATCTAAATACATACATGTATATAGTATTGCTTATGGTCAGTGAACCAGTCCATTGTAAAGGCAAAGAGCAGTCATGTTTACTGATTCTATATAACACATAGACCGATACGTAGTTGCGGGGAAAGAGGTGAGTAAATTAAAATGTCTGTGTCAATACTAGCACAAATTCGGTATTTTTTGTTTAATATTTCCGTTTTACATTGACGTATAAATACAATATAAGGTAGACACTTGGTAACCTTTGAGGCTTTTTAAAATCTGGTTTATAACATCATCATTTTCCTTAGACTGAAATAGTTAAACTGGGTCTAGATCACTGAACTCTAGGCTACATACTGTTGAATTCAGTGTTATATATTATATGTCTTGCAGGTGATTAACAGAGACCATTTGAGCTAACACCAATATGAGAATGGCCTTTTAGACTCAGTTTGGTTACTTTGGTATACCATGAAGAAACAGGCTGCACCCCTTCCTCCTTAATGTACTTGATCGTGAACCCGGAAGTAACAATTGTCGCATTTAAAAAAACTTGTGATCATATTGATATCGTTCATACGTAAACTTCTCAGTGTTTGTCTGTCCTGGGTGGATTTTGGTATGTTATTGTGATTAGTATAATAAATGCGTAATAAACTACTATTATTATAATGTTATGTAGATATGAATACACTTGGTTAACATTTCAGCTTACGTGATTAACATAGGTGTGGTAGTTGTGGAGGTATAGTAGAGTGGTTCTTTCACTTGACTCTCTATCTAATAGTGGGAGTTCCGAATCGACAACCGGCACTAACGCCATTTAGAAAACGTTGTATTGTGTGTGGGGTGGACGCAGGGCACACCTTTGTTCTATACAAAATGCTTGGCTTGGTTTAATTGGGCGATCTAAGGTTGATGGGAATTTCCAGTCACTAAAAATAGACTGAGAGACTATATAAATTCAGTTTTACTACCACTTATGATCAGTGGACCGCCACATTGTAAAGGCATACCGTATACATTTTTACTGATTTGATTTAACACCTAGACTGATCGATATGAAATGAGGGGAACAGACCGAGGCATTAAAAAAAGAAATGCAGCAAAGATTTGCAACAATTTGCAACAATTTCCTTTTAAATTGTTATACAGTGTGTCCCGAAAAAAACGGACAGTTTTTTTTTTTTTTTTTTGTCTCGAAATTTGAAAATTTGACATTTTTTTTTCGTTGAGGGGGGGGGGGGGGGGTAAGGTCACTTTACGTTTTTTTTTTTTTTTTTAAATTAAAAAAAAAAAATACAAAGGGGGGGGGGTTTAGTTTTTTTTAGGGGGGTTTACACACATAAAAATACCAAAGGGGGGGGGTTTGAACCCCCAACCCCCCCCCCTGCGTACGCCCCTGGAGGAATCTATATAATTCTCTCTCTATACAAACATGATGATTTTTGTTTTAATCGTATATTCCAGTGTGCATCAGTATATGTATATAGAGTACTGCTTTTGATACTTTATTAGTTTTAATAAAAAGTGTTGCCCACTAAGATTTAGAGTTGTTCAAAGCCTAAACTCCATGTTAAGAATAAAGGTGTGTTCATCTGCATCCTATCTGAAGGTAGATCACGGATCACATTTGTTTTCGTTCAGAGGTCATAATTTTCTAATACTTGGTTTTAGATTAATTAAGAAATGATGTAAGGATTCTCTTTCAATGCCAAAGTGCTGAAATGTAAATGGTTAACCACATTTATGAGACTGGTTTAGAATTTAATTTTTTTGTTTTTTACGGTTTACCTTTAACCATACATGAGCTTCAAGTGGTGTAATGTATACGTCGGATTTTCAGGAAACTTTTACTACCATGACTAGTTGCGATTCATGTAGAGGTGTTGTGGTCTATTCTAGTGGATAAGTTGATTGGTTGTGAATTACCTGGTTCGCGGTTCGAGTCCCACCACGGCACTAATGTCCTTTGGCTAGACAGTATTCTACATTGCATAGTTACTCTCCACCCATCCCAGGTTCAAAGTGAAAAGGTACCTGGCAGAAAGAAATTCCGTGAATGCTTATGAGTACATTATCATGCTATGTTGGCTAAAGCCGGGATAGTAATATGATTGCAGGGCCTTGTAATGTGGTGGTGGTGGTGGTTATTTTACCTGAATGCTAAGAAAGCATAAATGTTTATTAGTAAGCAACCAGACGGCCGACTGCTTTAGGTCCTCTCCAAGGGACCTGGTAATGATGATTAATGCCTTACCAAAGGGCACTGGCGCATCGATTTGGTTTCGAACCCGGGTCACCGGGTCACCGGATTACGAGACCACTGCTCTACCGACTGATATCGCGCCTTCGGGGAAAACAGAATGTGTAATGATGAAGATCTGGCTAAACAAGGCATCATTATTATTATGATGATGATTGTTATTATCTATTTTATTAGTATTATTATATTTACCATTACTATTGTAATTATCATTATCATCATCATCATTTTCCCCCATTTAATAATGAGCGACAAAAGAAAAAAAGTTTTTTCTTAATTCATTTTGTATTACTAAAGTCAGTTGATGAATAACATGATTCATTTTTTATCAAGATAACACGGAATATCATATTTTTACGCGTTATATTATGTAGGGAAAGACGTGAGGATTATGTATACACTCCTCTTTTATACCGTCAGATGAATCGAAGCTACACGTACTAATCATTATGTTTTTTCCTTTTCTTTTATCTCGTTTTCCTGTAGAAATCGAATCATGGCTGATGCATTCAAGAATGTCATTGCTCAAAGTCTGGAGTGTCCTGTATGTCTGAATACCTTCACCGATCCGAAGATCCTGTCTTGTTCGCACACCTACTGCAAGGCCTGTCTGAACAATCTCTTGGAATGCGTGCATGGTAACGACCAGATGCTACGATGCCCTGTCTGCAGAGCTGAAACCCAGGTGCTAAACCAAGATGTCAGCAAATTACCGACAAATCTAGCTTTGAAGTCTCTCATAGAGGATGTGAAGAATCAACATCAGTTTTGCACGAATTGTAAATCCGAGGACAAACCCCAAGCTGTTGTCTACTGTCAAGACTGTGGCATGTATCTCTGTATCACTTGCCACAATGCACACTCTCTTTGGCAAAACTTCATCAGTCACGAGGTCTTAGCCATTAGTGAGATCGTATCAGGGAAGGTGTCAGTGCGTAGATACCGTAAATGCAAGAAACACCCCAAAGAGGATGAGGAGTGCTTCTGTTCCGACTGCAGGAGATTTGCCTGCTTCAGGTGTGTTGTCATGCAGCATAAAGACGAAGGACATCGGGTCATCGAGGCAGCTGCTTATGAAAGCAGCCATATGAAGAGTGTCGAGGACCTCAAATCCAAGGCGGACAAAAAACGCTCTTTCCTTCAGAAATATGTTGATTTCATTGATGAACAGAAGGAGCGTGTGAGCAATGTTCAGACGCAGTGTACAGATGATATCAACAAAGCATATGAAGAATCGGTCCGGCAGCTGACAGAACAGAAAGATATCCTCATTGTTCAAGTCAAGGTTAGGACCGAAGGAGTAGAGAAAGAACTGGACGAAATGAAGAAATCAGCTCAGGAGCACATCACTCACTTGACCAACATAGCTGACGTGGTAACCAATAGGACAAAGATACCGTTTGATATGAATGCTTTGGCTGCACACGACAATCTACGTCAAGACTTACAAGAGGCCTTGAAACAAGAAGATCCTGACTACAAGCAGCCGATGCAATCGAGCAAGAAAGGGAAAATTGTTACTTTTATGAGAAAAAATGGAATGGACGAGCTAACTCTCGGTAACATCGTAAATTCAGTTGCAAAGAGCATCGCTTTGCCTACTAGCAAGGGTAGCATTAATGCCATGGTTAGTACACCAGATGGTAGAATGGCAGTGGGACATTTGACAGGTGGCGTGGAGATCGTCTCTGCTGATGGTCAGATCCAGCAGACAGTTCTCAAACATGTGTGGATTTGTGGAATAGGGATTCTCTCTGATGGTCGGTATGTTATACTTGATGGCCCCACAAATATCAAACTGTACACACTAGAGTACACGAAGTTAAATGTAGTGTTTGAGTCTTTGAGTGTCGATGAAGGTGAATTTGCTACCCTCACTGTGGACGCTGATGATCAGATCTATGTTAGCTACTGCAAAACCCAGAAGATCCAGGTATTCTCACCAGCAGGGGGGCAGGCGGTCAGGGTGATACCATGTGTTGGGTATGTTCCTTTAAAAATTACTAATTATAATGATAACCTGATCATCGCATCTGGTGATACAATACGATTGATTGACAAACAAGGTGTTGTAAAATATGAATCAGCGAAATTAGGGTTTTTTCTATTCGCCGCTGTGTCTCAATGGAATACAATCCTGATAGCCAATGTGAAGCACGATCTAGGTTTGGTCAGCATTGATGAGTACACTAACGAGCTGAAGCATGTCCAGAACCTCGTCAATGATTACAAGATTGAGAAGCCCGAGCTAAGTTGGTATTCTCTCCATCAGTACCGATCAGGAGAGATCGCTCTCTGCACTCCTGATATACTATATATATTCCATTGAATATAACGGATTACTCCCCATTTCTGGCATTGTATGATACCACTGTCTTCAGGGCCGTATGAAGACGGGAGGGGTGAGATGTGTACGACTAGACCTCTTTTTCCTAGTCAAAACAGGCACGCTGACAATTTTTGAATAACATAATATTTCGTTGAAAATGGACCCATCTCCGGGGCGTTGTACTGGCGTGCGCCTGTAATCCAGCTAACAATGGAAGTTACAAACTGATTCAGCCGAGGATGCAGGTTTGAAACTGAGTCCCGTCTTTCGGATGGTGACGTTTAAAGGTCGGTCCCCAGGCGTAAATAATCAGATCTGATTGATAAACGTCTGTAAAAACCCAATTACACATACACACAAACATCCTTTTTTAAAGCTTTCTAACAAGCTTGTTTTTTCTGAGGCTTCATAAAATAAGTAGCCTATATGTATATATAACATCCAGTGGAATCCGTTATAATGGAGTTTTGTAGACTGTTTTAGAATTTATATTCCTAGAGCAATTAGAATGATTGAACCTTTCTAAAAAGTAACCTTTCTTTTAATATACTTCCGATCTGTATATCTTTCAAGATTTTGTTGTTGATGATGACTCTACATGTGAATATAACTTTATTGGTAGCTGTTGTAAATCATATTTATTATATCGCCCTCAGCATGCCCGTATTGGTGGCTCAATCTCTAAACCTGTGTATCAAGATTATTCTGTTCCCCAAGGATCTGTTTTGGTTCCAGTCTTATTTACAGTGTAAACGAGTCCTCTGCGTGATGTGATAATAGAGCACAATGTACAGTACCATTTTTACGCAGATGACACTCAATCGTACTTAAAACCATCCCAATGTAATGTTGATATTGGTATAAAAACTCTTGAGTCATGCCTTAGGTCGGTTAGTCAGTGGATGAATGCTAACTTTCTGAAGTTGAATGAAGATAAAACTGAGCACATGTTGATTGGATCTGCCAGGCAGTTGAGTAAATTTTCTGCACCAAAGATCATCATTGGCAACTCTGAAATAAAATGTGTTAATCAGGTTCGTAATCTTGGAGTTTTGTTTGATGCTGGAATGACCATGAAATCTCAGATTTCAAATGTTGTTAGTTCAGCATCATTCCATATTCACAATATTTGGAGGATCAGAAAATATCTGAATCAGAAAGCCACTTAGCAGATTGTTCATTCTTTTATTACATGTCGTTTGGATATATGTAATTCATTGTATATTGGCCTTCCTCAAAATCAAATAGCCCATCTGCAACGAGTTCAGAACATGGCAGCTCGGCTCGTCACTCTCCGCAGTAGATCACACCATATTTCAGATAAATTAAAATCTCTTCATTGTTTATCAGTCTCAAAAAGAATTATGTTTAAGCTGTTACTCCTTACTTACAAAACACTTCTTCATTCTTCACCCATTACTTGTATCAGATTTTGAAACCGTACACCCCACAACGGAATTTACGTTCAGGTTCACAGCTCCAGTTATGTACACCCAAAACCAATAACAAATGGGGGGGGGGCAGGGCTTTTGCTGACGTTGCACCCAAATTATGGAACACTTTACCATTAGAAATAAGACAATCATCATCAATTGAAATATTTAAGAAGAAACTTAAGCATTATTTGTTTATGTCGTAGTTTTAATATATTGTATAATTATGTTGATTTTGTACAAGAGCGCCTTGAGCAGTCTTTTAGAATGGATATGTGCGCTTTATATAAGTTGACATTATTATTATTATTATTATTATCATTAAATGTATAAATGATGTAGACACAATTTCATTATTGTAGGCTAAAAGATTACTTCATAAAATAAGGAGCCTATATTTTATATATAATATCCAATGGAATCCGTTATAATGGAGTTTTGTAGACTGTTTTAGAATTGATATTCCTAGAGCAATTAGAATGATTGAACCTTTCTTTTAATATACTCCTCTGTTTATCTTTCAGGATTTTGTTCTTGATGATGACTCTACATGTGAATATGACTTTATTGGTGGCTGTTGTAAATGTATAAATGATGTAGACACAATTTCATTATTGTGGACTTAAAAGATTATTTTACAGTTAGAGATAATCATTCTAATAACGGAATTTTTGTGTATATTACTGTTAAATAAATTGAATACTTTTCCTTCATTTTCTATGATGCATTTCAGATCCATGTCTGAATGTTCAAACTAGTCTTTATATTTTACCCATAATCATGAGAGGAAATTCAATTTTTTCCATTTTTTCTTCTTAATATATTGTTGATAGACATTTGTGTCAATCCTATCTTAACCCATATGCATTAAATAGTATGTATTAGAAAGGAATCTCACTAACTTTGATGAGTGTAGAAACATTAGAAAAATCGGTCTTTATAAATTTTAGAAAATTCTAAAAATGTGTGAGTTTAATGTAGCTACTCTATGTTTGCCTTGTACTAAAGGTTGATTTTTTTTAACATCACCCACCCAGCAATGATCTTTGTCAAAGCTGTTGCCGAAATTTGAAAATGTAAACATGTTCTTATAGGTCCTCCTGTGTTTAAAGCAAATACACTATCATCAAAAATCTTAAAAAGAAGAAGATATTTTGGGGACATTTACCATACAAAACAAATGCAGAGGCAATCGCATTTAGAGTTGCCTATCTATAGGAGACTTAAAAGCTATACGATTACATTATTTTTTTCATATTTTTAAACATTTATTCCCCCGTTTCTTACATTTTCTTCATCAACGTCATGTCAGGTGGACTTTCCATTGTATGCATCCCTGTTATTTTGAACAGAGTATGCATTAGTATCCACCAGGAATGCTGTTCATTTAAAAAATGTTCTTATATCCATTACTTTGTAGAAGTCTTTGTCTCTCTCAATTAATGTATTTATTTGACCTTTTTTAGATTTCTACTCATGCCATTGCTCATACTTAATCTAACATAATTTGAAATATGAAAGTTGCTATACGATCATGACGTTATACATGTACATGTAATTGATTCTTCACTTGAAGCATCTGAATTCGTTGTGAACTGAAATCGCTATACACAAAGATAACTATGCAATGCTTATTTTTTTTTTTTTTTTTTAATTTTTGGTTATTATTAGGCAGTGGACATCAATTATTGGATGTTAATGATATTTTTTGGGGTCAATAATAAACTCGTTTTGCTCGCTAGAGCCATAAATCAAATTACCTGACAAACACCCCCTAAAAAGTAATTTTATTAAATTTAATAGCGGGGGGGGGGGGGGGTGGGTTGGCGCAGACGTGTGTATAAAAGGAGCTGCAGTTTTGTTATGCTATAGAGGGAGCTTGTGCAACATAATATACTACCGGTACTGTATATACATATTAAATATACTCCTGTTTCTTATGCAGATATAATGTCTATTGTGATCGAATCGTCATCGTTCGATATGCCTCAAAATTCGGCACGACTTTGAACCTTTCTCCTTACTACGTGTAGATAATTGTTTCTATTTTCTGGATATAAAACAACATACTGCAATACGGTAGCTACCCAAACTTTCATGAGGTGTTGTAAATACCTATATATTGCTTACCAAATAAATTTTGATTCACACCGATTCAGTCTGAATTGTACATCAATTTCACACATCGCACAGTTGAAAGAGCTTTTGTGCAAGAGAGCGGCATTAAAGGGCATTCCAACTTTGAGATTATTTCATTTTTCAAAGGAAGAAATGAGAGAAACAAAATGGAGAACGTTTGAAATAAATTTGATAAATTTGATGTACAAAAGTATCAATAATATCTGAATTCCCCGTAATAAGGCACACGCATAAAAACTTTAAAGGGGCACTTCTTAGAAGGGAAAATGCACTCATTAAAAAGTTAAAGGGAAACCTGATAGGGTCACTTATCAGAGGTGGAAAGGGGGCATTTATTAAAAACAGGACATACGAGAAGGAAAGAGGTTATAATCAGAAAGCAAAATGGACAAATGTCTCAATAGTAAAAGGGGCACTTATCAGAGGTAGAAAGGGGGTACTGCTGGCACCAGAAAAGGGGCACTTATAATAAAGGGAAAGGAGAATTTACCAAAAAGTAAAAGGGCACATTTCAAAGTAAAATGGGCGCCTATCCGAGTACCGCCTCTGACTAAAATACATTTTGAATAGCATATTAGTATAGGTCCTCTTTAAAAAAGTAGACCCCCAATCTTGTAATTTGTCCAATTTTAGTTTTTACTCATGTTTGTGTTGAAAGAAATTGGAAAATTGTCTGGCGCTGCATAATGTGATTACAACTTGAAATGAAATAATCATAACTTTCTTATATTTTGTCAGTTTTTATTCGAACCTTTATTAGCCTTCTTGTCCGATTATTCTTCTTTCTTGTACAGTAGTTTGATATCAAGGTTGTATTGCCCTTTAAACTTGAATCTGCTTTTGGACTAACTAATAAATTTACATGTTGAAAATGTTTCAGACCAGCAAACTGTCGGAAGATCATAAGAACTATGAAATGAATTCATTTTGTACAGCTTGTAGAGCCAACTTGAGAGGGATATAGACATATTATTACGACAAAACTATACAGGAGAATTCGAAGGAACATACATGATGTAAATATAAAAAGATAGACTGAAGGAAATAGATGATTTAAGAGAGAAGGAATAAAAGGAGGGATGGTCGAAATAGTGGATGCGTAGAGGCTTTCATGAACATGTGTGTGTGTAAGAGAGAACAATAATATGGGTATATTGTGTACGGGGGGGGGGGGGTATTCACATATTAGGACGTACGGGTGTGTGCCTCTCTAATTTGACGTTGATAATGATAAAGATGATGACGATGAGGATGATGATGATGATGACGAGAGTGGTGGTGATGATGATGGTGGTGATGATAGTGAGGATGATGATGATGATTGTGTTGATGATGTTGATGTTTATGGTGATGTTGATGATGATAATGATAATGACGGTGATAACGATGATAATAATAATGATGATTATGTTGATGCTGAATATGATAATTGTGATGGTGGTAGTGATGATGAACATGATGGGGATGATAACTCATTTAACCTCAGTGCTCGATAAGCAAATACCTGACTAAATAGATAATCAACAAGATCAAAAATTCAACCCATACGACTCTAATTGGGTCACTTTCCCCCAAAAAATCCCTAAGCATTGGTCCCACTTTTAACAAAAATACCATTAAATATGAGTCCGTTTCTTCAAAATATGTTAAATTTGCAAAATGTTCATGATAATAATTATGAGTGATGACAGTTATCATGATGATGTTAATAGTATGAATAACAGAACTGCTTTCAACTTATACTAATTTTAGAAATATGACCCCAATTAAGAACAACAATCGTTTGTGGCATTAAACCTTACGATTTTAAAGGAAACAAAGCGTAAGAAAAACTCAAGAGAAAAACTAAAATTCAATCAAAATAATTATGTCATCGGGTAAAAATTAAATATATATATTACTTTTCTTCTTTCCTGCCTTCATGAGCAATCCAGCCTTAGTAATAAGTTCTTTTTCTTTTAAAGCAGAGAAATAAGAGAAACAGAATGGAGAAAGTTAACTCTGTTGCTTCTACGTGAAGTAAAAATTCAAGACCGAGAATCCATAAAGCTGCACTTAGAATAATTGTATTTATGCCAGATTATGAGAGTATTTGGGGCTTGCAGAGTAAGTACAGGTGAACGGGCCTATTTTGTTGGGGGGGGGGGGGGGCGGGGTCGAGGTAAAGTCGTTTTCGAATATAAACTTCCAGAAGTCAAGAAAAAAAATATTCACACAGTATTATAGTGCCAATATTTCCATTTCATTGTCATTCATATATATATATATATATATATACAGTAGTTTGATATCAAGGTTGTATTGCCCTTTAAACTTGAATCTGCTTTTGGACTAACTAATAAATTTTTACATGTTGAAAATGTTTCAGACCAGCAAACTGTCGGAAGATCATAAGAACTATGAAATGAATTCATTTTGTACAGCTTGTAGAGCCAACTTGAGAGGGATAAAGACATATTATTACGACAAAATATACAGAAGAATTCGAAGGAACATACATGATGTAGATTTTAAAAGATAGACTGAAGGAAATAGATGATTTAAGAGAGAAGGAATGGAAGGAGGGATGGTCGAAATAGTGGATGCGTAGAGGCTTTCATGAACATGTGTGTGTGTAAGAGAGAACAATAATATGGGTATATTGTGTACGGGGGGGGGGGTATTCACATATTAGGACGTACGGGTGTGTGCCTCTCTAATTTGACGTTGATTATGATAAAGATGATGACGATGAGGATGATGATGATGACGAGAGTGGTGGTGATGATGATGGTGGTGATGATGGTGAGGATGATGATGATGATTGTGTTGATGATGTTGATGTTTATGGTGATGATGATGATGATAATGATAATGACGGTGACAACGATGATAATAATAATGATGATTATGTTGATGCTGAATATGATAATTGTGATGGTGGTAGTGATGATGAACATGACTAATACCTGACTAAATAGATAATCAACAAGATCAAAAATTCAACCCATACGACTCTAATTGGGTCACTTTCCCCAAAAAAATCCCTAAGCATTGGTCCCACTTTTAACAAAAATACCATTAAATATGAGTCCATTTCTTCAAAATATGTTAAATTTGCAAAATGTTCATGATAATAATTATGAGTGATGACAGTTATCATGATGATGTTAATAGTATGAATAACAGAACTGCTTTCAACTTATACTAATTTTAGAAATATGACCCCAATTAAGAACAACAATCGTTTGTGGCATTAAACCTTACGATTTTAAAGGAAACAAAGCGTAAGAAAAACTCAAGAGAAAAACTAAAATTCAATCAAAATAATTATGTCATCGGGTAGAAATTAAAATATATATATTACTTTTCTTCTTTCCTGCCTTCATGAGCAATCCAGCCTTAGTAATAAGTTCTTTTTCTTTTAAAGCAGAGAAATAAGAGAAACAGAATGGAGAAAGTTAACTCTGTTGCTTCTACGTGAAGTAAAAATTCAGGACCAAGAATCCCTAAAGCTGCGCCTAAAATGATTATACTTGAGCCAGATATAACAATATTTGGGGCTTCAAAGTAAGTTTAGGTTTACTGGCCCATTTTTCGACGGGTGGGTAGGGGGAAGGTAAAGTCTAGCTCGAATATCAGTCATACAGTGTTATAGCGCCCATTTTGCTATTTTATTGTCATACATACAGCTCAGTTATGGCTAGCTGTTATGTAATCATTGCAGTACGTCTCCATATTCCTTATTCCTAATTAAGCCAGAGTCAGCTGACGGTTGACCGTGCCCGAAAAGTTGACAACCTGAAACTTCTTAGCTCTACCCACCAGATGATGAGTAATCCAATAAATTTGAAGATCTAAGATAATGAATATCTTTTTTATCACAATAAGTAATATAAAAATCTCAAACTATACATGTTTGTACATTTTCCCTTTCATATAACAGTTTATAATCAAAATAACAATATAGGAAGGTATGAATTTTACAGAGTCCCACCCAATCACACACTCGCACATCCTCAACTCGCACCACACAAACTCATGACACCCCTCCCCCTCTAGCTCACGGCCCGCCCCACACCCCCTTTCACACCAACACACACACTGTATGCAACCTGTTCCGGTTTCGCTGATGTGTTAATAGCATGTTTAGCGCCATCTCCGGGATCGAGTTTTTATTGGACGATCACTTTTTGGACGATTAAAATCTCAATCTACTTGTCTGTCAAAGGTTGTCGGGTTTTCCCAGTACTTAATATTAGATTGACAAACTGAATACATACATATAGTACTGCTTATGATCAGTGCACCAGTCCATTGTAGAGGCAAATAGCAGTCATGTTTAGTTTACTTATTTATAATAATACCTAGACGTTAGACCGATACGTAGTTACGGAAAAACAGGTGAGTGAATTAGAATGTCTGTGTCATTACTAAAAGACATTCGGTAATTGTTCGTTATATTTCTGTGTTACATGTACGTATACATACTATATAAGGCAGAGTCCCAGACACTTTAGAGGCTTTGTTTTTATCTGGTTTATAAAATCATCATTTCCCTTAGACTGAAATATTTAAACTGGGTCTACATTACTGAACTCTAGCGCTACATAGTGGTCTAGATGAGTCAGGAGATGACTAATGGACAGCTATTGAGCTAACACCAATATGATAATGGTGTATGGGTGCCAGTGAGCTCCCTTAAACAAAACGGATCTTTGAAACCCGACCGTAAGACTTTAATGTACGTGATCGTGAACCCGGAAGTAACGTTGGTCGCATTATCATATTTGATATCGTTCATACGTATAACTTCTCAGTGTCTGTTTGTCTTGGGGAAAAATGTAACGATTTGGGTATGTTTGATTTAACACTGTTGGGTCGGGGCAATTAACTCACATTTTCCCCTTCCACAACCTAAAATTAAATTAATACAATAAGAAAATCAAGACAATTTGTTACCTTTTGATCCAAATTCGTGGTTTATTATACTCAACTCGAGCAACATCTGAAATTAACTTATCCCGAATCATCTCATTTGCATATTCGTAACAACACCTACACTGATCTATATGTAATTGGGGGGGGGATGAGTTAACTAAAATGTCTGTCATTTGAAAAAGAAATGCGATGACAATTTGCAGTATTTTCGTTTTACATTGCTGTATATAACTCTATTAGGCTGACGCCTAAACATTTTTGAGGCTTCGTATCTGGTTCATAAAATTATTCTTTTCCTTCAGCTGAAATAAGTGGGTCTCGGTCTAAATGTCTTTCAGTTGATAAATGGAGAGCGAGTAAACAAAAGCCAAGACAAATCAAGTATAACTATTACTTCTTACTGTTCGTTTGTCCTGTGAAAAAACGATGATTTATTTTGGTATGTTGCAGTATTTGTCATGATATATTATTCTTACATGTTATATTGATATAAATGCACATGGTAATTACTTCAGGTTATAATGTGTTTCTTAACATAGCTACTAGAAAATATCAGCTAGAGATTTTGCCAACCAAGGGAAATCTATATTTTTTATATTGCTGTTGATACTGTTGATAAAAAATGTTGCCAACTAAGATTTGGAGTTGTTCAAAGCCTAAACCTCCATGCTAAAAATGATGTATGTTTATCTGCATCATATCTAAAGGTAGATCACGGATCATATTTGTTTTTGTTCAAAGGTCACAAGTTTCTAATACACTGTTGGTCATAATGGTGGAATAATTATGTATAACCCAATTTTTGGAACGATTTTGATAATGATTTATTCCTAATAGATCTAGATAATAATAGTATACATTTTCAGATTTTATTATGCCTCCGCTACAAAGTAGCCAGAGGCAGTATGTTTTCGGGTTGTCCGTCCGTCCGTCCGTACGTCCCGTTCTCGTGATCGCGTTATCTCAAGAACCGATTGCTGGATTCCTGCCAAGCTGAGATCATATGTATGTATCTTGCTGAACCAACGAACTGATTAGATTTTGGGGGTCACAAGGTCAAAGGTCACAGGGCTCATTATGTATGCACAAATAACTTGAGATCGCATTATCATGAGAACCAATAGATAGATTAGTATCGAACCCAAGACATGTATATGTATCTTGCAGAGCCAATGAACTGATTAGATTTTAGGGTCATCAGGTCAAAGGTCATGTGGCTCATTATGTATGCCTATACATAGCTTGTGAATGCATTATCCTTAAAAACCGACAGATGAATTACAATTACAAATTACATGCTGTACACATGTCTAACATACATAAAAACAACAATCAAAGGGCTATGGTTGTTGATTACTGGTATTAAGAGATTACAAAACTTTACAAGAGACAACCAGAGATAAACAATGCTCATCAGAAGGGAAAAATATACAAAGAGCAGACACCTGGCCAAATGAGGAAAATAATCTAAAACGTAACCTCTCATTCCTACTGACCCTTTATGGTGTTCATAATGCTTGCCTTCTTGGTAGTATGGATGACTAATTTGTTTGTGCAATGTAATTTTCGACAGATTCGAACGACAACATTTTTTTACAAAAGTGACTGAGAGTAGGCTTGTAGCGTCGCTTTGACACCTGAAAATATATTGTTTCCCTACCAGCAGTTTGAGAGATAGATATTTCTAGACCTACGAGGCTCATAACTACCACGGAAAACATGCATTTCCATTAAAAAGTCAGAAAAAACAAATTCTGAAAAAAGCCAAAAAAGGTAATTCCAGAATTTTGTAACGACATGACACGAAAAAGAAAAGGTGTTCCAGGGTTTCGTGTAACCTATTACAAAAGGGACACTTTGTATATGTAATTTTGTGAATTCGGAAAAGCCAAACTTTGGTAGGGATCAAATCATTAAGGATTTTGAATTGTAAAGCTCGTAGCTTTGTATCTATGGTAATACGAAACGGAAGTTTTAAAAGATTGTCTATTTGTTCATGTTGTAGTCCGGAATTTTCAATTAAACTTCAGAAAAAATGAGTAATATAAATTCTTCGGAAAATCGGCTGCTTCTCTGGAAATGCTATCGATAACAAACATTGGGATTGATCCTATTGGTTTAACGAGAAAGTTTGTATGCAGACAAAAGACTTCCATAGCAGCGGTCATTTCTAATAGCAGTCAAGGAGTATAAAGTAACCTTCCAACGTATATCCAATTTCTTTGGCGTCTTTCCAACGCAGTGGTCTTCCATACTTATCTAACATATGTGAAACAGTTACAGTATTATCATTATCATCATCGTTTTTCCCCATTACCATGTGCATTGAATGAAGAGCGACAACATTATGAAAGATTTTTTTTTTTTTTACTACATACAGTTGATGAATAATACGATTTATTTTTAATCAAGATGCAACGTATAACGGAATATTATATTGTGTACGCGTTATATTCTGCAGGGAAAAGACAAGTTGAAAATGATAAACACTCTTTCTTAATACGATGAGATTAATCAAAGCTATATTAATCATTATGGGTTTCATTCCTTTTCTTTTATTTCGTGTTCGTGTAGAATTCGAATCATGGCTGAGGCATTAAAGAATGTCATTACTCAAAGTCTCGAGTGTCCTGTATGTCTGAATACCTTCACCGATCCCAAGATCCTGTCTTGTTCTCATACCTACTGTAAGACCTGTCTGGACAACATCTTGGAATGCCATGGTAATAACCAGATGCTCCGATGCCCTGTCTGCAGAGCTGAAACCCAGGTCCCAAACCAAGATGTCAGCAAATTACCGGCAAATCTAGCTTTGAAGTCTCTCATAGAGGACGTTAAGAATCAATATCACCTTTGCTCGATTTGTAAATCTGAAGACAAGCCGCAAGCTGTAGTCTACTGTCAAGACTGTGGCAAGTATCTCTGTATCACTTGCGACAACACACACTCTCTGTGGCAAGACTTCATTAGTCATGAGATCCTAGCAATGAGTGAGATCCTATCAGGGAAGGTGTCAGTACGTAGGTATCACAAATGCAGGAAACACCCCAAAGAGGATGAGGAGTGCTTCTGTTCCGACTGCAGAAAATTTGCCTGCTTCAGGTGTGTTGTCATGGAGCATACAAACGAAGGACATCGAGTCATCGAGGCAGCTGTTTATGAAATCAGCCATACGAAGAGTATCGAGGACCTCAAATCCAAGGCGGACAAGAAACGCTCTTGCTTTCAGAAATACGTTGATTTCATTGATGAACAGAAGGAGCGTGTGAGCAATGTTCAGAAGCAGTGTACAGATGATATCAACAACGCATATGAAGAATCGGTCCGGCAGCTGACAGAAAAGAAAGATATCCTCATTGTTGAAGTCAAGGTTAGGACCGAAGGAGTAGAGAAAGAACTGGACGAAATGAAGAAATCGGCTCAGGAGCACATCACTCACTTGACCAACATAGCTGACGTGGTAACCAATAGGACAAAGATACCGTTTGATATGGATGCTTTGGCTGCACACGACACTCTACGTCAAGACTTACAAGAGGCCTTGAAACAAGAAGATCCTGACTACAAGCAGCCGATGCAATCGAGCAAGAAAGGAAAAAGTGTCACTTTTAAGAGAAAAGTTGGAATGGACGAGCTAAATCTCGGTAACATCGTAAATGCAGTTCCAAAGAGCATCGCTTTGCCTACTAGCAAGGATAGCATAAATTCCATGGTTAGTACACCAGACGGTAGGATGGCAGTGGGATATAGTACAGGTGGCGTGGAGATCTTCTCTGCTGATGGCCAGCTCCAGCAGACAGTTCTAAAACATGTGGGGATTCTTGGAAAAGGGTTCCTCTCTGATGGTCGGTGTGTTATACTTGCTAGCTCAAACTATATTAGACTGTACACACTTGAGTACACAAAGTTGAATGTAGTGTTTGAGACTTTGAGTGACGATGAAGGTGGATTTGCTACCCTCACTGTGGACGGTGATGATCAGATCTATGTTAGCTACTGGAAAGCCAAAAAGATCCTGGTATTCTCACCAGCGGGTGGAAAGGCGATCAGAGAGATACCATGTAATTTGAATGAGGCTCTACAGATTACTAGCTATAATGAATACCTGATCACATCATCGTGTAAGGCAATACGATTGATTGACAAACAAGATGTTCTAAAATATGAATTCGCGAAAGAAGGTTATTTACTATACGCTGCTGTGTCTCAATGGAATACTATCCTGATAGCCACGTTAAAGCATGGTGCAGGTTTGGTCAGCATTGATGAGTACACTAACGAGCTGAAGCATGTCCAGAACCTGGTCGATGATTACAAGATTGAGAAGCCCGAGAAATATTGGTACTCTCTCCAGCAGTACCGATCAGGAGAGATCGCTCTCTGCACTCCTGATAGACTCTATATATTCGACTGAAATCAACAGATGACTCCTCCTTCCTTGCACTGTATGATACTACTCTCTTCAGGCCCGTAGGAAGACGGGAGGGGGGGGGGCGTATGCGACCGGACCCTCTTATTTCTGGTAAAAGGAGTAACATAATATTTCGTTGAAAAATAACCACGCCCCGACCCCCCCCCCCCCCCCTCTTTTAATAAATTCAAATGTTTTTAACAGGCCTTGTGTTTCCCACACTTCACGAAGTGTATATAACATCCAGTGGAATCAGTTTTATTTTGAACTAGAGTTTTGGTGACTGATTTAAAAATGATATTCCTAGAACATATAAAGCAATTTGAATAATTGAACCTTTTTAAAATATAAAAAGTAACCCTTTTTTTATATACTTCTAATGTGTTTATCTGTCAAGATTGTATTGTTGTTGATAACTCTACAATAATGTGAATGTGACTTTTTTGGTAGCCGTTATGAATGTGTACATGATGTAGACACAATTTCATTATTGTGGACTAAAAGATTATTTTACAGTTGGAGATAATCATTCTAATAAAGGAATTTGTGTGTATATTACTGTTAAATAAATTGAACGATTTTCCTTCATTTTCAAAGATGCATTTCAGATCAATGTCTGAATATTCAAACTTGTATTTATATTTTACCCAGAATCATGAGAGGAAATTCCATTTTCCCCCAATTTTTTGTCCTTAATATACTGTTGATAGACATTTGTGTCAACCCTATCTAAACCCATAGAAATAAAATAGTACGTATTAGAAAATATTCTCACTAACTTCGATGAATGCAGAAACATTAAATAAAACGGTCTTTATAAGTTCTAGAAAATTATGTAAATGTCTGATTTTACAGCTACTCTATGTTCGCTTTGTACTAAAGATTTTTTATTAAACATCACCCAGCAATTTTCTTTGTCAAAGCTGTTGCCGAGATTTGACATTGTAAATGTGTTTTAATAGGTCCTCCTGCGTTTAAAAGAAATAAAATATCAACACTTTTAAAAAGAAAAAAAATATTGTGGGGACATTTACCATACAAAAAATGCAGAGGCAATCGCATTTAGAGTTGCCTATCTATAGGGGACTTAAAAGCTTTAGAATTACATTAATGTATTCTTATTGTTTTAGATTTACTCCCCGTTTCTCACATTTTCGTCATCAACGTTATGCATCCCTGTTATTTCGGACAGAGTATGCATTAGTATCCACCAGGAATGATTTTCTTTCCAGAAAGTTCTTATATCCCTATATTCGTATTTAATTTAATCTTTGTCGCTATGTAATTATGTATTTCATGTACCTTTCTACTCGTGCCATTGCTCATACTTGCTCATCTAACAGACTTAGAAATGTGAAAGTTGCTATAACGATCATGACTTTTTAAATGTACATGTATGTTCTTCTGCACTTAAGAAATCGCTATACACAAAGATAATTATGCAATGCTGGTTGTTATATTTTAACTTTTGGTTATTATTAAGCAGTAGACATCGGTTGCTGGCAGTTGATTTTGTTTGTACTGTGCTATAAGGCCAAATTTAAAAAAATGTTTGGGTCCTGTTTTTTTATAAATAGGCAGGAGGAGGAGGCCCTTTTTTCTTTCAAAATGGCCACTCAAAATGGCCGCTCGGTAAATTATACCTGACAGTCGGGCTATTTTTCAAGATGGGTGGGGGGGGGGGGGGGGGGGGACGTGTTTAAACTCGTTAAACTAGCAGTTTTAACTCGAGAGGGAGCTTGTGAAACATAGTTGTACCACTGTTATATATGAAATGTACTCCGGATTCTTAGGCAGATAATATTTTTTATTGTGAGCAAATCGTTATTTCATCCTCCTCAAAATTTAGCAAGATCTTTGAATCTTTCTCCGTACTAGATCATGTTTCTGTTTTCTGGATATGTTACAACTTACAACAATACAAGAGCCATCCACACTTTTATGAGGTATTGTAATAGTTCATTTTGCTGTACAAATAAATGTTGAGATTTACCTCAAATTCAGTCTGAAGTTGAAAGAGCTTTTGTGCAACCGTCGCATGAAAGGGCTATTCAACCTTAGTAATAATAGTGAGAGAGTTCTGAATGTTTAAACTTATATGACCTAACTAAATCTGTGCAAATCTGAAATTGGCAGCTTGGTCAGTGGATTTGGACAATGACATAGTCATAGACAATTCCCCCGTTTGTAGTTTACAAAAATATCAATAATTTCTTATTTTCTCGTAAGTTCCTTCTCCTTTGGGACACAACTCAAAACAGGGGGCACTTATTAGATAGTAAAAGGGTATCTCAGAAAGTAAAAGAGATACTTATTATTAGAACTGTCCAAGACATTTTAATGTTTACTAACTTTATTATGTATTCAGAACTGAAAGTAAATGAAAAGCAATCTGCAAACTAATCAAATGGCATTTTTCATACCTCAAAAGGGGCACTCATCAGAAATGAAAAGGTGCTCTTCTAAGAAGAGGAAATGCACTTATTAAAGGTAAAAGCGGCACCTACCATATTTAGTTCACACAGAGGCAGACACACTGAAATACCACATACATTATGATTCAGCTTTTCTAAGAAATACTAACAAAACTAACCGTTAGCATTAATATTATTGTAGAGAAAATGCATATTTATTGTGATAGGTCTGTCTTACTTTGAACAATGCATAACACATTGCCAACGTGACAGAACTGGAATTGAACGCATATTTTGAAACCAATTTTCACTCCACAACATGTTCTAAATAAGAATGTATACTATGTTTATAAAAGCCTCTTACTCTTAAGTTCTCAACAACAAGTAGAGGGGTCAGTAAAACAAAAACGTAATTCCATTTTGGCCATTTTGAGAAAAAGTGGTTTAGGTGTCACTGAGCACTTGGGCCTTCAGGAGTTAAGTTTATGCTTCACTAGCCATTGACTCCAATTGGGGTGTTGGGTGGAGTTAAGTCTTTGTGTTAAAGCTTATCTGCCATAGTTAACAGGAGGGATTAGAGCGCCCTGCAAGGTCACTGGACAGGTGGTTATCTCATCAACTCAGCTCTCAGTTAACATAAGAAAAAGAGGATCATGGGGGACCAATGGTCACCGATTAGGCATTGTTTGTTGTAAGAGGGCGCAAGTAGCTACAAGTAGTGCAGTGGGCCTTTACGTGGAAAGCCCACATTTTCTGAACATTTTGATATCAAATACTCATTTTTGCAAAATATGGAGTTACGTCTTTGTGTCACTGAACCCTCGAAGTAAAGAAATGGAAGTTATCAGGTTGACATCATTCATGAATGTATATAAATGCTCGAAACATGACTACCATCACGATCATGACTATGGTACAGACAATTTAGGAAGATTAATGAGATAAAAGCTGTCTCGCCTTTATTCGAAATAGTAGTCGTAACAACAATAAACAAAGAATTACACATTTAAAAGCCAGGTCCATGACGGGCGGTGCCATGAAGAATACAAGTGTGTAATCGAAAGAATGCACATAACAAATACAAGATATACATTAATTAAATGGAACATGATCGTCAGCACAAGAAACACTTTAAGATATTAAGGAGAAAGGAACATTTGAAAGCCCTAAACGGTTACAAGCGAGCCGAATCTTTGCACATTTGTTGATAGAAACATTTCGTTAATTTAATAATGTAAAATTAACTTGATCATGAATAATTGCAATGATGATGTTTATTTTGTAAAGTTGGAATTGCCATAGTACTTTCTACCTGCTCATTATTTTTTTTAGAATTGTTCTTCTTCTTAACACTAGTAACAGAAAGGGAACGGTAGGGGTAGTTGATTTTCATAAATTTCGGTTTTAAATCAGACATTTCATTAGGAATATTACCTTTGGTATATGGCCTATTTGAGACAACGACAGCAAAGTGTCCAATTAAATCGAACAGTTATAACATGAAATATTACATCAATTCTGCAGTGTTATTTCTTTATACTTTATAGCAATTCCCAGGGCCCTGTTTCATCAAACTTGTTATCAATAACAAGTAACAATAGCTGTTATAAGCTACTGAAATCGATACATTTGATTGGCTAAGAAAATGTTGGTAATAGAAATTTAGCACTAGTGTTATTGTTAACATGTTACATGAAGCAGGGCCCAGGTACCCACGTACACATGGATACTAGAGATGAAAGAATAGGGACTTTAAGATTTGCACGTCGACATATAGTGGACTGCTACGGGTGACATCCTTTTAGTGTCTTAAAAGGACGTCACACGTAGCAGTCCACTATGTCGACGTGTAAATCTAAAAGTCCCCAATATGTGGCAAAACACAGGACCTCTTGTATGAGAGTAGTCCCTTGAACAATGTACATGTACCACAGTACTCCCATGCATGGAGGATCGCAACGTCTCTTGGTGGATTTTGGCTGATTGCTATTAACTTTGAGTTATACAATTACATCTAAGACAAACTTCGAGAACTCAAAGCCAGATTTGGAATAGATTAAAGGCATCTTTTAACAATGTTAAATCTGAGATACATGGCCCTACGTGTCAGCAGTGTCTGTGATATGGTGTAATATTGAAGCCCTGAACAAAATTGCGCTTCAAAATGATCATGAAGTGCCTCAAAAAAGTAGAAATCTTTGAGGGACCGGTTTTACCACACTCATTTCCCCCAATAGACTGTAGTGTTATAAAAACCGTTAGGAAAACGAAAAATGAAATTTCGATTTCCAATCATAAATATCTTGATAGTCAGACAGGCGATCGGCTTATAAAAGTCATGGGATTGGGATTCCTGACTGGCCTTATAATATGATTGCAGCATGAGCTAAATCCAGGATTCTGTTTCAGAACCTGCGGAAATGTAACCGAGTCACTTTAAGTAGTGGGACCCCAATGTTTGGAGGTCTTTTGTGGGCCAAAGATGGTCCTCGATCTTTAGCCTCTAGTTCATCTTTGGAAGATTCTACTCTCTTGATGCATGATAAGTAGAATCCACTTTTTGACGAGTCATACTTTTTGGGAACACTTCCTTTAGAATTAAATCCACTCCAAAAAAATAGTGGATTCCACTCCAGCTATTGGCTGAATTACTCTTTGAAAGTGGCTTTCCACGCCAGTGAAGTGATCCATAATAATAATATAACTCCCCAGAAAGTTGATCTCCTCTTCTAAAGAGTAAAGGAAGCTCGAACGAACCGTATAGGTCCTGGGGGTGATTCGCAAAGATCCTAAGTTGAACTTAACTCTAAGTTGGACTTAAAATTATGAAGAGCCATTCGTAGCCTTAAAATTAAATATATTCAAAGGCAAAAAATTAAGTATTTAGACTTTTCATAAACTTCACATCTAGAACTTGAAATCTCCTTGAAAATACAAAGTATGAATGATTTGAATCAACATTTTATGCGTTTTTAAATAACTTTTTTTACTAAATATTTTCAAAGATGCTAACGGCTTTCCATAATTTTGAAGTCCAACTTAGAGATAAGTTCAACTTAGGATCTTTGTGAAACACCCCTCTGGAGGAACTATACCATCTCTAGGATGAGACGTCCACTAAAATCTACGAAATTATCAAATTATTATAAATTGCTTTAAGATCTAGCTACTGACTCGTAGGATGGGGCTGCTGTCGTCTCATCTCTAATGTTTGTAGGTCGAATATCAAAAGTTGGATCCAAAGCTGCGTCATAGGACGGAGGCGCAATTCTGTTGTCAGGAGGCGGTGACGGCGGTGGAGCTGTTGGCGTACTTTGCGGACGATTAGATGTGACGTCCCCATACGCTGGAGGCGGGTCTGTGTGTGGCTCTGCCGGCGCTGATGGCGTGGCTCGTGATTGATCCTCCAGTCCTGTTTCGGCTAGCGGAGGCCAATTTAACGCTTCTCGAATTTCAGGATCACTGGATGACACACTTTCCGTTCCTTCCTGTCGCCTTTTGCACAGCCCTGCACACTTTAGACATCGATAAAAGCAATTTAACGCTCCTCGAGGTTCAGGATCATACTCATAGGATGATATACTTTCCGCCCTTTCCGTTCCTTCCTGTTGCCTTTTGCACAGGCCTCCACACCTTAGACATCGATAAAAGCATACCTGGATTGCAAGTCCTATAACGCATAACCATTCATATATCCACCCGCACAAACGAGTCGGAATTTTGATTATGCAGCCACACAATCCAGCCAGCATATCGATAAAGCAGCTACAAAAACACTTTCCCACCGCGCCATTTCCTGCCGAGCAACTAGCGATGACCACGAGGGCCACGGTGACGCCAATCCACGTGAGCACAGTTTTGAGTGTGGTATTAGACTTTCCTGATGATCCCTCCACTTCTTCTTCATCGTCGCCGTTTGTAGGAGCAGGAGAGTCTCTTCCACCCGAAACATCTGTAATGTTAAGAAAAAACAGCAGGGCATGCTAATAAATGAAATTAAATAGACAAAACAGTTAAAATCAGTAATCATGTTACCAAATACAACCTAATCAATTGGGAACAGGTATGCTAAAAGCTATGTTTCGCAAAAGGAAGTAGGGGTAAAATTTACCCAATATTGGGTAGAAACGTATTCACACCAGCTTGAGAAAATGGAGTAGTTCAAACCAACATTAGGTAAAAATGGACAATGCATGTGTCCTTTCTACCAATGTTTTTTGGAATAGTTACCAAACATTGGTGTGTTTGTAGCATGTTTTCTACGTTATCGAAAACGATTTTCCTAAAGGTCATAACCTTTCCATATCGTTTTGTGAAATTCAAGACGTTTTATTTACTACCCCACAACTTAAATACATGACAATATATTTGAAGCAGAACTATATTTGTATATAGCTAAATATGTTTGTATTATGATCGTTTTGAAAATGGATGGTAGGCAAGTCCTATAGGTGATCTGTCCGATTATGTTACTAAGCATTGTGAAGTTATGAACATAGATTGACATCAATTATAACCGATTACTTCATATTTGGTCTGTTTTAAGTTCTAGCATGGCTAGCGAACTGGATACAATAATTGGATGTACAAATAGAATATTAGATGTCGTGTGTAACTTATGAGAAAATTTGGCTTGAATTTGCCCAAATTTCTTCGACACTCCTTTGCAGTTCCGTATGCTATTCGATTTGAATTGTATCGCCTACGTCCAAAGTAATTCCTTTTTTATATACTGCCATGTTTGTGTTTATGTTGTTGTTGTTGTCGTCGTCATTTATGTACTAGGAAAATTGTAAAACTGTAGATTACTTGGAGAGAAAACTTTAAAAAACGTATCGGCTATCTGCACTTGTTTGCCAGGAGGGATTAGACCACCCTGCAAGGTCACCGACAGGTGGTTATATCATCAAATCAAGCTCTCCAATAAAGGTACTATGTCCCTTTTGTAGCCAACCTCAAATTATGTAGAACTTTGCAGGAATTATGAATATGTCATGTATGTCCTATCTGTGAAATTTAAACGTTAGCAGTGTCCTCATATTCAAATTATGTAAGGAAACCCGTTTACTTGCTAGACTTCACTGTTAGACACTATTGAGTGACTGTCTTTTTTCTTCTTTGGTAATAACATACATGAAAAGAGTTGTAAAGGGTACATGAGCATTTGTCTACATCAATAACCCACTTCTTGTGATGGCCAAGGTTAAACTGATTGAATCTTTGCACAGCATAAAACGTATGACCATTCGGTACAATTGTCTGAAAATCAAGACTATTACTTTTGGGCTCTATAGCCCTAAAGTCGATTTGACAACTAATAGTCGTTATTTTCCCACTTGAAGACATTTTCAAGCCTCACCTTTTTTTAGGGAAGTTCTAAATTAGTATTATCTTTCAAATGCTTTTGGAATTTAACTTTTTCATTTGTTTGGCCTGCAAATGGGACATAGTACCTTTAACATAAGAAAAAAATTGGACCTTTGGGGAATAATGGTCTCCAAGTAGGCATTGTTTGCTATATACAGGGCGCAAATAGCTATCAGTAGTGCAGTGGGGCTTTAAAGACAAGTGTTTTTTAAAGCACTTTCAGAGTATTTTGTTATTACATTTAATCTGTTTATTGTAAGCGCCTTGAGCACAATGGGTAGATATATGCCAAACATTGTAAATGTCTGCATCATCATTATTGTTATCAGGCGCAATCACCAAATGAAATAAGGATATCTTGGTATTTTCGGACAGGTCGGAATGAGGACATTCCAAGATATTAATGATAATAATAACAATAATAATGATACATATTCATGAAGCGCACTCAAGGCGCTATACAAAACAAAATACACAAATCTCTCTCTGCAGAATGTTAACAACATTATATCATTTGTAACTCTGAGTAAATAAAACCGTTTTAACATGTTTCTAAAAGGTTTCTAGGCATTGAATGTTTCAAATGTCACTTGGTAGCTTGTTCCAGAGGACTGGTGCAACATACACAAAATAATGCACGGTCCCAATAATGGGTGGTTCGGTTCTGGGGACTTCTAGGATGGTAGAGGCAGAATAACGGAGTGAGTAATGGGATTGCTTTATAGTGAGGAGATCTTGCAGATATTCAGGACAAACCTGAATTCTTCTTGCAGATAAAGTCAAGTCTAGAATCTAGACAGCTTGAGACGTTCCATCTTCCGTTTCTGTCCAGGTCAATCACTGGACAACTATGTGTGTTTAACGTCTCATATCTAAAGCTGTACAAATAGATAATAAAGAAATACAATTCGCCATTCTTCACTGTCGTTAACAGTGTATATTCGCCCATAGAATATGTAAAACATGATCAGAGTCTAAGAAAATAGAGAATAGGAGACCTAAAACCAATCCTATCTATATTAGACTAGGTATTTAAACAAAAAGATAGGGAAATGTGTATTCCGTAAACGGATAATTTCACCGCAATGTTTATATTACATGACATTGTTAGCTAAGTAGTTTAATATATTTTTTTCTAATGGAGAGACCTGTGATTCTATAGAAAGGTATCCAAACTAATTAGCAATGGAATGTGATCATAAGAGGGAATTGTCATTTCAGTGATTTCACTTGAAAAATACTCTCAATTCAATCCAATTCATATTTATTCAATTCATATTGATTTCATTTCCAACAAAAAGATAAACAAAGGTATTTCATATATTATTCATAAAGTATCAACAAAATGCAGGTACATAATTCATTTTTTCTTGGTAACTATACATATACATATACACTATACACATGATAAAATTATTACAAGAAAATTTTGTGGAAATGTACTGGAGTGGAAATAGGGATCACTTTGTTTGGAGTGGAATCCAAAATATTTAAATCCACTCTAAACAGAGTGATTCAATCACTACTATCGAGTGGACTCCACTATAATGTGGAGTGGATTCAACTCCAAAGAATCCCTGATACGCCTCCTACAAGTCGTTTTCCACTCCTCTGCATTCAACGATAAACTTGACTTCTGGTCAATATAGTAAATAGAATTTTACCAAAAACCACCCCGACGTACGTTATCACCAGCCCTTTCAATGGAACCCTCATGTCTCATTGACTTTTGAAAGTTCACCCACCGTAATTTGATCAAAATAGGTTGCAAGCTCGCCATTGCCTATATAACACATGTGAAACAAGTCGAACTTGGGACTCAGTTAGCCAAGCGATTGTAAGGTTTTAGGTCAAGCACACGAAGGATAAGAAGCATGAATTATAATAGATCAGTTCTGATCGGTCCATTATGTCCATTTCAACCAACCCCCACCGTAATTTTTCCATTGAAGATAAGCAAACATTTTGCCGAGGTAATCAAAAACACGAATATTCGATTATTTACAGAGGGGTGCAATTATGCACCACATCAAACTCCCCTACTTTAAGTCAAGTATTTCATTGTATTATGTAATTTGGTAGGTTCATTTTAATAACTGTTTAATTATCAGATATCAATGATAGTTTAAAGATATGGAAAAAGTTCTTGTATTTTATATTTAGCAAAGCAATCTCACATACAAATTCACTACCAAGTGTCGTCTAATCCGCCAATTGTCGTCTACTATATACGTCCAGCAAGCGAAAATGAGACAACCGGAGCAATATGAAAAACCAATTTACGGCAGGATAAACAATCCAGAAAAAAATCATAGCAATCTTCTCTCAGAATACGTTTCCCATACCAGAGCTCAAGATTTGCTTTAAAGGTAATACAAAGTTTTGGGAAATTTTGAAAATTGGGTGGATGGTGATTCTTTACAATTTTGATATATTTGGATGCCCCTGTGGATGTATTATGAGTACTAGAAAATGTAGCCCCTAAAACACTTCTGCTTTCGAGAAAAATTTAATATAACAATTTCCCGGTGCTCCCGGTAAATTTTGATAAATTTCGAATAGCGCCTACGGCCCTACAACAATAGCTGCGACCATGAAAATCTCAGAATATGTACTTGTGATATATAATTTCAACACGGGAATAGCTAATCAGTCGATGTCAGTCAAGAACCATAGTTTCATAGCTTAATTAATATCTTGACCTTGAGAGGGAGCTATACAACATAAAGAGTTTATTATTTACAATTCAATAACTTAGTATTACCTTTAAGATAGTAATACATGAGAAGTAAACACTAAATTACACACATCGACTTACTTATTGTAAAAAAGCTGAGAACTTGACCCATCTAACCAGCGCCCTCTCGAGTCCATTCCTATCCATGCTAAACTTGTCAGGTTTCCGAAGGATTCTAATTGAGAAGATCCCAACAAATATATTTTTGTATTGATTTATTTTATCTTTATTCGTTCGTTTTTATGATGCGTATACATTATAGTTGGTGTTTAATAAGTAAAGTTTAAAATCATTAAGAATAACTTGTAAAATGATGAATTCAAACTTTCACGATTTGAGTAATCGCAAACTTGAAGGATATTTCATATTGGTATGTAACCTGATTACGGTCTATGTATGTATGTTGAAAATTAATGACTTACACTCCGTCGTCTTTAAGAGGAGTCAAAGTGTAAAATAATTTAAATGATTATTCATATAACTATTACTCGTGTTACTGCAGCTGTTACTACTACTATACTACTACCAATACTACAACCACTAGTATTACTACTACTACTGCTCATCCTCCTCCCCCTCCTGCCCCTCCTCCTACTCTTCTTCCTCCTCTGCTTCTCCTCCTCCTCACACTTCTCCGCATCCTGCCCTCTTCTCCTCCTTGTCCTTTTAATATTACATACATTTCCCCTCTTACGCCTACTAATGTTACTTGTCGAAGCTCCCAGCAGCAGACCCCCCAAAAAAGTTGAACATCACCTTACCTACAAGAAAGTCATTCTCCTGTCTGTTCACTATGGAGGTCAAGAAACCGCCATCAAAGCCACATTGCGACCCTGCGAGTCGCCATGACAACGGCTCACTATGGAGTGTGTAGCAGTATTCCAGTCGGCCAATCGAACCACTAGGGCAGGACGCTTTGAAATAAAGTAGAAAGGATGAAAGAAGGAGGGCAAAATAAAAATCTGATTGTAGAAACTCGCTGATCTTCTGTGGTATAGTAAGATTGGATTATTGGATTCCCTAAAATTACCAATCTTTGCGACATTCTAAACTTGAAGAAAAAAATTGGAATAAAAGTATATAAATTCACGACATTGATAAGCCATTACCAAACAGCATCTGGGCAATTAATTATTTTTTAATTTTAATCAAGCAGTAATATTGTAAGGCTAATTTTAAAATATTGAATTTTGATAAGGTGTCTGTACTATGGTTACTATGGCTAAGCCTGCCGCTCATGATACAATCCTCCTGCGATCCAACTGTGATCCGACTTTACAGGAATGCCAATTATTATAGATCTCGAAATCTAAATCAACATTACCATCTTTTCTTAAGGTTCTAAATAATGATAAAAATACTAACGACCGGAATTGTAGTTCATTTAAGCATTCCAGTCAGAATGAAAGCCGTATCGCGTTTCAATCGTAGACAACCGCACTACTGGTCTGATGTCACTACGATTCTCCGCCGATTTAGCTATTTCTCCTCCAAGGAAGCTTGAAGTCCCTTGGAATTTATATTTGCTTAAAGATCATAATGATTAGTCAGATCCTTCGTTATTATGGGTGGTATTCTCGAAAGCGAACTAACTTTAGTCCATGGTTTAATCCACCGACTAAGTATGGAATGCAAAGTGTCCATATATGAATATGTTTTTGAATAGTTTAATTTAACAATAAATTAAAATAAAATATAATAACATAATTAATAAACAACAATATAACTATGATATCGTTATTTTACCATGATAATTTAGGGACATATTAATTTAATCAAAAATATATTCATATGGACACTTGGGATTAAACCATGGACTAAAGTTAGTCCGCTTTCGAGAAAACCACCCTTAGATTTTACATGGGCGAATATTCGTATCAAATGCTATTGCTAATTCTGCTAAATTTGTATCGTAGTAAGATCGTAGTCACATCGCAGTCGGATCGTAGTCAGTGCGATCGGGATTTACATACCTTGACAATGAAAGGCCGGAGCCAGTGTTATTATAATGCATGCAAAGAGGAAGGGTGTCCAAGGAACCTAAACATTATAAATAAAGGTAACAAAGATAGCGTATACATTATGATCGACGAGGAAGTGATAGTTTGCCATATTCTAAAATTAAAAAGGTGATTATTTGCTTTATATTCCACATCTAAAACAATTTAACTACAAAAAGAAAAGGACGTGTATGCATCTATATAAAAGACACCATACCCAAATTCACACCAAAAAGGTTAGTTTTTCCCAACCCCTTGAGGGTACGGTGCGCGCATGTGTTTGTTTTAATTGCGCTCATTGGTAATATAATGCGCGCTTAATTACGCCTGTTTTAGTGCGCTTTTGGATAATCTTCAGTGAAAGTGCGTTGCCCTTTGTAGATAGTACCTCTATCTTCAGTGAAAGTGCGTTGCACTGTGTAGATAGTAGTACTATCTACACAGTGTAACGAACTTTTTGCTTCTCCCATCAATAATGGGCGATCTATCTTTCATCACGTGATTTACTTTTGACCAATCGTAGAGCAAGATTCTTAGTATGTGGAATATAATGCATGAAATGAAGTATAATTGAAATTGTAATATTCCGTTTTCAGACAGTCAACAACAAAAATGTGAGTCCATGTAATTATATTTATTCAAACCTGCTTTATTGACCACCTGTCTACAAAGACCACATTCTTTGTTTCCCTAGCTTGAAAATGGTTTTTCATTAAATCATGTACTGGGAACCTGTACAAAGACCACCTGACTATAAAGACTATGTCTTGTGTCCCTTGGGTGGTCTTTATAGACATGTTTCACTGTACAACTTTATTCTTCATTAGATTTTTGACAGGTCTAAATATTATTGTCGTAAAGCATTAGCGTCACGCAAGCCTATTGTGATTGCGTTACTGTGTACAGTTTGTTCTTGCCCTGGGGTTGTTGCTAGACATCTCGTAAATGTTTCACATTCAATTGTTTCACGTTCAATTTTACATGCCCCTCGATCTCCATAGTGATAATAATGATATGAATGATGACAAAATGATGATGATGATGGTAATGATGACGATGATGATGATGGTGATGTATACTACTACTATGCTACTACTACTACTACTACTACTACTTCTACTACTACTACTACTACTACTACTACTACTACTACTACTACTATATACTTCTACTACTACTACTACTACTACTACTACTACTACTACCACCACTGCAATCATTCAGACCATTGATAGACTTACAATGAAAATACATAATTATCGTACATAATATCCACACCGAGCACTCACGCCTATACCTGAATGACGATTCCAACAATAGATCGTTTTCCCTCCATATTTCCATCCATGTCGCAAGCACAAGCTATCACAGACAGGCGAAAAAGGCAAAGCGGCTGAGAGAAATTTCAGCTACCCAAATCAGCTAATAATTATTTTAATGACAGTCCATTTTTTCAATGACGTTCCTAGCTGAAAGTGCTGGAGACTATAGGCCTATAGAAGCCTCATAGTTTGGCATATGGCTGCTGTCATGTTAAATAAAGGTGGATTTGTATACATCCACACGCGGAGAACCAATATTGCACGGACGAGTAAAAGCGTCGCTATCAATATGGATACGATGTTGCGATCATGAGCAAAACGGGATCAAATTATATCCCTTTTGAATCTAATCTCATTGTTTTATTCTGATTAATGGCTGCAAAATCCAACGATGCACCACTCTTTATCCGCAACGCGCTTAACACGTATTCTAACACAATAAGCATGTACAGTCTTTTTCAGCGCTTGGTATTTGCACAATACCTACCAGTTTTGTGCTTCCTATTTAAGTCGCTCTTGAGTCATACTCATATATATATATCATAGGGGAAAACAAATCCCTGTACTTGCATATTTGCCCTGTATTAATATTTACAAAGTCCTATTTTTGGCAACACGTCATAACCACGCAGTACCTTTCCCCTCTCAATTTAATACATGTAATTACATGTAGCATATCGCACTGTGATTTAGTTTCATGCATGAATGCATTGGCCTACCATTTATTTTCCAAGACTATATCTGTGGTGTCTATAACTTACAAGCGGTGCTTAATTTGACCTTTGACCCCTCCATATTTTCAATTTTTCTTTCATTCAATCTTTTCTTTTCAAATCAACACTCCGTGCAAACTAGTATCTATGAGATACGTATCTTCTTTTCTTATAGAATTCATGTTTGTTCTTTGTATACCATTTATTTTATGTAAACATTGTAAAATTCATTCATGTGTATTATGAAACATAAACATAAACTGAAACTGTAAAGTGAAACTGAAACACGTAAATAGACATTGCTAAAAATGTGTTGTATGATGTATTGACTAAAATCCGCCCCAAATTTTCCACTAAACAACGGAATTTGATGTAACAGTTATATGTGTCTTTACTAAAGTCGAGGAATACATATCATTAATCATCTCCACAACAAATTTGACTCTCAGAAAAATAGCAACGATCCTACCGTAATCTGTCTATATATCAAAATGATGCAGAGAACGTGGTAGGGAGGAGGGAGTGCGTGGAGAAAAAAAATAATTTAATAAGGGGGGGGGGGGGGGTTGTCGGAGAGATTAGCGAGGAAATTTAATAGTCGAATAGTTCAAACGAACAGAAGCAAATAACTTCGCATTAATCAAATATTCGCCGACATAAGTTTGTCTTTTTTTGCGGCAGGTATATACTGGCGTCTAATTACTATGTAAAAGGCGGCTAGGCCATGATAAGTAAAGACCCCTTCTTTGTTTATTCAGATATCATCTCCTTGAAATCAAGGATCAATCTGATGTAGCTGGGGAATGTTTCATTTTAAGATTGACTTTAGGTTGAGCTTAACGATGGCAGGCTGTTCATGCCACGAGTTCATCTAACCATTCCTGGCATTGGTTTCTCACGGGACGTGCAAATCGTGGTCACAAATCTACAGAATTTACCTTGCTGGATAGTTTATTATTGAAGGAAAAAATATTATCTAAAGATCGTAATTGAGAGACCAATAGTGAGAGCATGAGTAGCATGAACGCAACGACTCAGCCAGCCGAATCCAGCTGAATGCGCTGAATAAGCGGGGGGGGGGGGGGGGGGGGGGTAGGGGGGGGGCCTGAAAATGTCAAAATTTGGCCAACCGATATTTAGTTATTTTAATTTTGTTTGTATTAAAAAAAAAATTAGGGGGGGGGGGTCATCAAAAATCACACACATAAACAAAAATGAGGGTGGGGGTTCAACCCCCAAAACAACCCCGCTGCGTAAGCGCCTGGCGATTGATATCAACTCTGTGTAATACAGGGCCCAGGAGTAAATAAATTTATAAGCAGATTTGATTGATAAACGTCTGTTTAAAAAAAACAAGTTCACACGCAAATATACACACACAAATACCACTTATGAATCAGTTTTTCTAAGAAATACCAACAAAAATAAGCGTTAGCATTAATCTTTTCTTAGAGAAAATGGACATTTATTGTAATAGCTCTGTCTGATTTTGAAGAATGCATAAGACATTGCCAACGTGACAGAACTGGAATCCAACGCATATTTTGAAACCAATTTTCACTCCTCAAAATTTTCTAATGAGAATGTATACTATGATTATAAAAACCTCTTACTCTCAAAGGGCAAATACACTCCAAAAATAACTTACTTTCAATAGAAACCTTTTTTGATTGGTTTGTCTTCATTTTCTGCTTCTATTGTGAGTAAGTTATTTTTGGAGTGGACTTGCCCTTTAAGATCGCCTCTTACACAAAGATCACAAAGATCGTTTGAACACTATTTCATTTTATGATTGCGGTCTCCTTCACCTTTTCAACAGATAGTTTGGATAATACTTTAAATTTATAATAATGTGTTATAGAAATATTATGTTAAGCCTCGCTATTATTTGTACATAATAAAGAATGAAGAAAAAAATGACATAAAGTTATTATAGTTTGTATATTTTGTATTATACCTTACGTTTACATGTTCTTTGATATTAAGTTATTATATTTGTTAAAAAATGCAGAAATAAAATGAAATCAAAGTAATCAACACCAGGATTCAAGATTCAAGATTCAAATGAGGTTTTATTCACGACTTGTCAAAAAGTCCAGAGACTAAAAATGCATGTTTACATCAACCATACAATCATATAAAAAAAAGCATTCAAAAATATATATTTATATATATATATATATATAAAGAAAACATAGCAAATGGGAAAGAAAATATATATATATATATATATATATTAATGAAAAAATGTTTACATCAAAACATCAAAGCGGTATAAAAAAAAAGAAACAAAACAAAGTAAAGAAATAGAAATTATCAGGTTCAAATCATTTGTGTACGTGTATAAAATGACTATCATCATGATCATGACTATGGTATAGACAATTTAGGAAGATGAATGAGATCGAAGCTGTCTCACCTTTATTAGAAATATTAGTCGTAACAGCAGTACAAAAAATAATTAAACATTCGAAACCGAGGTCCATGACACAGTTCCATGTAGAATTCAGGTTCTAGGACACCTACCCCCTGGACATCCACCCCCAGTCAACAACTCCCCCCCCCCCAGACAACTACCCTCTAGGACAAGTCTCCCCCGCACAACTACCCCAGGTGGATTACCCCTTAGGATAGTTGCCCGGGGGGAGTTGTCCTAGGGGTAGTTGTCCTAGGAGGTAATTGACTGGGGGTGGCTATCCGGGGGCGTCTTTTTTCCTAACCTAGCCATCCTAGCGCTCCATATTAATATTAGAATATAGGAAGATTTGCGTTGGCCAGATTTCTGACTAACTAGTATGTTGCAATGATTATGGACAAGTTACGACCTGTGTAGTCTTTTGTTTACGGTACAAGCCTCCAGATTTTCTCGGAATGTCATTTATTTAAAAACATAGCTGTTGCATTTGTAATTTTGGTATGAAATTTCATTATTTTATAAATTATCGCATCAGCTTCTGTGTGAGAGCGTATCATGAATATTTATGATTAGCGCATGACGTATAGATTCCTATTGAGCCAATCGAATGCAGCGGTAGGATGGCTAGGTTAGGAAAAAAATGCATCCGGGGGGTGGGGGATGTCCAGGGGCGGGTGTCCGGATACGAGAATACAAGTGTGCAATTGGCAGGATGCACATAACAAATACAAGATATAAATTACATGGAACATAATCGTTAAGCACAAGAAACACTTCAATAAGGAGAAGGCAAAATCTGAAAGCCCTGAACGGTTACAAGCAAGCCGAATCTTTGCACATTTTGTGATAGAAACTATTCGTCCATTTAAGAACGTAAAATTAACTTGATCATGAATAATTGCAATGGTGGTGTTTATTTTTTTATAATTAGAATTGCCATAGTACTTTATATTAAACTGCTCATTACATTTTAGAATGTTTCCTCTTCTTAACACTAGTAACAGAAAGGGGACGGTGGGGGTATGTTCACGTCTTCTACTAAGAATATAAAGTAATTGAATAGCATTTTTCGTATAGTAAGGTATGATAAGTATGAGAAATTTATTTCATTCTCACAGACATGGTTTTAAATCAGACATTTCATTACGAATATTACGTTTGGTATATGGCCTATACAAGACAACGACAGCAAGATGTCCAATTAAACCGAGCAGTTATAACATGAAATATGATATCAATTCTGCAGTGTTATTTCTTTATACTTTATAGCAATTCCCAGGGCCCTGTTTCATCAAACTTGTTATCAATAACAAGTAACAATAGCTGTTATAAGCTACTGAAATCGATACATTTAATTGGCTAAGAGAATATTGGTCATAGAAATTTAGCACTTGTGTTATTGATAATATAGTCATATTTACTGCTTTGAGAGACATAGTTGTTTTTATTAGCTCAAGGAGAGGTTACAATCGAGCTAATGCCCGGGGCTTCCCGACGGCAATAGCTCGATTGTAACCTCACCGAGAGCGTATAAAAACAACTATTTCTCGAAAATTAAAGCCGTCATTGTTACTTTCATATACTGAAAAAAGAGTCAACTGATGAAACCACCTTGACGTTTCTCTAGTTTGTTGAATAAAATATATAATAGGGTCTTTGACAGCAGACTGTGCAGTGTAAGGGCACAAGGTATACATGCAAATACGTGTGTGGGACTATAAACGGGCTGGATTTTTTTGTGTTACTGAAATGTGCTCAGAATTCAAGTAATTCATCTATTAAATTACTATAACAGACAAGAAACAAGTCAAAGGTAAGGACAAGAATCAGTGCTTATCAATATAACAAAAATTTTGCATGAAATACCATCAGGAAAGCTATCTAAATTTGTCAGAAATTAGCGACAAACACCAAATTCAGCGCTGCAATGAGGCACAAAACGGCGTAGAATTCAACTTTTCATCCACCAAATGAATTCAAACACTTGCATTATACAATTTTCAATACCTGTATCACCGTTATCGCAAACAATAAAATCACAATCTATATCTAGACCTATAAGACGTACCCTTTTGGTGTTCTTGCTGTCTAGCGACCAATTCGCACACACACAATGTATGGTATCCGCGCTCGCTCAAACCAATGGGTATTGCAGCAAGACTGAACTATTTTCCCGGTAACTGGAATTTTGCCGGGATTTTACCCTAGAACTATTACATGGGTTTGGCATTTTTCGTTTATTTACGGGAATGGCTAAAACCATGACTGCAATTTCAACCAATCAGATGGCTGGATTTCTTAAGTGAGGTATATAACAGGTTATATGAAATTATAGGGGCACAGGTACACCTGGGTACTATAGAGAGGAATTAATATGTGGCAAAACACAGGACCTCTGGTATGAGAGTAGTCCCTTGATCAATGTATATGTACCACAGTAGTAGTGCTCCCATCCCAAAACTAAAAATAAAATTTCGATTTCCAATCATTAATATCTTGATAATCAGACAGGCGATCGGCTTATGAAAGTCATGGGATTCCTGACTGACCTAAGGGTTTAATAATAATGATTGCAGCATGAGCTTAATCCAGGATTCTATTTTAGAATCTAAGGCAATGTTACCGAGTCACTTTAAGTAATGGGACCCCAATGTTTGGAGGTCTTTGTGGGCCAAAGATGGTCCTCGATCTTCAGCCTCTAGTACATCTTTGGAAGATTCTACTCTCTTGATGCATGATAAGTAGAATCCACTTTTTTGATGAGTCATACTTTTAAGGAACACTTCATTTAGAATTGAATCCACTCCCAAAAATAGTGGATTCCACTTCAGCTATTGGTTGAATCTTTGAAAGTGGTTTTCTACGCCAGTGAAGTGATCCATAATAATATGACTCCCCAGAAAGTTAATTTCCTCTCTTAAAGAGTAAAGGAAACTCGAACGAACCGTCACAGGTCCTGGATGAACTATAACATCTCTAGAATGAGACGTCCACTAAAAACTAAGACATTATCAAATTGTAATAAACTGCTTTTAAGATCTAACTACTGACTCGTAGGATGGGGCTGCTTTCGTCTTATCTCTAATGTTTGAAGGTCGAATATCAAAAGTTGGATCCAAAGCTGCGTCGTAGGACGGAGGCGCAGTTCTGTCGTCACGCAGCGGTGACGGCGGTGGAGCTGTTGGCGTACTTTGCGGACGATTAGATGTGACGTCCCCATACGCTGGAGGAGGGTCTGTGTGTGGATCTGCGGGCGCTGATGGCGTGGCTCGTGATTGATCATCCGTTCCCGTTTCGGCTAGCGGAGGCCAATTTAACGCTTCTCGAGTTTCAGGATCACTGGATGATACACCTTCCGTTCCTTCTTGTCGCCTTTTGCACCGGCCTCCACACCTTAGACATCGAAAGCAATTTAACGCTCCTCGAGGTTCAGGATCATAATCATAGGATGATATACTTTCTGCCCTTTCCGTTCCTTCCTGTTGCCTTTTGCACAGGCCTCCACACCTAAAGCATCGATAAAAGCATACCTGGATTGCAAGTCCTATAACGCATAACCATTCGTATAGCCACCCGCACAAACGAATCGGAATGTCGATTATGCAGCTACACAATCCAGCCAGCATATCGAGTGTGCATTTACAAAAAAACTTTGCCACCGCGCCATTTCCTATCGAGCAGCAACCGGTGACTGCGAAGAAAGAAAGCACCGAGAGCACGGATATGAGTGTGGTATTAGGCTTTCCCGATGATCCCTCAAATTCTTCTCCATCGTCGCCGTTTGTAGGCGCAGGAGAGTCTCTCCCACCCGAAACATCTGTAATGTTAAGAGAAATCAGGCAGGGCATGTCAATAAATTAAATTAAATAGACAAAACCGTATCCGGACAACTACCCCCTGGACATCCACCCCCGGATAACCACCCCAGTCAACTACCCCGGTCAACTACCCCGGACAACTACCCCTAGGACAACTTTCCCCGGACAACTACCCCTGGACAACTACCCCCAGACAAATACCCCCTAGGATAGTTGTCCGGGGGTAGTTGTCCTAGAGGTTGGTTGCCCTAGGGGGTAGTTGTCCCGGGGTAGTTGTCCTAGGGGGGTAGTTGTCCCGGGGGTAGTCGTCCTAGGGGTGGTTATCCGGGGTTGATGTCCAGGGGTATAGGTGTCCTAGAACCAGACACAACAGTTAACATGTCTAGAACTGTATAAGATGCTAATGCAGATACAATAGAAGAGTAATCATATTACCAAACACAACCTAATCAATTGGAACTTGGGGGTACAATTCACCAAAATTGGTATTCCCACTATATAGCTAGAGAAAATGGAGTAGTTCAAACCAACATTGGGTAAAAATGGAAAATGTATGTGTCCTTTCTACCAATGTTATTTTGGAATAGTTACCAAACATTGGTGTGTTTGTAGCATGTTTTCTACGTTATCGAAAACGATTTTCCTAAAGGTCATAACTTTTCCATATCGTTTTGTGAAATTCAAGACGTTTTATTTACTACCCCACAACTTAAATACATGACAATATATTTGAAGCAGAACTATATTTGTATATAGCTAAATATGTTTGTATTATGATCGTTTTGAAAATGGTAATGAATGAACGAATGAAGAGTTTAAAGGGGGTGTAGCATGACGAGACTACGTGTTTTTCCCCAAGGCCTGACTCGAGGCTACTCGGGTATACGACTACGGACGACGCGACCGCAGTATTCACATGCGTGAAGCCGATGCGTGAGGAGAACTTCGGTCTCTTTCGCGAACGCTAGCGCGCTGACCGTTAATCAAGTCCATTCGTTTACGTGTAGTTGTCAACAACAAAAAATCGTAGATGGTGTTAACTAGTATTTATCATGCTACGCCCCCTTTAAGTTCTGTTTATAACACACCACAATGGATTGTAAGCAAGCCCTATAGGTAATTTGTAATCTGTCCGATTATGTAACTAAGCATTGTGAAGTTATGAACATAGATTGACATCAAATATATCAAATTAATAAGTTTGGTTTTGTTTTAAGTTCTAGCAGGGCTATCAACGTAGTAAAACTGTTGATCAATTTGGAATGATATGAAATGTTCATGCAGTATAAAAAAAAAAAAAAGCCCAATTGAATAATGAATAATTTGCACCACAGGTTTTGTAATGTTTTGTAGTACTGTAAAGCACCGGCTAGGGGCGCATAGGGACGCAGTGTCGCTTGACGCCGTGTCCTATTTGTGCACACATGGCTGGTGCTTTGCTGTAAATGTTTTATGCTCATATAGGTTTTTATAATCTTTTTCTTGTATATATTTGTTTTCCCGTTAATGTTGTTTATGTTGATTTCTCTAATTTCTCGATATAATATATGTCATATGGTTGGTGCCCCAACCACAAGTTTGTATTCAAGCTTCTTTGGGGGCTCCTATAACCTCATGTTTTTATATTTCCATAAATGATTGTATAGTTTTATGGTTGAAATGAATTGAATTGAATTGAAATTATATTAGATACAATCATGTGTAACTTATGGGAGAAACTGGCTCGAATTTGCCCAATTCGACACTCCTTTGCAGTTTTCAGTTCCGTAAGATATCCGACTTGAATTGTATTGCCCACTTCCAAAGTAATTCATTTTGATATACTACCTTGTTTGTTTTGATGTTCTTGTTGTTGTCGTCGTCGTTTTTGTAAAAGGAAAATTGTAAAACTGTATCACTTTGAGAGAAAACTAAAAACATATGTAATGACAAGAATGCTTTTGAAAGCACTTTCATAATTATGTTGTTATTACATTTAATCTGTTTATGGCACAATGGGTAAATATACCGAACATTATAAATGTATGCATTATGATTATTGTTATCAGGTGCAATCACCAAATGAAGTGAGGATATCTTGGTATTTTCGGACAGATCGGAATGAGGACATTCCAACATATTAATGATAATAATAATAAATATTTATGAAGCGCACTAATAACTTAATACTCAAGGCGCTATACAAAACAAAATACACAAATCTCTCTTCAGAATTTTATCAACATAATATAATTTGTAACTCTGAGTAAATAAAACCGTTTTAACATGTTTCTGAAAGGTTTCTAGGCATTGAATGTTTCGAATGGCACTTGGTAGCTTGTTCCAGAGGACTGGTGCAACATGCACAAATGCACGGTCCCCATAATGAGTGGTTCGGGTTCTGGGGACTTCTAGGATGGTAGAGGCAGAAGAACGGAGTGAGGGATTGCTTTATAGTGAGGAGATCTTGCAGATATTCAGGACAAACCTTTATTCTTCTTGCAGATAAAGTCGAGTCTAGAATCTAGACAGCTTGAGACGTTCCATCTTCCGTTTCTGTCCAGGTCAATCACTGGACAACTATGTGTGTTTAACGTCTCATATCTAAAGCTGTACAAATAGATAATAAAGAAATACAATTCGTCATTCTTCACTGTCGTTAACAGTGTATATTCGCCCATAGAATATGTAAAACATGATCAGAGTCTAAGAAAATAGAGAATAGGAGACCTAAAACCAATCCTATCTATATTAGACTAGGTATTTAAACAAAAAGATAGGGAAATGTGTATTCCGTAAACGGATAATTTCACCGCAATGTTTATATTACATGACATTGTTAGCTAACTAGTTTAATATATTTTTTTCTAATGGAGAGACCTGTGATTCTATAGGAAGGTATCCAAACTAATTAGCAATGGAATGTGATCATAAGAGGGAATTGTCATTTCAGTGATTTCACTTGAAAAATACTCTCAAGTCAATCCAATTCATATTTATTCAATTCATATTGATTTCATTTCCAACAAAAAGATAAACAAAGGTATTTCATATATTATTCATAAAGTATCAACAAAATGCAGGTACATAATTCATTTTTTCTTGGTAACTATACATATACATATACACTATACACATGATAAAATTATTACAAGAAAATTTTGTGGAAATGTACTGGAGTGGAAATAGGGATCACTTTGTTTGGAGTGGAATCCAAAATATTTAAATCCACTCTAAACAGAGTGATTCAATCACTACTATCGAGTGGACTCCGCTATAATGTGGAGTGGATTCAACTCCAAAGAATCCCTGATACGCCTCCTACAAGTCGTTTTCCACTCCTCTGCATTCAACGATAAACTTGACTTCTGGTCAATATAGTAAATAGAATTTTACCAAAAACCACCCCGACGTACGTTATCACTAGCCCTTTCAATGGAACCCTCATGTCTCATTGACTTTTGAAAGTTCACCCACCGTAATTTGATCAAAATAGGTTGCAAGCTCGCCATAGCCTATATAACACATGTGAAACAAGTCGAACTTGGGACTCAGTTAGCCAAGCGATTGTAAGGTTTTAGGTCAAGCACACGAAGGATAAGAAGCATGAATTATAATAGATCAGTTCTGATCGGTCCATTATGTCCATTTCAACCAACCCCCACCGTAATTTTTCCATTGAAGATAAGCAAACATTTTGCCGAGGTAATCAAAGACATGAATATTCGATTATTTACAGAGGGGTGCAATTATGCACCACATCAAACTCCCCTACTTTAAGTCAAGTATTTCATTGTATTATGTAATTTGGTAGGTTCATTTTAATAACTGTTTAATTATCAGATATCAATGATAGTTTAAAGATATGGAAAAAGTTCTTCTATTATATATTTAGCAAAGCAATCTCACATACAAATTCACTACCAAGTGTCGTCTAATCCGCAAATTGTCGTCTACTATATACGTCCAGCAAGCGAAAATGAGACAACCGGAGCAATATGAAAAACCAATTTACGGCAGGATAAACAATCCAGAAAAAATCATAGCAATCTTCTCTCAGAATACGTTTCCCATACCAGAGCTCAAGATTTGCTTTAAAGGTAATACAAAGTTTTGGGAAATTTTGAAAATTGGGTGGATGGTGATTCTTTACAATTTTGATATATTTGGATGCCCCTGTGGATGTATTATGAGTACTAGAAAATGTAGCCCCTAAAACACTTCTGCTTTCGAGAAAAATTTAATATAACAATTTCCCGGTGCTCCCGGTAAATTTTGATAAATTTCGAATAGCGCCTACGGCCCTACAACAATAGCTGCGACCATGAAAATCTCAGAATATGTACTTGTGATATATAATTTCAACACGGGAATAGCTAATCAGTCGATGTCAGTCAACAACCATAGTTTCATAGCTTAATTAATATCTTGACCTTGAGAGGGAGCTATACAACATAAAGAGTTTATTATTTACAATTCAATAACTTAGTATTACCTTTAAGATAGTAATACATGAGAAGTAAACACTAAATTACACACATCGACTTACTTATTGTAAAAAAGCTGAGAACTTGACCCATCTAACCAGCGCCCTCTCGAGTCCATTCCTATCCATGCTAAACTTGTCAGGTTTCCGAAGGATTCTAATTGAGAAGATCCCAACAAATATATATTTGTATTGATTTATTTTATCTTTATTCGTTCGTTTTTATGATGCGTATACATTATAGTTGGTGTTTAATAAGTAAAGTTTAAAATCATTAAGAATAACTTGTAAAATGATGAATTCAAACTTTCACGATTTGAGTAATCGCAAACTTGAAGGATATTTCATATTGGTATGTAACCTGATTACGGTCTATGTATGTATGTTGAAAATTAATGACTTACACTCCGTCGTCTTTAAGAGGAGTCAAAGTGTAAAATAATTTAAATGATTATTCATATAACTATTACTCGTGTTACTGCAGCTGTTACTACTACTATACTACTACCAATACTACAACCACTAGTATTACTACTACTACTGTTCATCCTCCTCCCCCTCCTCCCCCTCCTCCTACTCTTCTTCCTCCTTCGCTTCTCCTCCTCCTCACACTTCTCCGCATCCTGCCCTCTTCTCCTCCTTGTCCTTTTAATATTACATACATTTCCCCTCTTACGCCTAAATGTTACTTGTCGAAGCTCCCAGCAGCAGACCCCCCAAAAAAGTTGAACATCACCTTACCTACAAGAAAGTCATTCTCCTGTCTGTTCACTATGGAGGTCAAGAAACCGCCATCAAAGCCACATTGCGACCCTGCGAGTCGCCATGACAACGGCTCACTATGGAGTGTGTAGCAGTATTCCAGTCGGCCAATCGAACCACTAGGACAGGACGCTTTGAAATAAAGTAGAAAGGATGAAAGAAGGAGGGCAAAATAAAAATCTGATTGTAGAAACTCACTGATCTTCTGTGGTATAGTAAGAGATTGAACAGTCATAATTGAGGAATTAATGAAGCTGAATGAATTCATACCATATCATTATTGGATTCCCTAAAATTACCAATCTTTGCGACATTCTAAACTTGAAGAAAAAAAAATGGAATAAAACTATATAAATTCACGACATTGATAAGCCATTACCAAAGAGCATCTGGGCAATTAATCATTTTTAATTTTAATCAAGCAGTAATATTGTAAGGCTAATATTAAAATATTGAATTTTGATAAGGTGTCTGTACTATGGTTACTATGGCTAAGCCTGCCGTTCATGATACAATCCTCCTGCGATCCAACTGTGATCCGACTTTACAGGAATGCCAATTATTATAGATCTCGAAATCTAAATCAACATTACCATCTTTTTTTAAGGTTCTAAATAATGATAAGAATACTAACGGCCGGAATTGTACTTCATTTAAGCATTCCAGTCAGAATGAAAGCCGTATCGCCTTTCAATCGTAGACAACCGCACTATTGGTATGATGTCACTACGATTCTCCGCCGATTTAGCTATTCCTCCTCCAAGGAAGCTTGAAGTCCCTTGGAATTTATATTTGCTTAAAGATCATAATGATTAGTCAGATCCTTCGTTATTATGGGTGGTATTCTCGAAAGCGAACTAACTTTAGTCCATGGTTTAATCCACCGACTAAGTATGGAATGCAAAGTGTCCATATATGAATATGTTTTTGAATAGTTTAATTTAACAATAAATTAAAATAAAATATAATAACATAATTAATAAACAACAATATAACTATGATATCGTTATTTTACCATGATAATTTAGGGACATATTAATTTAATCAAAAATATATTCATATGGACACTTGGCATTTCATACTTAATCGCTGGATTAAACCATGGACTAAAGTTAGTCCGCTTTCGAGAAAACCACCCTTAGATTTTACATGGGCGAATATTCGTATCAAATGCTATTGCTAATTCTGCTAAATTTGTATCGTAGTCGGATCGTAGTCAGTGCGATCGGGATTTACATACCTTGACAATGAAAGGCCGGTGCCAGTGTTATTATAATGCATGCAAGGAGGAAGGGTGTCCAAGGAACCTAAACATTATAAATAAAGGTAACAAAGATAGCGTATACATTATGATCGACGAGGAAGTGATAGTTTGCCATATTCTAAAATTAAAAAGGTGATTATTTGCTTTATATTCCACATCTAAAACAATTTAACTACAAAAAAAAAGGACGTGTATGCATCTATATAAAAGACACCATACCCAAATTCACACCAAAAAGGTTAGTTTAACCCAACCCCTTGAGGGTACGGTGCGCGCATGTGTTTGTTTTAATTGCGCTCGTTGGTAATATAATGCGCGCTTAATTACGCCTGTTTTAGTGCGCTTTTGGATAATCTTCAGTGAAAGTGCGTTCCCCTTTGTAGATAGTACCTCTATCTTCAGTGAAAGTGCGTTGCACTGTGTAGATAGTAGTACTATCTACACAGTGTAACGAACTTTTTGCTTCTCCCATCAATAATGGGCGATCTATCTTTCATCACGTGATTTACTTTTGACCAATCGTAGAGCAAGATTCTTAGTATGTGGAATATAATGCATGAAATGAAGTATAATTGAAATTGTAATATTCCGTTTTCAGACAGTCAACAACAAAAATGTGAGTCCATGTAATTATATTCATTCAAACCTGCTTTATTGACCACCTGTCTACAAAGACCACATTCTTTGTTTCCCTAGCTTGAAAATGGTTTTTCATTGAATCATGTACTGGGAACCTGTACAAAGACCACCTGACTATAAAGACTATGTCTTGTCTCCCTTGGGTGGTCTTTATAGACATGTTTCACTGTACAACTTTATTCTTCATTAGATTTTTGACAGGTCTAAATATTATTGTCGTAAAGCATTAGCGTCACGCAAGCCTATTGTGATTGCGTTACTGTGTACAGTTTGTTCTTGCCCTGGGGTTGTTGCTAGACATCTCGTAAATGTTTCACATTCAATTGTTTCACGTTCAATTTTACATGCCCCTCGATCTCCATAGTGATAATAATGATATGAATGATGATAAAATGATGATGATGATGGTAATGATGACGATGATGATGATGGTGATGTATACTACTACTATGCTACTACTACTACTACTACTACTACTACTACTACTACTACTTCTACTACTACTACTACTACTACTACTACTACTATATACTTCTACTACTACTACTACTACTACTACTACTACCACCACTACTACTACTACTATACCACCACCACTACTACTACTACTACTACTATACTACCACCACTAGTAGTAGTAGTACTACTACTACTACTATACCACCACCACCCTTGTGTTGTGTCAGCAGGGGTGATTGTTGCACTCCCAAATTCTCTGCCAAAAATTTCATTTAAATTCTGCTTTTGAATGCTTGTCTTGTGTAATCACATGATTAGCTAACTGCCAATATCCTTGTGAACACATTAAATCAATTTTAATTGACAATTCTGGGTTGTCATCGTGAAAATCTGCAAAAATCTGCAGATTTCAATCTAGCTTCTCAACTTTGCACAGTAAGCAAATGGATTTACCAGCCCCATATACTACCTCTTGTGTTGGTAATTGACATCCACAAGCCAACTTCTGCAAGTCTTCTGCAAGTATCGATTTCATTTCCTTCTTCGCTTCTATGATGTTCATGAGAGTGATGGCAAGTCTGAGAGCATAATTGATCTTGACTTGAAGCGAGAAGCTGTCATAAATTTGACTTAATGCTGGTTTTTTTGAGACTAGACTGAGATTGCTATAATAGTACTTAGTAAATAGTAGTACAAAAGTAGTCCAACTTCATATATCCCGGTCAGTAACAGTGTATATTATCGACTTGCATTGTACATTGTACATTTGTATGCAACATCATATCATTCTACATCTAGCATGGGTAGACATATTCCTCCAGCCATGATCTCATCATGGAAACATCCTGTCATCATGGTCTTCTTGATTATTACTAGCACAGGCTTACTGATAATTAAGCCATTCTCTCAGCAGGATATTCATCATGAGCATGAATTTCGCTCATTGGATACCTCTCTCTGCCCTCAAGCAGACGTGCACCTTGTATGCAAATCAAGCACATTGCTACTCCTTCAAGCATTCCAGTATAAGAGAAATTCAACCAGTGTGCTGAATCTTCGCTCTGCTAGTCATCTCGCTATTCTACTACTCTTAAGCGGCCAAGTCGAGCGAAACCCGGGGCCAATAGACACATTCCCATGCGCTGTTTGTAATGCGAATGTCACGGACAGCGACCAAGCTCTTCTCTGTGATAACTGCAACATGTGGTGCCATATTACATGCAATGGTATTTCTGAGCAATCATATGAAGTCCTCGCCAGACTCGACAGGTTCTCGTGGGTCTGCTGCAGATGTCATAGCATAAATGCAGAAACAGCAGCTTCCCTCAGCAGCAATGCCAGCCTCTCCACAAGCAATCAGTTTGAGTCATTAAGCATCAGCGACACAACCGATGATGCTCAATATCATTGTCAGACGTCAACACCAACTTCAGCGTCATCTGGTCATGCATCGAGGCTACCACCACGCCCTCACTTCTCACCATCTAAAAACCGCAGGAAGATCCTGAAGGGCGTCATTATCAATTGCAATGGTCTTAAAAGTGCTGCGAAGTACTCTCAATTCCAAGCATTGATTAGTCATCACAAGCCAGATGTGATCCTTGGTTGCGAATCTAAACTTGACGAGACAACCCCTACTTACAGTGTATTTCCTAGAAATTACACAGTATTCCGGAATGATCGAAACGACCGTGGGGGTGGTGTCTTTGTAGCAGTGCATGAGTCTCTCATCTTAACCAACTGTGCGGAATTCAACTCAAATAGTGAAATCATCTGGTGTAACTTACAATTTACCAACGCAAAGCCACTATTTATAGCAAGCTTTTACCGTCCCCCAAGTAACGGAAAGCAAGACCTTGAGGAACTCCAACTCTCCATCGCTAAGGTTATGTCTAAACACAGAAGAAGTCACCCTAACATCATCATTGGAGGAGATTTCAATCTTCCAGACATCGACTGGGAATCCTGCTTACTGACCAATCCAAACCGTGCAAGCATCCATCAACTTTTGCTTGACACCTTATTGGAATTCTCACTAACTCAACTGGTAAGGGATGTAACCCGTCCTGCGTCTAGTAACATCCTGGATCTTCTTTTGACGTCCAACCCTGGCCTCATTACAGATGTATCCATTCATCCTGGCATATCAGACCACAACATTGTGTCCTTCGTCTTCTCAGGAAATCCGAAAACAGCCCGTGCCCCTCCCAGAAAGATCTACCAATTCCACCGAGCAGACCACCAGATCATTAAAGAAACTGTTGAAAAGTTTTCAATCGATTTCTTCCTTTCATCTCCAGAGCTCCAAACTGTAGATGAGAATTGGAACAGGATATCTGTGTTCCTCAAGAAGTGTATGGAGGATCTGATACCATCAAAGATGAGCAAATCCCGGCGACATCTTCCGTGGATCACCACCGACCTCAAACGAAAAATGAGGAAGCGTGATAGGCTCTTTAAGAAAGCCCGTAGAAACCCCAGTACGTCAAAATGGAATGCTTTCAGACAGCACCGCAACGTGGTAGCGAAACTAGTTCACCAAGCACATCACGATTACGTGAACAACATCATAGGGAACAGTCTGCAAGGGAATCCCAAGACCTTCTGGTCCTATGTCAAGCAGTGTCGGACTGAGAATATGAAAATCCCATCGCTTAGATCTGACAAAGGCATCCACACGACCAACAAAGACAAAGCAGAGTGTCTCAACTCCTTCTTCCACTCGGTATTCACCAACCAACAGGTTTGTCATGCTCGTATGGAAGGTTCCTCACACTTTCCTGATATCGGCCATCTACACATTCATCGTCCTGGTGTGGCAAAGCAGCTGTCAAATCTCAACCCATCCAAAGCTTGTGGGCCAGATGAACTTCCACCTAAACTCCTCAAGCTTGTAGCTGACGAGATTGCTCCTGCCTTAGGATTCCTTTTTCAGCAGAGCTACAACTCTGGCACTGTTCCAGCTGAATGGCAGCATGCATTGGTAACACCCATCCACAAGTCCGGTGATAAGTGTGATCCAGGAAATTACAGGCCTATTTCCTTGACCTGCATCTGCAGCAAGCTAATGGAACACATAGTACTCAGCCATATCTCAAAACATGTAGCTGCCAACAACATCCTGGTAGATGACCAACATGGATTTCGGCAGAAACTTTCCACCACCACACAACTCATCTCTGCTACCCAGGATTGGGCACACACCTTACAATGCAGAGGCCAAACAGATGTCATCTTCCTTGACTTCCAGAAAGCTTTCGACCGAGTACCTCATCGCCACTTGCAGACCAAGCTCGAGCATTATGGCATAAGAGGAGACACATTACATTGGACTATGTCGCTACTTTCCAACAGGCAGCAAGCAGTTGTTGTCAAGGGCTCCCGGTCATCTTGGATGCCTGTTACCTCTGGGGTACCTCAAGGTTCAGTGATCGGACCAGCCCTCTTTTTGCTGTACATCAACGACATCACTGCAAATATCCAGTCCAAGATGCGCCTTTTTGCTGACGATAGTGTGATCTACAGAGAAATTCACACTAAGAATGACACCTCCATCCTTCAGCAAGACCTTCAAACCTTGTCTGACTGGTCAGCGAAATGGTTCATGGCTTTCAATGTCAAGAAGTGCGCCTCCCTTACCATCACGAGGAAAAGAACACCAATACAGCATGACTACCAGATCTCCAACGAGATAATACCCAGGATAGACAAGTACAAGTATCTCGGGGTAACTGTAACCAAGGACCTTCGATGGAATACACACTGCCAACTCCTACTGAACAAGGCCAACAAAACCCTTGGGCTGCTGCGGAGAACCCTGTCACCATGCACCAAGGATGTGAAGTCAAGAGCATACACAGCCCTGGTTCGACCGCAGCTAGAGTATGGCGCTGAAGCCTGGAACCCCCACACTTCTGGTGCTGCCGAAGGTCTGGAAAGGGTACAGAAAACAGCTGCTCGTTTTGTCTTCCGCGACTACCGAAGATCCACGTCAGCTACAGGACTTGTTTCCCAGCTGGGATGGGATAAACTGCACACACGTCGTCTTCTAGCACAAAGCACCATGCTCTTTAAAATACACCACCAGCTAGTCAACATTTGTCTTCCTCACCTCATAACCAAAGCTACATACATCAGCAGAAGAGACCACACACTCAAGCTCTCTGTTCCTGAGGCAACAATCGACTCCTACAAGTACTCATTTTACCCCCGCACCATTCGCATCTGGAATCAACTACCATTCACTGCAGTTACTGCCCCAACAGTTGCTGCTTTCCAGATGACCGCCCTCCCTGTCATCAGAGGGTTGGAACCTCCTGTAGGTTCCAGAATGCTGTAAACCATATAGCAGCATGATTATTTTTACTTGCACGTCACTATTTTATTGTATAAAGCAATTGTACACCCTTTTGTTGTCTGCACCTTCACCTGCTGTCACAACACATCCCATCCCAGTATAGCTTGGAAAAGCTGCTTCAGGGATTACCTCATCAAGTACCACCACCACCATCACCACCACCACTACTACTACTACTACTACTACTACTACTATACTACCACCACTAGTAGTAGTAGTAGTAGTACTACTACTATACGACCACCACCACTACTGCTACTACTACTACTACTAATACTACTACTACTTCTACTACTACTACTACTACTACTTTACCACCACCACCACTACTGCTACTACTACTATACCACCACCATTACTTCTACTACAACTACTACTACTATACCACCACCATTACTACTACTACTACCACTACTACTACTACTACTACTACTATACCACCACCATTACTACTACTACTACTACTACTACTACTATTAATAATAATACTATGGTGTAGTTAATTAAGTATATTATCTTCATGCATGCCCTGCAATCATTCCTAGCAATGCATTGCCTGGTAACCATGGTAACCATTTAATACACTTAGGTCGATGATTTGAGAGAAACATTACCTCAGGTCGTGCTATAAATATGCCTGCAATCATTCAGACCATTGATAGACTTACGATGAAAATACATAATTATCGTACATAATATCCACACCGAGCACTCACGCCTATACCTGAATGACGATTCCAACAATAGATCGTTTTCCCTCCATATTTCCATCCATGTCGCAAGCACAAGCTATCACAGACAGGCGAAAAGGCAAAGCGGCTGAGAGAAATTTCAGCTACCCAAATCAGCTAATAATTATTTTAATGACAGTCCATTTTTTTCAATGACGTTCCTAGCTGAAAGTGCTGGAGACTATAGGCCTATAGAAGCCTCATAGTTTGGCATATGGCTGCTGTCATGTTAAATAAAGGTGGATTTGTATACATCCACACGCGGAGAACCAATATTGCACGGACGAGTAAAAGCGTCGCTATCAATATGGATACGCCGTTGCGATCATGAGCAAAACGGGATCAAATTATATCCCTTTTGAATCTAATCTCATTGTTTTATTCCGATTAATTGCTGCAAAATCCAACGATGCACCACTCTTTATCCGCAATGCGCTTAACACGTATTCTAACACAATAAGCATGTACAGTCTTTTTCAGCGCTTGGTATTTGCACAATACCTACCAGTTGTGTGCTTCCTATTTAAGTCGCTCTTGAGTCATACTCATATATATATATATCATAGGGGAAAAAAATCCCTGTACTTGCATATTTGCCCTGTATTAATATTTACAAAGTCCTATTTTTGGCAACACGTCATAACCACGCAGTACCTTGAAAGAGTTTATAAAAATCGAGCATTTTTCCCCTCTCAATTTAATACATGTAATTACATGTAGCATATCGCACTGTGATTTAGTTTCATGCATGAATGCATTGGCCTACCATTTATTTTCCAAGACTATATCTGTGGTGTCTATAACTTACAAGCGGTGCTTAATTTGACCTTTGACCCCTCCATATTTTCAATTTTTCTTTCATTCAATCTTTTCTTTTCAAATCAACACTCCGTGCAAACTAGTATCTATGAGATACGTATCTTCTTTTCTTATAGAATTCATGTTTGTTCTTTGTATACCATTTATTTTATGTAAACATTGTAAAACTCATTCATGTGTATTATAAAACTGAAACTGAAACTGAAACTGTAAAGCAAAACTGAAACATGTAAATGGACATTGCTAAAATGTGTTGTATGATGTATTGACTAAAATCCGCCCAAAATTTTCCACTAAACAACGGAATTTGATGTAACAGTAATATGAGTCTTTACTTAAGTCGAGGAATACATATCATTAATCATCTCCACAACAAATTTGGCTCTCAGAAAAATAGCAACGATCCTACCGTAATCTGTCTATATATCAAAATGATGCAGAGAAAGTGGTAGGGAGGAGGGAGTGCGTGGAGAAAAAAAAAATTTAATAAGGGGGGGGGGGGTTGTCGGAGAGATTAGCGAGGAAATTTAATAGTCGAATAGTTCAAACGAACAGAAGCAAATAACTTCGCATTAATCAAATATTCGCCGACATAAGTTTGTCTTTTTTTTGCGGCAGGTATATACTGGCGTCTAATTACTATGTAAAAGGCGGCTAGGCCATGATTAGTAAAGACCCCTTCTTTGTTTATTCAGATATCATCTCCTTGAAATCAAGGATTAATCTGATGTAGCTGGGGAGTGTTTCACAAACACTAAGATTGACTTTAGGTCGAGCTTAACTATGGCAGGCTGTTCATGCCACGAGTTCATTTTACCATTCCTGGCATTGGTTTCTCACGGGACGTGCAAATCCTGGTCACAAAGCTACAGAATTTACCTTGTTGGATAGTTCATTACTGAAGGAAAAAATATTATCTAAAGATCGTAATTGAGAGACCAATAGTGAGAGCATGAGTGGCAAGAACGCAACGACTCAGCCAGCCGAATCCAGCTGAATGCGCTGAATAAGCGGGGGGGGGGGCCTTGAAATGTCAAAATTTGGCCGACCGATATTTAGTTATTTGTAAAAAAAAATTATTAAAAAAAAAAAAATTAGGGGGGGGGGTTTCATCAAAAATCACACACATAAACAAAAATGAGCGCGGGGGTTCAACCCCCAAAACAACCCGCTGCGTAAGCGCCTAGCGATTGATATCAACTCTTTGTAATACAGGGCCCAGGAGTAAATAAATTTATAAGCAGATTTGATTGATAAACGTCTGTTTAAAAAAAATAAGTTCACACGCAAATATACACACACAAATACCACTTATGAATCAGTTTTTCTAAGAAATACCAACAAAAATAAGCGTTAGCATTAATCTTTTCTTAGAGAAAATGGAGATTTATTGTAATAGGTCTGTCTGATTTTGAAGAATGCATAACACATTGCCAACGTGACAGAACTGGAATCGAACGCATATTTTGAAACCAATTTTCACTCCTCAAAAATTTATAGTAAGAATGTATACTACACTGTTGGTCATAATGGTGGAATATTTATTTTTACCCCAGTTTAGGGAAGGATTTAAAAAAATTATTTATTTCTAATAGATCTAGATAATGGCATACATTCTCAGATTTTATTGAATATTAATTTGCGAGTGTTTGTTTTGCGTGACTGCTTAATCATATGTGTGTTACTATGCTAATAAGCTAAGGGACCTACGTCCTTAAGTCATAACTGACAGTAATGAGGATTAATGCCTCACAAAAGGGCACTAATATATAGCTGATCGACACGATTTTTATCCTGGAGCCTCACAGTAACGAGGCCATTGCTTAGCCCCTGAATCATGACTGTACGCAGTGTTTGCTAGGGTACGCGGCCCCTTCCACAAATCCCCCAAAACGAAGAAAATGCAATAAATTGTCAAAAATTCATTGCATTTTCCCCCGGCCACCAACAGGAAACATTCCTCTGTAGGGCCATGCATTATGGTTCCAGGCATGGCCACACACAGAGGAATTTTTCCTGTGGGGGCCGGGGGAAAATGCAATGAATTTTTGACAATTTATTGCATTTTCTTCGTTTTGGGGGATTTGTGGAAGGGGCCGCGTACCCTAGCAAACACTGCGTACAGTCATGATTCAGGGGCTAAGCAATGGCCTCGTTACTGTGAGGCTCCAGGATAAAAATCGTGTCGATCAGCTATATTAGTGCCCTTTTGTGAGGCATTAATCCTCATTACTGTCAATTATGATTTAAGGACGTAGGTTCCCTAGCTGATTAGCATAGTAGCACACATATGATTTAGCAGTCACGCAAAACAAACACTCGCAAATTAATATTCAATACAATCTGAGAATGTATGCCATTATCTAGATCTATTAGGAATAACATTTTTTTTTAAATCCTTCCCTAAACTGGGGTAAAAATAATTATTCCACCATTATGACCAACAGTGTATGATTATAAAAACCTCTTACTCTCAAAGGGCAAGTCCGCTCCAAAAATAACTTACTTTCAATAGAAACCTTTTTTGATTGGTTTGTCTTCATTTTCTGCTTCTATTGTGAGTAAGTTATTTTTGGAGTGGACTTGCCCTTTAAGATCGCCTCTTACACAAAGATCACAAAGATCGTTTGAACACTATTTCATTTTAAGTTTTACCTTAAGATTATTTTTTTGAGGCCGCCATCCTAGTCAAGCATCGCTTATGATTGCGGTCTCCTTCACCTTTTCAACAGATAGCTTGGATAATACTTTAAATTTATAATAATATGTTATAGAAATATTAAGCCTCGTTATTATTTGTACATATGTAAAAAATGAAAAAAAAAAGACAAAAGTTATTATAGTTTTTATATTTTGTATTATACCTTACGTTTACATGTTCTTTGATATTAAGTTATTATATTTGTTTAAAAAATGCAGAAATAAAATGAAATCAAAGTAATCAACACCAGGATTCAAGATTGAAGATTCAAATAAGGTTTTATTCACGACTTCTCAAAAAGTCCAGAGACTAAAAATGCATGTTTACATCAACCATACAATCATATAAAAAAAAGCATTCAAAAATATATATTTATATATATAAAGAAAACATAGCAAATGGGAAAGAAAAAAAAAAATATATATATATATATATATATATATCAATTAAAAAATGTTTACATCAAAACATCAAAGCGGTATAAAAAAAAACGAAACAAAACAAAGTAAAGAAATAGAAATTATCAGGTTCAAATCATTTGTGTACGTGTATAAAATGACTATCATCATGATCATGACTATGGTATAGACAATTTAGGAAGATGAATGAGATCGAAGCTGTCTCACCTTTATTAGAAATATTAGTCGTAACAGCAGTACAAAAAATAATTAAACATTCGAAACCGAGGTCCATGACACAGTGCCATGTAGAATTCAGGTTCTAGGACACCTACCCCCTGGACATCCACCCCCAGTCAACAACTCCCCCCCCCCCCCCCAGACAACTACCCTCTAGGACAAGTCTCCCCCGCACAACTACCCCAGGTGGATTACCCCTTAGGATAGTTGCCCGGGGGGAGTTGTCCTAGGGGTAGTTGTCCTAGGAGGTAATTGACTGGGGGTGGCTATCCGGGGGCGTCTTTTTTCCTAACCTAGCCATCCTAGCGCTCCATATTAATATTAGAATATAGGAAGATTTGCGTTGGCCAGATTTCTGACTAACTAGTATGTTGCAATGATTATGGACAAGTTACGACCTGTGTAGTCTTTTGTTTACGGTACAAGCCTCCAGATTTTCTCGGAATGTCATTTATTTAAAAACATAGCTGTTGCATTTGTAATTTTGGTATGAAATTTCATTATTTTATAAATTATCGCATCAGCTTCTGTGTGAGAGCGTATCATGAATATTTATGATTAGCGCATGACGTATAGATTCCTAATGAGCCAATCGAATGCAGCGGTAGGATGGCTAGGTTAGGAAAAAAATGCATCCGGGGGGTGGGGGATGTCCAGGGGCGGGTGTCCGGATACGAGAATACAAGTGTGCAATTGGCAGGATGCACATAACAAATACAAGATATAAATTACATGGAACATAATCGTTAAGCACAAGAAACACTTCAATAAGGAGAAGGCAAAATCTGAAAGCCCTGAACGGTTACAAGCAAGCCGAATCTTTGCACATTTTGTGATAGAAACTATTCGTCCATTTAAGAACGTAAAATTAACTTGATCATGAATAATTGCAATGGTGGTGTTTATTTTTGTATAATTAGAATTGCCATAGTACTTTATATTAAACTGCTCATTATATTTTAGAATGTTTCCTCTTCTTAACACTAGTAACAGAAAGGGGACGGTGGGGGTATGTTCACGTCTTCTACTAAGAATATAAAGTAATTGAATAGCATTTTTCGTATAGTAAGGTATGATAAGTATGAGAAATTTATTTCATTCTCACAGACATGGTTTTAAATCAGACATTTCATTACGAATATTACGTTTGGTATATGGCCTATACAAGACAACGACAGCAAGAGCAGTTATAACATGAAATATGATATCAATTCTGCAGTGTTATTTCTTTATACTTTATAGCAATTCCCAGGGCCCTGTTTCATCAAACTTGTTATCAATAACAAGTAACAATAGCTTTTATAAGCTACTGAAATCGATACATTTGATTGGCTAAGAGAATATTGGTCATAGAAATTTAGCACTTGTGTTATTGATAATATAGTAATATTTACTGCTTTGAGAGACATAGTTGTTTTTATTAGCTCAAGGGGAGGTTACAATCGAGCTAATGCCCGGGGCTTCCCGACGGCAATAGCTCGATTGTAACCTCCCCGAGAGCGTATAAAAACAACTATTTCTCGAAAATTAAAGCCGTCATTGTTACTTTTATATACTGAAAAAAGAGTCAACTGATGAAACCACCTTGACGTTTCTCTAGTTTGTTGATTAAAATATCTAATAGGGTCTTTGACAGCAGACTATGCAGAGTAAGGGCACAAGGTACATACAAATACGTGTGTGGGACTATAAACGGGCTGGATTTGTTGTGTTACTGAAATGTGCTCAGAATTCAAGTAATTCATCTATTAAATTACTATAACAGACAAGAAACAAGTCAAAGGTAAGGACAAGAATCAGTGCTTATCAATATAACAAAAATTTTGCATGAAATACCATCAGGAAAGCTATCTAAATTTGTCAGAAATTAGCGACAAACACCAAATTCAGCGCTGCAATGAGGCACAAAACAGCGTAGAATTCAACTTTTCATCCACCAAATGAATTCAAACACTTGCATTATACAATTTTCAATACCTGTATCACCGTTATCGCAAACAATAAAATCACAATCTATATCTAGACCTATAAGACGTACCCTTTTGGTGTTCTTGCTGTCTAGCGACCAATTCGCACACACACAATGTATGGTATCCGCGCTCGCTCAAACCAATGGGTATTGCAGCAAGACTGAACTATTTTCCCGGTAACTGGAATTTTGCCGGGATTTTACCCTAGAACTATTACATGGGTTTGGCATTTTTCGTTTATTTACGGGAATGGCTAAAACCATGACTGCAATTTCAACCAATCAGATGGCTGGATTTCTTAAGTGAGGTATATAACAGGTTTTATGAAATATAGAGAGGAATTAATATGTGGCAAAACACAGGACCTCTGGTATGAGAGTAGTCCCTTGATCAATGTATATGTACCACAGTAGTAGTGCTCCCATCCCAAAACTAAAAATAAAATTTCGATTTCCAATCATTAATATCTTGATAATCAGACAGGCGATCGGCTTATGAAAGTCATGGGATTCCTGACTGACCTAAGGGTTTAATAATAATGATTGCAGCATGAGCTTAATCCAGGATTCTATTTTAGAATCTAAGGCAATGTTACCGAGTCACTTTAAGTAATGGGACCCCAATGTTTGGAGGTCTTTGTGGGCCAAAGATGGTCCTCGATCTTCAGCCTCTAGTACATCTTTGGAAGATTCTACTCTCTTGATGCATGATAAGTAGAATCCACTTTTTTGATGAGTCATACTTTTAAGGAACACTTCATTTAGAATTGAATCCACTCCCAAAAATAGTGGATTCCACTTCAGCTATTGGTTGAATCTTTGAAAGTGGTTTTCTACGCCAGTGAAGTGATCCATAATAATATGACTCCCCAGAAAGTTAATTTCCTCTCTTAAAGAGTAAAGGAAACTCGAACGAACCGTCACAGGTCCTGGATGAACTATAACATCTCTAGAATGAGACGTCCACTAAAAACTAAGACATTATCAAATTGTAATAAACTGCTTTTAAGATCTAACTACTGACTCGTAGGATGGGGCTGCTTTCGTCTTATCTCTAATGTTTGAAGGTCGAATATCAAAAGTTGGATCCAAAGCTGCGTCGTAGGACGGAGGCGCAGTTCTGTCGTCACGCAGCGGTGACGGCGGTGGAGCTGTTGGCGTACTTTGCGGACGATTAGATGTGACGTCCCCATACGCTGGAGGAGGGTCTGTGTGTGGATCTGCGGGCGCTGATGGCGTGGCTCGTGATTGATCATCCGTTCCCGTTTCGGCTAGCGGAGGCCAATTTAACGCTTCTCGAGTTTCAGGATCACTGGATGATACACCTTCCGTTCCTTCTTGTCGCCTTTTGCACCGGCCTCCACACCTTAGACATCGAAAGCAATTTAACGCTCCTCGAGGTTCAGGATCATAATCATAGGATGATATACTTTCTGCCCTTTCCGTTCCTTCCTGTTGCCTTTTGCACAGGCCTCCACACCTAAAGCATCGATAAAAGCATACCTGGATTGCAAGTCCTATAACGCATAACCATTCGTATAGCCACCCGCACAAACGAATCGGAATGTCGATTATGCAGCTACACAATCCAGCCAGCATATCGAGTGTGCATTTACAAAAAAACTTTGCTACCGCGCCATTTCCTATCGAGCAGCAACCGGTGACTGCGAAGAAAGAAAGCACCGAGAGCACGGATATGAGTGTGGTATTAGGCTTTCCCGATGATTCCTCAAATTCTTCTCCATCGTCGCCGTTTGTAGGCGCAGGAGAGTCTCTCCCACCCGAAACATCTGTAATGTTAAGAGAAATCAGGCAGGGCATGTCAATAAATTAAATTAAATAGACAAAACCGTATCCGGACAACTACCCCCTGGACATCCACCCCCGGATAACCACCCCAGTCAACTACCCCGGTCAACTACCCCGGACAACTACCCCTAGGACAACTTTCCCCGGACAACTACCCCTGGACAACTACCCCCAGACAAATACCCCCTAGGATAGTTGTCCGGGGGTAGTTGTCCTAGAGGTTGGTTGCCCTAGGGGGTAGTTGTCCCGGGGTAGTTGTCCTAGGGGGGTAGTTGTCCCGGGGGTAGTCGTCCTAGGGGTGGTTATCCGGGGTTGATGTCCAGGGGTATAGGTGTCCTAGAACCAGACACAACAGTTAACATGTCTAGAACTGTATAAGATGCTAATGCAGATACAATAGAAGAGTAATCATATTACCAAACACAACCTAATCAATTGGAACTTGGGGGTACAATTCACCAAAATTGGTATTCCCACTATATAGCTAGAGAAAATGGAGTAGTTCAAACCAACATTGGGTAAAAATGGAAAATGTATGTGTCCTTTCTACCAATGTTATTTTGGAATAGTTACCAAACATTGGTGTGTTTGTAGCATGTTTTCTACGTTATCGAAAACGATTTTCCTAAAGGTCATAACTTTTCCATATCGTTTTGTGAAATTCAAGACGTTTTATTTACTACCCCACAACTTAAATACATGACAATATATTTGAAGCAGAACTATATTTGTATATAGCTAAATATGTTTGTATTATGATCGTTTTGAAAATGGTAATGAATGAACGAATGAAGAGTTTAAAGGGGGTGTAGCATGACGAGACTACGTGTTTTTCCCCAAGGCCTGACTCGAGGCTACTCGGGTATACGACTACGGACGACGCGACCGCAGTATTCACATGCGTGAAGCCGATGCGTGAGGAGAACTTCGGTCTCTTTCGCGAACGCTAGCGCGCGCTGACCGTTAATCAAGTCCATTCGTTTACGTGTAGTTGTCAACAACAAAAAATCGTAGATGGTGTTAACTAGTATTTATCATGCTACGCCCCCTTTAAGTTCTGTTTATAACACACCACAATGGATTGTAAGCAAGCCCTATAGGTAATTTGTAATCTGTCCGATTATGTAACTAAGCATTGTGAAGTTATGAACATAGATTGACATCAAATATATCAAATTAATAAGTTTGGTTTTGTTTTAAGTTCTAGCAGGGCTATCAACGTAGTAAAACTGTTGATCAATTTGGAATGATATGAAATGTTCATGCAGTATAAAAAAAAAAAAAAAGCCCAATTGAATAATGAATAATTTGCACCACAGGTTTTGTAATGTTTTGTAGTACTGTAAAGCACCGGCTAGGGGCGCATAGGGACGCAGTGTCGCTTGACGCCGTGTCCTATTTGTGCACACATGGCTGGTGCTTTGCTGTAAATGTTTTATGCTCATATAGGTTTTTATAATCTTTTTCTTGTATATATTTGTTTTCCCGTTAATGTTGTTTATGTTGATTTCTCTAATTTCTCGATATAATATATGTCATATGGTTGGTGCCCCAACCACAAGTTTGTATTCAAGCTTCTTTGGGGGCTCCTATAACCTCATGTTTTTATATTTCCATAAATGATTGTATAGTTTTATGGTTGAAATGAATTGAATTGAATTGAAATTATATTAGATACAATCATGTGTAACTTATGGGAGAAACTGGCTCGAATTTGCCCAATTCGACACTCCTTTGCAGTTTTCAGTTCCGTAAGATATCCGACTTGAATTGTATTGCCCACTTCCAAAGTAATTCATTTTGATATACTACCTTGTTTGTTTTGATGTTCTTGTTGTTGTCGTCGTCGTTTTTGTAAAAGGAAAATTGTAAAACTGTATCACTTTGAGAGAAAACTAAAAACATATGTAATGACAAGAATGCTTTTGAAAGCACTTTCATAATTATGTTGTTATTACATTTAATCTGTTTATGGCACAATGGGTAAATATACCGAACATTATAAATGTATGCATTATGATTATTGTTATCAGGTGCAATCACCAAATGAAGTGAGGATATCTTGGTATTTTCGGACAGATCGGAATGAGGACATTCCAACATATTAATGATAATAATAATAAATATTTATGAAGCGCACTAATAACTTAATACTCAAGGCGCTATACAAAACAAAATACACAAATCTCTCTTCAGAATTTTATCAACATAATATAATTTGTAACTCTGAGTAAATAAAACCGTTTTAACATGTTTCTGAAAGGTTTCTAGGCATTGAATGTTTCGAATGTCACTGGCAGCTTGGTGCACTTGGTGCAGCATGCACAAATGCACGGTCCCCATAATGAGTGGTTCGGGTTCTGGGGACTTCTAGGATGGTAGAGGCAGAAGAACGGAGTGAGTTATGGGATTGCTTTATAGTGAGGAGATCTTTCAGATATTCAGGACAAACCTTTATTCTTCTTGCAGATAAAGTCGAGTCTAGAATCTAGACAGCTTGAGACGTTCCATCTTCCGTTTCTATCCAGGTCAATCACTGGACAACTATGTGTGTTTAACGTCTCATATCTAAAGCTGTACAAATAGATAATAAAGAAATACAATTCGTCATTCTTCACTGTCGTTAACAGTGTATATTCGCCCATAGAATATGTAAAACATGATCAGAGTCTAAGAAAATAGAGAATAGGAGACCTAAAACCAATCCTATCTATATTAGACTAGGTATTTAAACGAAAAGATAGGGAAATGTGTATTCCGTAAACGGATAATTTTACCGCAATGTATATATTACATAACATTGTTAGCTAACTAGTTTAATATATATTTTTCTAATGGAGAGACCTGTGATTCTATAGAAAGGTATCCAAACTAATTAGCAATGGAATGTGATCATAAGAGGGAATTGTCATTTCAGTGATTTCACTTGAAAAATACTCTTAAGTCAATCCAATTCATATTTATTCAATTCATATTGATTTCATTTCCAACAAAAAGATAAAAAAAAAGGTATTTCATATATTATTCATAAAGTATCAACAAAATGCAGGTACATAATTCATTTTTTCTTGGTAACTATACATATACATATACACTTTACACATGATAAAATTATTACAAGAAATTTTTGTGGAAATGTACTGGAGTGGAAATAGGGATCACTTTGTTTAGAGTGGAATCCAGGCACGAAATATTTAAATCCACTCTAAAAAGAGTGATTCAATCATTACTATCGAGTGGACTCCACTATAATGTGGAGTGGATTCAACTCCAAAGAATCCCTGATACGCCTCCTACAAGTCGTTTTCCACTCCTCTGCATTCAACGATAAACTTGACTTCTGGTCAATATAGTAAATAGAATTTTACCAAAAACCACCCCGACGTACGTTATCACTAGCTCTTTCAATGGAACCCTCATGTCTCATTGACTTTTGAAAGTTCACCCACCGTAATTTGATCAAAAAAGATTGCAAGCTCGCCGTTGCATATATAACACATGTGAAACAAGTCGAACTTTGGACTCAGTTAGCCAAGCGATTGTAAGGTTTTAGGTCAAGCACACGAAGGATAAGAAGCATAAATTATAATAGATCAGTTCTGATCGGTTCATTATGTCCATTTCAACCAACCCCACCGTAATTTTTCCATTGAAGATAAGCAAACATTTTGCCGAGGTAATCAAAAACATGAATATTCGATTATTTACAGAGGGGTGCAATTATGCACCACATCAAACTCCCCTACTTTAAGTCAAGTATTTCATTGTATTATGTAATTTGGTAGGTTCATTTTAATAACTGTTTAATTATCAGATATCAATGATAGTTTAAAGATATGGAAAAAGTTCTTGTATTTTATATTTAGCAAAGCAATCTCACATACAAATTCACTACCAAGTGTCGTCTAATCCGCCAATTGTCGTCTACTATATACGTCCAGCAAGCGAAAATGAGACAACCGGAGCAATATGAAAAACCAATTTACGGCAGGATAAACAATCCAGAAAAAATCATAGCAATTTTTCTCTCAGAATACGTTTCCCCTACCAGAGCTCAAGATTTGCTTTAAAGGTAATACAAAGTTTTGGGAAATTTTGAAAATTGGGTGGATGGTGATTCTTTACAATTTTGATATATTTGGATGCCCCTGTGGATGTATTATGAGTGCTAGAAAATTTAGCCCCTAAAACACTTCTGCTTTCGAGAAAAATTTAATATAACAATTTCCCGGTGCTCCCGGTAAATTTTGATAAATTTCGAATAGTGCCTACGGCCCTACACCAATAGCTGCGACCATGAAAATCTCAGAATATGTACTTGTGATATAGAATTTCAACACGGGAATAGCTAATCAGTCGATGTCAGTCAAGAACCATAGTTTCATAGCTTAATCAATATCTTGACCTTGAGAGGGAGCTATACAACATAAAGAGTTTATTATTTACAATTCAATAACTTAGTATTACCTTTAAGATAGTAATACATGAGAAGTAAACACTAAATTACACACATCGACTTACTTATTGTAAAAAAGCTGAGAACTTGACCCATCTAACCAGCGCCCTCTCGAGTCCATTCCTATCCATGCTAAACTTGTCAGGTTTCCGAAGGATTCTAATTGAGAAGATCCCAACAAATATATATTTGTATTGATTTATTTTATCTTTATTCGTTCGTTTTTATGATGCGTATACATTATAGTTGGTGTTTAATAAGTAAAGTTTAAAATCATTAAGAATAACTTGTAAAATGATGAATTCAAACTTTCACGATTTGAGTAATCGCAAACTTGAAGGATATTTCATATTGGTATGTAACCTGATTACGGTCTATGTATGTATGTTGAAAATTAATGACTTACACTCCGTCGTCTTTAAGAGGAGTCAAAGTGTAAAATAATTTAAATGATTATTCATATAACTATTACTCGTGTTGCTGCGGGCTACTGCAGCTGTTACTACTACTATACTACTACTAATACTACAACCACTAGTATTAGTACTACTACTGCTCATCCTCCTCCCCGCCCCCCCCCCCTCCTCCCCCTCCTCCTACTCTTCTTCCTCCTCTGCTTCTCCTCCTCCTCACACTTCTCCGCATCCTGCCCTCTTCTCCTCCTTGTCCTTTTAATATTACATACATTTCCCCTCTTACGCCTACTAATGTTACTTGTCGAAGCTCCCAGCAGCAGACCCCCCAAAAAAGTTGAACATCACCTTACCTACAAGAAAGTCATTCTCCTGTCTGTTCACTATGGAGGTCAAGAAACCGCCATCAAAGCCACATTGCGACCCTGCGAGTCGCCATGACAACGGCTCATTGTGGAGTGTGTAGCAGTATTCCAGTCGGCCAATCGAACCACTAGGGCAGGACGCTTTGAAATAAAGTAGAAAGGATGAAAGAAGGAGGGCAAAATAAAAATCTGATTGTAGAAACTCACTGATCTTCTGTGGTATAGTAAGAGATTGAACAGTCATAATTGAGGAATTAATGAAGCTGAATGAATTCATACCATATCATTATTGGATTCCCTAAAATTACCAATCTTTGCGACATTCTAAACTTGAAGAAAAAAAAATGGAATAAAACTATATAAATTCACGACATTGATAAGCCATTACCAAAGAGCATCTGGGCAATTAATCATTTTTAATTTTAATCAAGCAGTAATATTGTAAGGCTAATATTAAAATATTGAATTTTGATAAGGTGTCTGTACTATGGTTACTATGGCTAAGCCTGCCGCTCATGATACAATCCTCCTGCGATCCAACTGTGATCCGACTTTACAGGAATGCCAATTATTATAGATCTCGAAATCTAAATCAACATTACCATCTTTTCTTAAGGTTCTAAATAATGATAAGAATACTAACGACCGGAATTGTAGTTCATTTAAGCATTCCAGTCAGAATGAAAGCCGTATCGCCTTTCAATCGTAGACAACCGCACTACTGGTATGATGTCACTACGATTCTCCGCCGATTTAGCTATTCCTCCTCCAAGGAAGCTTGAAATCCCTTGGAATTTATATTTGCTTAAAGATCATAATGATTAGTCAGATCCTTCGTTATTATGGGTGGTATTCTCGAAAGCGAACTAACTTTAGTCCATGGTTTAATCCACCGACTAAGTATGGAATGCAAAGTGTCCATATATGAATATGTTTTTGAATAGTTTAATTTAACAATAAATTAAAATAAAATATAATAACATAATTAATAAACAACAATATAACTATGATATCGTTATTTTACCATGATAATTTAGGGACATATTAATTTAGTCAAAAATATATTCATATGGACACTTGGCATTTCATACTTAATCGCTGGATTAAACCATGGACTAAAGTTAGTCCGCTTTCGAGAAAACCACCCTTAGATTTTACATGGGCGAATATTGGTATCAAATGCTATTGCTAATTCTGCTAAATTTGTATCGTAGTAAGATCGTAGTCACATCGTAGTCGGATCGTAGTCAGTGCGATCGGGATTTACATACCTTGACAATGAAAGGCCGGAGCCAGTGTTATTATAATGCATGCAAGGAGGACGGGTGTCCAAGGAACCTAAACATTATAAATAAAGGTAACAAAGATAGCGTATACATTATGATCGACGAGGAAGTGATAGTTTGCCATATTCTAAAATTAAAAAGGTGATTATTTGCTTTATATTCCACATCTAAAACAATTTAACTACAAAAAGAAAAGGACGTGTATGCATCTATATAAAAGACACCATACCCAAATTCACACCAAAAAGGTTAGTCTAACCCAACCCCTTGAGGGTACGGTGCGCGCATGTGTTTGTTTTAATTGCGCTCATTGGTAATATAATGCGCGCTTAATTACGCCTGTTTTAGTGCGCTTTTGGATAATCTTCAGTGAAAGTGCGTTGCCCTTTGTAGATAGTACCTCTATCTTCAGTGAAAGTGCGTTGCACTGTGTAGATAGTAGTACTATCTACACAGTGTAACGAACTTTTTGCTTCTCCCATCAATAATGGGCGATCTATCTTTCATCACGTGATTTACTTTTGACCAATCGTAGAGCAAGATTCTTAGTATGTGGAATATAATGCATGAAATGAAGTACAATTGAAATTGTAATATTCCGTTTTCAGACAGTCAACAACAAAAATGTGAGTCCATGTAATTATATTCATTCAAACCTGCTTTATTGACCACCTGTCTACAAAGACCACATTTTTTGTTTCCCTAGCTTGAAAATGGTTTTTCATTGAATCATGTACTGGGAACCTGTACAAAGACCACCTGACTATAAAGACTATGTCTTGTGTCCCTTGGGTGGTCTTTATAGACATGTTTCACTGTACAACTTTATTCTTCATTAGATTTTTGACAGGTCTAAATATTATTGTCGTAAAGCATTAGCGTCACGCAAGCCTATTGTGATTGCGTTACTGTGTACAGTTAGTTCTTGCCCTGGGGTTGTTGCTAGACATCTCGTTAATGTTTCACATTCAATTGTTTCACGTTCAATTTTACATGCCCCTCGATCTCCATAGTGATAATAATGATATGAATGATGATAAAATGATGATGATGATGGTAATGATGACGATGATGATGATGGTGATGTATACTACTACTATGCTACTACTACTACTACTACTACTACTACTACTTCTACTACTACTACTACTACTACTACTACTATATACTTCTACTACTACTACTACTACTACTACTACTACTACTACCACCACTACTACTACTACTATACCACCACCACTACTACTACTACTACTACTACTACTATACTACCACCACTAGTAGTAGTACTACTACTACTATACCACCACCACCACCACCATCACCACCACCACTACTACTACTACTACTACTACTACTACTACTATACTACCACCACTAGTAGTAGTAGTAGTAGTAGTAGTAGTACTACTACTACTATACGACCATTACCACTACTGCTACTACTACTACTACTACTACTAATACTACCACTACTTCTACTACTACTACTACTACTACTACTTTACCACCACCACCACTACTGCTACTACTACTGCTCCTACTACTATACCACCACCATTACTTCTACTACAACTACTACTACTATACCACCACCATTACTACTACTACTACCACTACTACTACTACTACTACTACTACTATTAATAATAATACTATGGTGTAGTTAATTAAGTATATTATCTTCATGCATGCCCTGCAATCATTCCTAGCAATGCATTGCCTGGTAACCATGGTAACCATTTAATACACTTAGGTCGATGATTTGAGAGAAACATTACCTCAGGTCGTCCTATAAATATGCCTGCAATCATTCAGACCATTGATAGACTTACAATAAAAATACATAATTATCGTACATAATATTCACACCGAGCACTCACGCCTATACCTGAATGACGATTCCAACAATAGATCGTTTTCTCTCCATATTTCCATCTATGTCGCAAGCACAAGCTATCACAGACAGGCGAAAAGGCAAAGCGGCTGAGAGAAATTTCAGCTACCCAAATCAGCTAATAATTATTTTAATGACAGTCCATTTTTTCAATGACGTTCCTAGCTGAAAGTGCTGGAGACTATAGGCCTATAGAAGCCTCATAGTTTGGCATATGGCTGCTGTCATGTTAAATAAAGGTGGATTTGTATACATCCACACGCGGAGAACCAATATTGCACGGACGAGTAAAAGCGTCGCTATCAACATGGATACGCTGTTGCGATCATGAGCAAAACGGGATCAAATTATATCCCTTTTGAATCTAATCTCATTGTTTTATTCCGATTAATGGCTGCAAAATCCAACGATGCACCACTCTTTATCCGCAACGCGCTTAACACGTATTCTAACACAATAAGCATGTACAGTCTTTTTCAGCGCTTGGTATTTGCACAATACCTACCAGTTTTGTGCTTCCTATTTAAGTCGCTCTTGAGTCATACTCATATATATATATCATAGGGGAAAAAAAATCCCTGTACTTGCATATTTGCCCTGTATTAATATTTACAAAGTCCTATTTTTGGCAACACGTCATAACCACGCAGTACCTTGAAAGAGTTTATAAAAATCGAGCATTTTTCCCCTCTCAATTTAATACATGTAATTACATGTAGCATATCGCACTGTGATTTAGTTGCATGCATGAATGCATTGGCCTACCATTTATTTTCCAAGACTATATCTGTGGTGTCTATAACTTACAAGCGGTTGTTCATGCCACGAGTTCATTTAACCATTCCTGGCATTGGTTTCTCACGGGACGTGCAAATCGTGGTCACAAATCTACAGAATTTACCTTGTTGGATAGTTCATTACTAAAGGAAAAAATATTATCTAAAGATCGTAATTGAGAGACCAATAGTGAGAGCATGAGTGGCAAGAACGCAACGACTCAGCCAGCCGAATCCAGCTGAATGCGCTGAATAAGCGGGGGGGGGGGGGGGGGCCTTGAAATGTCAAAATTTGGCCGACCGATATTTAGTTATTTAAAAAAAAAATTATTAAAAAAAAAGAAAATTGGGGGGGGGGGGGGGGTTCATCAAAAATCACACACATAAACAAAAATGAGCGCGGGGGTTCAACCCCCAAAACACCCCGCTGCGTAAGCGCCTAGCGATTGATATCAACTCTTTGTAATACAGGGCCCAGGAGTAAATAAATTTATAAGCAGATTTGATTGATAAACGTCTGTTTAAAAAAAATAAGTTCACACGCAAATATACACACACAAATACCACTTATGAATCAGTTTTTCTAAGAAATACCAACAAAAATTAGCGTTAGCATTAATCTTTTCTTAGAGAAAATGGAGATTTATTGTAATAGGTCTGTCTGATTTTGAAGAATGCATAACACATTGCCAACGTGACAAAACTGGAATCGAACGCATATTTTGAAACCAATTTTCACTCCTCAAAAATTTCTAATAAGAATGTATACTATGATTATAAAAACCTCTTACTCTCAAAGGGCAAGTCCGCTCCAAAAATAACTTACTTTCAATAGAAACCTTTTTTCATTGGTTTGTCTTCATTTTCTGCTTCTATTGTGAGTAAGTTATTTTTGGAGTGGACTTGCCCTTTAAGATCGCCTCTTACACAAAGATCACAAAGATCGTTTGAACACTATTTCATTTTAAGTTTTACCTTAAGATTATTTTTTTGAGGCCGCCATCCTAGTCAAGCATCGCTTATGATTGCGGTCTCCTTCACCTTTTCAACAGATAGCTTGGATAATACTTTAAATTTATAATAATATGTTTTAGAAATATTAAGCCTCGTTATTATTTGTACATATGTAAAAAATGAAAAAAAAAGACAAAAGTTATTATAGTTTTTATATTTTGTATTATACCTTACGTTTACATGTTCTTTGATATTAAGTTATTATATTTGTTAAAAAAATGCAGAAATAAAATGAAATCAAAGTAATCAACACCAGGATTCAAGATTGAAGATTCAAATAAGGTTTTATTCACGACTTGTCAAAAAGTCCAGAGACTAAAAATGCATGTTTACATCAACCATACAATCATATAAAAAAAAGCATTCAAAAATATATATTTATATATATATAAAGAAAACATAGCAAATGGGAAAGAAAATATATATATATATATATATATATATATATATATATCAATGAAAAAATGTTTACATCAAAACATCAAAGCGGTATAAAAAAAAACGAAACAAAACAAAGTAAAGAAATAGAAATTATCAGGTTCAAATCATTTGTGTACGTGTATAAAATGACTATCATCATGATCATGACTATGGTATAGACAATTTAGGAAGATGAATGAGATCGAAGCTGTCTTACCTTTATTAGAAATATTAGTCGTAACAGCAGTACAAAAAATAATTAAACATTCGAAACCGAGGTCCATGACACAGTGCCATGTAGAATTCAGGTTCTAGGACACCTACCCCCTGGACATCCACCCCCAGTCAACAACTCCCCCCCCCCCCCCAGACAACTACCCTCTAGGACAAGTCTCCCCCGCACAACTACCCCAGGTGGATTACCCCTTAGGATAGTGGCCCGGGGGGAGTTGTCCTAGGGGTAGTTGTCCTAGGAGGTAATTGACTTGGGGTGGCTATCCGGGGGCGTCTTTTTTCCTAACCTAGCCATCCTAGCGCTCCATATTAATATTAGAATATAGGAAGATTTGCGTTGGCCAGATTTCTGACTAACTAGTATGTTGCAATGATTATGGACAAGTTACGACCTGTGTAGTCTTTTGTTTACGGTACAAGCCTCCAGATTTTCTCGGAATGTCATTTATTTAAAAACATAGCTGTTACATTTGTAATTTTGGTATGAAATTTCATTATTTTATAAATTATCGCATCAGCTTCTGTGTGAGAGCGTATCATGAATATTTATGATTAGCGCATGACGTATAGATTCCTATTGAGCCAATCGAATGCAGCGGTAGGATGGCTAGGTTAGGAAAAAATGCATCCGGGGGGTGGGGGATGTCCAGGGGCGGGTGTCCGGATACGAGAATACAAGTGTGCAATTGGCAGGATGCACATAACAAATACAAGATATAAATTACATGGAACATAATCGTTAAGCACAAGAAACACTTCAATAAGGAGAAGGCAAAATCTGAAAGCCCTGAACGGTTACAAGCAAGCCGAATCTTTGCACGTTTTGTGATAGAAACTATTCGTCCATTTAAGAACGTAAAATTAACTTGATCATGAATAATTGCAATGGTGGTGTTTATTTTTTTATAATTAGAATTGCCATAGTACTTTATATTAAACTGCTCATTACATTTTAGAATGTTTCCTCTTCTTAACACTAGTAACAGAAAGGGGACGGTGGGGGTATGTTCACGTCTTCTACTAAGAATATAAAGTAATTGAATAGCATTTTTCGTATAGTAAGGTATGACAAGTATGAGAAATTTATTTCATTCTCACAGACATGGTTTTAAATCAGACATTTCATTACGAATATTACGTTTGGTATATGGCCTATATGAGACAACGACAGCAAGATGCCCAATTAAACCGAGCAGTTATAACATGAAATATGATATCAATTCTGCAGTGTTATTTCTTTATACTTTATAGCAATTCCCAGGGCCCTGTTTCATCAAACTTGTTATCAATAACAAGTAACAATAGCTTTTATAAGCTACTGAAATCGATACATTTAATTGGCTAAGAGAATATTGGTCATAGAAATTTAGCACTTGTGGTATTGATAATATAGTAATATTTACTGCTTTGAGAGACAAAGTTGTTTTTACTAGCTCAAGGGGAGGTTACAATCGAGCTAATGCCCGGGGCTTCCCGACGGCAATAGCTCGATTGTAACCTCCCCGAGAGCGTATAAAAACAACTATTTCTCGAAAATCAAAGCCGTCATTGTTACTTTTATATACTGAAAAAAGAGTCAACTGATGAAACCACCTTGACGTTTCTCTAGTTTGTTGAATAAAATATATAATAGGGTCTTTGACAGCAGACTGTGCAGTGTAAGGGCACAAGGTATACATGCAAATACGTGTGTGGGACTATAAACGGGCTGGATTTTTTTGTGTTACTGAAATGTGCTCAGAATTCAAGTAATTCATCTATTAAATTACTATAACAAGTCAAAGGTAAGGACAAGAATCAGTGTTTATAAGTATAACAGAAATTTTGCATGAAACACCATCAGGAAAGCTATCTAAATTTGTCAGAAATTAGCGACAAACACACCAAATTCAGCGCTGCAATGACGCACACAAAACGGCGTAGAATTCAACTTTTCATCCACCAAATTAATGAATTCAAACACTTGCATTATACAATTTTCAATACCTCTTTCACCGTTATCGCAACCAATAAAATCACAATCTATATCTAGATATACTAATTTACGTACCTTTTGGTGTTCTTGCTGTCTAGCGACCAATTCGCACACACACAATGTATGGTATACGCGCTCGCTCAAACCAATGGGTGTTGCAGCAAGACTGAACTACTTTCCCGGTAACTGGAATTTTGCAGGGATTTTACCCTAGAACTATTACATGGGTTTGGAATTTTTCGTTTATTTACGGCAATGGCTAAAACCATGACTGCAATTTCGACCAATCAGATGGCTGGATTTCTTAAGTGAGGTATATAACAGGTTATATGAAACGGGGCACAGGTACACCTAGCCTTTTGACAAGGCCTCGTTGACTCTGGCTAAGCGGCTGAGATGAGTCTAGGTACCCGGATTGAACGCGCGACCGAATGACACAGGTCTGGACAATTCGCACTGGCGTTCATTCAGGTTTTCGCGATTAGTCTCTTTTTAGTCGCTCGGCGTCTACCAGGCATGTGGCCTTGTTTAAAGGCTAAGGTACACCTGGGTACTAGAGAGGAATTTATGTGTCAAAACACAGGACCTCTGGTATGAGAGGTTAACCCCCCCCCCCTTGAGTTTTTTTTATATGTATATTTTGTGTAAGTTTTTTTTAGGAAACCTCCCCTCCCCCCCCCCCCTTTTTGACTTTTTTTTTCAATTAAAAAAAAAAAAAAAAAAAAATTATGGCAATGACTGACCACAAAAGGTGACCTTACCCCCCCCCCCCCCCCCCCCAACGGAACAAAATGTCAAATTTCAGCTATTGGTTGAATCTTTGAAAGTGATTTTCTACGCCAGTGAAGTGATCCATAATAGTACGACTCCCCAAAAAGTTAATTTCCTCCTGGAGGAACTATATATACACCTCTAGAATAAGACGTCCCCTAAAAACTATAACATTATCAAATTGTAATAAACTGCTTTTAAGATCTAGCTACTGACTCGTAGGATGGGGGTTTTGTCGTCTCATCTCTAATGTTTGAAGGTCGAATATCAAAAGTTGGATTCAAAGCTGCGTCGTAGGACGGAGGCGCAGTTCTGTTGTCACGCGGCGGTGACGGCGGTGGGACTGTTGGCGTACTTTGCGGACGATTAGATGTGACGTCCCCATACGCTGGAGGCGGGTCTGTGTGTGGCTCTGCGGGCGCTGATGGCGTGGCTCGTGATTGATCATCCGGTCCCGTTTCGGCTAGCGGATGCCAATTTAACGCTTCTCGAATTTCAGGATCGTCGGATGACGCACCTTCCGTTCCTTCCTGTCGCCTTTTGCACAGCCCTGCACACCTTAGACATCGAAAGCAATTTAACGCTCCTCGAGGTTCAGGATCATACTCATAGGATGATATACTTTCCGCCCTTTCCGTTCCTTCCTCTCGTATTTTGCACAGGCCTCCACACCTAAAGCATCGATAAAAGCATACCTGGATTGCAAGTCCTATAACGCATAACCATTCGTATAGCCACCCGCACAAACGAGTCGGAATGTCGATTATGCAGCTACACAATCGATCCAGCATATCGATTGTGCGTTTACACAAACACTTTCCCACCGCGCATTTTCCTACCGAGCAGCCAACGGTGAGTACGAAGAAAAAAAGCACCGAGAGCACAGATGTGAGTGTGGTATTAGAATTTCCTGATGATCCCTCCACTTCTTCTCCATCGTCACCGTTTGTAGGCGCAGGAGAGTCTCTCCCACCCGAAACATCTGTAATGTTAGGAAAAATCAGGCAGGGCATGTCAATAAATTAGATTAAATAGACAAAACCGTATCCAGACAACTACCCCCTGGACATCCACACCCGGATAACCACCCCCAGTCAACTACCCCGGTCAACTAACCCCCGGACAACTACCCCTAGGACAACTTCCCCCGGACAACTACCCCTGGACAACTACCCCCAGACAAATACCCCCTAGGATAGTTGTCCGGGGGTAGTTGTCCTAGAGGGTGGTCGCCCTAGGGGTTAGTTGTCCCGGGGTAGCTGTCCTAGGGGGTATAGTCCCGGGGGTAGTCGTCCTAGGGGGTGGTTATCCGGGGTTGATGTCCAGGGGTATAGGTGTCTTAGAACCAGACAAAACAGTTAACATGTCTAGAACTGTATAAGATGCTAATGCAGATACAATGGAAGAGTAATCATATTACCAAACACAACCTAATCAATTGGAAGTTGGGGGTACAATTCACTAAAATTGGGTAGAAACGTATTCCCACTATATAGCTAGAGAAAATGGAGTAGTTCAAACCAACATTGGGTAGAAAAGGAAAATGCATGTGTCCTTTCTACCAATGTTATTTTGGAATAGTTACCAAACATTGGTGTGTTTGTAGCATGTTTTCTACGTTATCGAAAACGATTTTCCTAAAGGTCATAACTTTTCCATATCGTTTTGTAAAATTCAAGACGTTTTATTTACTACCCCACAACTTAAATACATGACAATATATTTGAAGCAGAACTATATTTGTATATAGCTAAATATGTTTGTATTATGATCGTTTTGAAAATGGTAATGAATGAACGAATGAAGGGTTTATAGGGGGTGTAGCATGACGAGACTACGTGTTTTTCCCAAGGCCTGACTCGAGGCTACTCAGGTATACGACTACGGACGACGCGATTACCCTGCTCAGATGTCTGATACGGTTAATAATTGTATATAGCTAAATATGTTTGTGTTATGATCTTTTTGAAAATGGTAATGAATGAACGAATGAAGAGTTTAATTTATAACACACTACAATGGATAGTAGGCAAGCCCTATAGGTAATTGGTAATCTGTCCGATCGGAATGAGGACATTCCAAGATATTAATAATAATAATAATAATGATAAATATTCATGAAGCGCAATTATCTAATAACTTACTCAAGGCGCTATACAAAACAAACTACACAATATACAAATCTCTCTCCAGAATGTTAACATTATATCATTTATAGAGTAGGCTTGCGGGTTCACCATGTGAGAGAGAGGGAGGATTGAGGAGTCTCTCTCACATGGTGCACCTGCAAGCCTACTGTATATTTACATCACCAGGCAAGCCGACACTTACAAGCACCATTATATCATTTTTAACTCTGAGTAAATAAAACCGTTTTAACATGTTTCTGAAAGGTTTCTATAGGCATTGAATGTTTCGAATGGCACTTGGCAGCTTGTTCCAGAGGACTGGTGAAACATGCACAAAATAATGCATGGTCCCGTTAATGGGTGGTTCGGGTTCTGGGGACTTCTAGGATGGTAGAGGCAGAAGAACGGAGTGAGTAATGGGATTGCTTTATAGTGAGGAGATCTTCAGATATTCAGAACAAACCTTTATTCTTCTTGCAGATAAAGTCGAGTCTAGAATCTAGACAGCTTGAGACGTTCCATCTTCCGTTTCTGTCCAGGTCAATCACTGGACAACTCAGTGTGCTCAATGTCTCATATCTAAAGCTGTACAAATACATAATAAAGAAAATAAATACCATTCGTCATTCTTCACTGTCGTTAACAGTGTATATGCGCCCTTAGAATATGTAAAACATGATCAGAGTCCCAGAAAATAGAGAATAAGAGATATAAACCAATTCTATCTACTATATAGACTAGATATATAAACCAAAAGATAGGTAAAATTAGTATTCCATAAACAGACAATTTCACCTGCAATGTATATGACATAGTTAGCTAAATAGTGTAATACATATTTTTCTAATGGAGAGACCTGTAATTTTATCGAAATGAATCCGAATTAAGCAATGGAATGTGACCGTAAGAGGTAAATATCATTTCAGTGATTTCACTTGAAATTTCACTTGAAAAATACTCTCCGAAGTCTGAATGTACTGGAGTGGAAGTCCACTTTTTGGAGTGGAATAGGAATCACTTTGTTTGGAGTGGAATCCAGGCAAGAAATATTTAAATCCATGATTCAATCACTTCTTTAGAGTGGACTCCACTATAATGTGGAGTGGATTTAACTCCAAAGAATGTGGTCCCTGCTACGCCTCCTACAAGAGTGATTTCCATTCCTCTGCATCCAAAGATAAACTTGACTCCTGGTAAATATAGTAAATGAATTTTCACGGAATCCAACGAAACTTCCACTGAATGTTCAAGATTACAAATGACATGTGCCAAACTATTTTGTAAGGAAATGTATAGTGGCTTAATAATGAGAGAGACATGTGATTCTATATCCAAACTAAGCAATTGAATATGATCGTGAGCAAAGAAAGATATAAGAAAATACGGGTAAGTAGGCCCGACACCATCTACTTAACACATGTCACTATAATGGAAAATGGGGTGTTATCCGGAAGATGGTGCTCAGTAAGCTTTTGTGCGTTTGTTTTTATTTCACTGGTTCAAAAAATCAATCTACTGCAGGATAAACAATCCAGAATAAATCGTAGCAAATTTCTCTCAAAATACGTTTCCAATACCAGAACTCAAGATTAGCTTTAATATAGTAATACATGAGAAGTATACACTAAATTACACACATCGACCATGGAGTTACTAGCCTAGTAACTACATGCATCGACTTACTTATTGTAAAAAAGCTGAGAACTTGACCCATCTAACCAGCGCCCTCTCGAATCCATTCCTATCCATGCTAAAGATGTCAGGTTTCCAAAGGATTCTAATTAGGAAGATCCCAACAAATGAAGAGTTTAATTCCAAAAGGAGCTAAATCTATTTTTGTAACTTTAGAGAAAAAAGGAAATATTTACTAGATTGTGTACAGTCAATGAGGTAAAAGTGATATTAGAAGGTTCATTTTTTCATAATTGCTCCCAAAATGTAGGTAAATCATTTTGTTAAAAGACACGTACTTAAGTGAACAATGTTAACTCAATTTTCATCAAAAATGGATTTAGCTCCTTTTGGAATTAAGCTCTTCAAATATATATTTGACAAATACAATGTATTGATTTATTTTATCTTTATTCGTTCGTTTTCGTGATGCGTATACATCATTGTTGGTGTTTAATAAGTTAAGCTTAAAATTATTAAGAATAACTTATCCGTCTTGATAATCCGTAGTCTTTAAGAGGAATCAAAGTGTAAAATAATTTAAAAGATTATTCATATTACTGTTACTAGTTTTGCTGCGGGCTCCTGCAGCTGTTATAGTCTATACTACCACTAATACTACAACCACTAGTATTACTACTACTACTGCTCATCCTCCTCCCCCTACTCCTACTCTTCTTCCTCCTCCGCTTCTCCTCCTCCTCACACTTCTCCGCATCCTGCCCTCTTCTCCTCCTTGTCCTTTTAATATAACATACATTTCCCGTCTTACGCCTACTAATGTTACTTGTCGAAGCTCCCAGCAGCAGAACAACAACAAAAGTTGAACATCACCTTACCTACAAGAAAGTCATTCTCCTGTCTGTTCACTATGGAGGTCAAGAAACCGCCATCGAAGCCACATTGCGACCCTGCGAGTCGCCATGACAACGGCTCATTGTGGAGTGTGTAGCAGTATTCCAGTCGGCCAATCGAACCACTAGGGCAGGACGCTTTGAAATAAAGTAGAAAGGATGAAAGAAGGAGGGCAAAATAAAAATCTGATTGTAGAAACTCACTGATCTTCTGTGGTATAGTAAGAGATTAAACAGTCATAATTGAGGAATTAATGAAGCTGAATGAATTCATACCATATAATTATCGGATTCCCTAAAATTACTAATCTTTGCGACATTCTAAACTTGAAGAAAAAAATTGGAATAAAACTATATAAATTCACGACATTGATAAGCCATTACCAAACAGCATCTGGGCAATTTATTATTTTTAATTTTAATCAAGCAGTAATATTGTAAGGCTAATATTAGAATATTGAATTTTGAGGTGTCTGTACTATGGTTACTATGGTTACGCCTGCCTGTCAAAAATCTAATGAAGAAATAAAGTTGTACATTAAAACATGTCTATAAAGACCACCCAATTACCCCATGATACAATCCTCCTGCGATCCAACTGCGATCCGACTTTACATGAATGCCAATTATTATAGATCTCGAAATCTAAATCAACATCACCATCTTTTCTTTAGGTTCTAAATAATGATAAGAATACTAACGACCGGAATTGTACTTCATTTAAGCATTCCAGTCAGAATGAAAGCCGTATCGCCTTTCAATCGTAGACAACCGCACTATTGGTCTGATGTCACTACGATTCTCCGCCGATTTAGCTATTTCTCCTCCAAGGAAGCTTGAAGTCCCTTGGAATTTATATTTGCTTGAAGATCATAATGATTATTCATTCAGATCCTTGATCATTAAGAATTTACATGAGCGAATATTCGTATCAAATGCTATTACTAATTCTGCCAAAATTAGATCGTAGTCGGATCGTAGTCAGATCGTAGTCAGTGCGATCGGGATTTACATACCTTGACAATGAAAGGCCGGAGCTAGTGTTATTATAATGCATGCAAGGAGGAAGGGTGTCCAAGGAACCTAAACATTATAAATAAAGGTAACAAAGATAGCGTATACATCATGATCGACGAGGAAGTGATAGTTTGCCATCGCCTAAAATCAAAAGGTGATTATTTGCTTTAATATTCCACATCTAAAACAATTTAACTACAAAAAGAAAAGGACGTGTATGCATCTACATAAAATACACGATGCCCAAATTCACACCAAAAAGGTTAGTTTAACCCAACCCCTTGAGGGTACGGTGCGCGCATGTGTTTGTTTTAATTGCGCTCATTGGTAATATAATGCGCGCTTAATTACGCCTGTTTTAGTGCGCTTTTGGATAATCTTCAGTGAAAGTGCGTTGTGCTTTGTAGATAGTACCTCTATCTTCAGTGAAAGTGCGTTGCACTGTGTAGATAGTAGTACTATCTACACAGTGTAACGAACTTTTTGCTTTTCCCATCAATAATGGGCGATCTATCTTTCATCACGTGATTTACTTTTGACCAATCGTAGAGCAAGATTCTTAGTATGTGGAATATAATGCATGATATGAAGTATAATTGAAAATGTAATATTCCGTTATCAGACAGTCAACAACAAAAATGTGAGTCCATGTAATTATATACATTCAAACCTGCTTTTTTGACCAACTGTCTACAAAGACCACATTCTTTGTTTCCCTAGCTTGAAAATGGTTTCTCATTAAATCATGTACTGGGAACCTGTACAAAGACCACCTGACTATAAAGACTATTTGTCTTGTCTACCTTGGGTGGTCTTTATAGACATGTTTCACTGTACAACTCTATTCTTCATTAGATTTTTGACAGGTCTAAATATTATTGTCGTAAAGCATTAGCGTCACGCAAGCCTATTGTGATTGCGTTACTGTGTACAGTTTGTTCTTGCCCTGGGGTTGTTGCTAGACATCTCGTAAATGTTTCACATTCAGTTGTTTAGAATTTTACATGCCCCTCGATCTCCATAGTGATAATAATGATATGAATGGTGATAAAATGATGAGGATGATGGTAATGATGACGATGATGATGATGGTGATGTATACTACTACTATGCTACTACTACTACTTCCACTACTACTACTACTACTACTAGTCTACTACTACTACTATATACTTCTACTACTACTACTACTACTACTACTACTACTACTACTACCACCACTACTACTACTACTATACCACCACCACCACTACTACTACTACTACTACTACTACTACACTACCACCACTAGTAGTAGTAGTAGTACTACTACTACTACTATACCACCACCACCACTACTGCTACTACTACTATACCACCACCATTACTACTACTACTACTACTATACCACCACCACCACCACTACTGCTACTACTAGGCCTACTACTAATACTACTACTACTAATACTACTTCTACTACTACTACTACTACTACCACTACTACTATACCACCATCACCACCACTACTGCTACTACTACAACTACTACTACTATACCACCACCATTACTACTACTACTACTACTATTAATAATAATACTCTGGTGTAGTTAATTAAGTATATTATCTTCATGCATGCCCTGCAATCATTCCTAGCAATGCATTGCCTGGTAACCATGGTAACCATTTAATACACTTAGGTCGATGATTTGAGAGAAACATTACCTCAGGTCGTCCTGTAAATATGCCTGCAATCATTCAGACCATTGATAGACTTACGATGAAAATACATAATTATCGTACATAATATGCACACCGAGCACTCACGCCTATACCTGAATGACGATTCCAACAATAGATCGTTTTCCCTCCATATTTCCATCCATGTCGCAAGCACAAGCTATCACAGACAGGCGAAAAGGCAAAGCGGCTGAGAGAAATTTCAGCTACCCAAATCAGCTAATAATTATTTTAATGACAGTTCATTTTTTCAATGACGTTCCTAGCTGAAAGTGCTGGAGACTATAGGCCTATATAAGCCTCATAGTTTGGCATATGGCTGCTGTCATGTTAAATAAAGGTGGATTTGTATACATCCACAAGCGGGCGAGTAAAAGCGTCGCTATCAACATGGATACGCTGTTGCGATCATGAGCAAAATGGGATCAAATTATATCCCTTTTGAATCTAATCTCATTGTTATATTCCGATTGATGGCTGCAAAATCCAACGATGCGCCACTCTCTATCCACAACGCGCTTAAACACGTATTCCAACCCACTAAGCATGCAGGTACAGTCTTTTACGGCGCTTGGTATTTGCACAATACCTACCAGTTTTGTCCTTTCTATCTAAGTCGCGCTCATTTATGAGTAATAAACTGAAACACGTAAAGGGTCATTGCTAAAATATTTGCCTAAAAGCCGTTTTCAATTTTCCAGTAAGCAATGGAATTGGATGTAACAGTAATGTGTGTCTTTACTTAGGTCGAGGCATACATGAAGCCTCTTTAAATCATATCATTATTCATCTCTACAAACAGATTAGACCGTCAAAAAATAATAACAACCCTACCTTAATCTGTCCATCTATTAATAAACTGACGCAGAGAAAGGAGTGGGGAGAGAGAAGGGCGGGGGTGCGTCGACAAAAACATTTTGATTGAGGGGGGAGGGGGGTTGTTGAACAAATCTGCCAACAAATTAGTTGACTACTTCAAACAAGCAGAAACAAAAAGACCTCTCATTGATCAAATATTATTATCATTATATCGAAGGCTTTACTTTCGATGTAAATTTCTTTATATTCCTTGGCAATTCACAACCAGAACTAAAGAGTATCAGAAGCATGTTCAGGTTAAATATAGTATACATATTACATATAGAAGTCACATGTTTTTATAATCAATGATTAATTAAAGTGCACGCTGATAAAAAATTTCTGGTATTACCATGAGTAGAAAAAAAAACATGTACCATGTACAGAAAATGTCATGAATTCTCATTTTCATATTTATTGATGACGGAAATGATTTGTTTCATACAGGGGACCCGGGTTGTAAAAAAACATTTTTGCCATAATTATATTTAGTGTACATTTATGATTCAAAGTTTTATTTAGGGAAAATAAAAAAATCTGATCTTTTTTTTATATACATAGCAAATTGGAGGGGACCTCGCAACATACGTCAGAGTTGCCAATTTGTGTTTGATTGATCGCAACTTCAAAATTCCTAACTTTCTTATTTCCAATCTGAATTTGCTCAAACTTTCACTGACCTGTTTCTCTCATTCCTTTCTGTATCTATTCAAACCCAATTAATACCAGGATGGAGTCACTATCTCCACCAAATACATGCTATTCTCTTAATATATACCAAAGGGACCATATCATGTGATTTTGAAGTGGAAAAGGAAGAGGAAAATTGATTAATACAGATCTCCTTTTTTTGCCTCTCATATAAAATTCACTCAAATACAATCAGAACAAAACAAAACAGATTAAATATGAAACAAGACAATGAGTTTATTTCATATGATTCAATTTTATTTACCCAAAACTAACTTTTCAAACATTTTACGGAATCGTAATTTTGTCATTCAAACCACATTTTGTAAATTTGAATTAATACCTGAGTGCCATGTGACAATGCTGTGATACATTTCACCACAAGTTCAATTTTCATAGATTTTATTTTTACATACATGTACAAATATATCAGTATAAATTGACATTTTGAATACACCTGAGATCTACCATCATGCAAAATATTTACAATTTTATTGATTTTTTGTTTCCTTCGTATCTCTGAAATTTTATCTGTTTTATTTGTTCAAAGGTAAAATCCAGCTTCGCAGGTACTGCTTCATACAAAAATGATTCAAAATCAGTCCAAAGTATTTGGGTAGCAAAATAAAAATCAAGTGAATCGCAAATTGTTATTGCAGAAGGTAATACAGCCTAAAGTTAGGTGGCAGTTGTCTTTAAAAACATCTCAACTCAGATATTAATGCAAGTCTCGCACTGCATATACTACATGCATGCGTTTGCCAATGAGGATATAGAAATACAGGATTCATTCTTCAATGACCTTGCTCCAAAGTTTCCAAATCTTTGAATAGATAAAATGCGTGAGTAACATTTGAAAACTGTCAAAAAATGTGTGATTAATACCTTCAAATCCCTCTTAACTGGGGATATTTTGACAACAGATCATTTCGTTTTTCTCCACACAAACACATAGAAGATGGTACGTCTTTGTAAACTTATATTCAACTCATCATAATACCTCAGATATTACCAGCTTTCTCATACAAATTTGAATATTTTATTGACAGTAATTGAAATTTTGTGGAACAAGAAGGAAGAAGAGTGAACCTATAAGTGAAATGTTTACAGCCAAAAGAAAACTTCAAACAAAAAAAATTGAAGATGATTGCTGATACTAAGCTATTTGTATCTTATTATTATTAGTATTACCAAATAGGCTATACAAAGACCCAAGTATGTTGGAGCACAAACATTCTTTACAATTTGGAGCATGAAAAAGCCTGCAACTCACATCCGTGAACATTCATGATAATCAGAATAGAATTATGTGGAACAGATTGATGCTTTCTTTGCGTTTTGCATTTGAACATTCGAATGCTGAGAGGTGATAAAGGGGAGGAGCGGAAATAGACGTAGATGTTGAAGGGAGAGAGAGAGAGAGAGAGAGAGAGACACACACACACACAGAGAGAGACAGAGAGACAGAGAGAGAGAGAGAGAGAGAGAGAGAGAGAAAGGAGTACACAATTACCATTTCACAAAATAAAATTGAATGAAGTTATCATTTTGAACTTCATTCTGAAATAAATATTTTCCTATAATTGGTGGGAATTCCTAGTCGGTGGGATACAGTTTGCACTCACAATAAATATCATCATTTGCATGAAATATTCATGCATGCACATTTACTTTGCCCCAAGCTCGAGTTCTGGTAATGATAGAAAATAAATGTTCACAGAATCCAACAGAAGTTTGTCGACTTCTAAATACATATTTTTCTTTCTGATGCTATCATTGGTTTATTCTAGCACCAAAACGGAATATTAAATTCCTCAAACTCCCATCTTACATAATCCATCCAGGGCAGAAAAAACATCATAATTAACAATTAACTATTGAATTGTGCAAACATGACAATGACATATCACATTATCAAGCATAATTTCTATGGGACGTACTATAAGGTAGTGAATTTGTGCTCTAGTTGATTTTTGATTTCTTTAAACAAAAATAGATGCAGCCATGTTTACACAGCTTACAAAAAACAGCAAAGTAAGAGGGCTTACTATGTGGGGGATCCTTAGAAACAAACTGGCTTGGAAAGTCCAGGAAAGGGTGAAAATAAGTTTGATGGATCATTTGTAATCCCATCGAGCAAAAACAGTAAGTCTGGAATGATTATATTCTTACAATGATCGTATTTTTGCAATGATTGTATTCTTGCAATGATCGTATTCTTGCAATGATTGTATTCTTGCAATGATCGTATTCTTACAATGATTGTTTTCTTACATACCTAAGGTTGCATTCAATATCTAGTCTTATTCACACCAATGCAATCATTGCATAGTACTGTCATATTGTAGTTCACAGCTAGTTTGAAAGAAAGACTGTGATTTAGACTATACAAGGCTACACAATCGCGGTTCGTTGATCAAGCAGTTTCTAGCTCGACTAGGAATAAATTTCTTGCTTCTAGTAATGAATTTGAATGATGAATATTTAGCACTGCTGTGAAACGTGGATATTGCTGTAATTGTTAATGGCTACTCCAGGTACATCTTCAAATATACTGTCAATATTCACAAGTTAACAATGAATGCATGTATATGTACATGTAAAATATCAAATATGCCACTGTTTATCAACATGAAAAGGGAATACCAGGACAGGTTTTTCAATCTGACATTGTGGTGCATCGATTTCACGAAAGGCAATTCATTATCTCTAAAAGCCCCACTGCACTGCTTATAGCTATTTGCGCCCTCTATATAGCAAACAATGCCTAATCGGTGCATGTTGGTCCCCCATAATCCTCTTTTTCTAATGTTAATAAGCCAGTTCACGGTTGCAGTCTGAGCATGAGCAGATAAAGGTCATTGCAGAACAAATTTTGAAATACACGGAGACGAAATACTGGATACGTGCTCATGAAAGTTATGTAACACTATTCATTCATACACATTCAGTGCACTCCATGATACACAGATGGAAGTATTCTTTGAAAAGGGGAAACAAAGGCTATTTATAGCACCTCCATTGCTGTAGGAGTGATTATTTCAAAAGTGGGAACTCTTCATGTTTTTAAGATCTGTGGATATTCTGGGTCATTGCAGTAATGTGCTAACCATGAACTGGTCTATTGAGAGCTGATTTGATGAGATAGCCATCTGTCAGTGACCTTGCAGGAAGGTCTAATCCCCCTGGCCAAACTAGTGCAGACAGGCTTTAAATGATCCATTTATTTCATCAAATGTGTGACCAACGTGCTCAAATGTGACCTCATGATACAAAATAGCATGGCTGGGATATTGAATACTGAGCAATTTAAATTTAGCATTTATTTATTTGAATAACATGCTGTTTGCTAAGAACCAATAAGACTTTAATCTGATACAGGTGAAAACACAATCTGGCTCTAAACAGCATTAGAATGCATGTCTCAAAATGTTTAACACATCATGATTCTGTAGAAAAAAGACACAAAAATTTGACTTATGTTCTTATATGTTTAGTGCATGATGAGTCTCTTCAATACGTTCTTCTTACAACACACATCCCTACAGCTATTTGTTGCATAACATGTTATGGCAGTATTCTAAGGGTTTATGAAATGAAATGAGTGTAAAACCAAATCAAACACAACATGAAATGATCAAATTGTCAGCTAATAAGCATTCCTTCATATACTTCTATAAAGATTTCAGTCCCTTCTCCCATTTGTAAAGAAAAACTTCATAAAACAAATGTCCTTGTATTATTTGCTCGCATTGTTTCAGATTAGGTTATTTCCCTCCCTCCACTACAACCCACACGATAATACATACCACTCCTTCACTTCACTACAATGGAAGAACCAAGCTCAACAATCTCAAATGTTATTAAACACAAGTAGAAAGACTTCCCTTTGCATCAAGGCAAAGTCAATTTCAAAATCGGTCAAGTATTCGCCCCATAAATCATGTTTGGATTAAGTAATATGCCATAAGGCCTGTCCTCATCAGCTCGAGATTGCCAGATAGCCTGCTATTTCTGATTTGGGAAATAATACCGAAGTTACAAATTGCATCTTCATCAGCTCGAGACTTGACCTCGAAACTTGAAACTCAAGCTCGAGAAATTAGCTCAAGATATTTTGCCCAGCTTTCGCCCATAGTGCGAGTCTTCGAGCTGGTGAAGTCGCACCAGACAAATAGCGGGATATTTTGCAAACTAGCCCAAGATACTTTGGGATGAGTATCTCAACCAAAAATACTGCTAATTGCAACTTCGGGCTGATGAAGACGCAAATTAACTGGATAATTTGCGATCGGGATAGTTCAAATAGCGGGATATTTGGCAATCTCGAGCTGATGAAAACAGGCCTATTTTCATTTCTTGAATGTCTATCATATTATTCTCAAGAATACAAAATGCTTAATGCCATGCCCATTAAGCATCTGGGTTTCTCACTCTGAATACATACGGTGCTTTTAAAAGAGGTATGTAAGATTCTCCTGAAGCTTTTTGTTTGCATCTTGCCTTTTAAAATTTCGAATAATGAATGAGAATCATTTTCGAACTTTTGAAATCCAAAGTTTTTGAGAAAGTACTCCCTGAAGCTTGCCCTAGATGTTCATAGGCATAGAGTAAATCACCCAATAATCTGGAATCTTCCCAAGAAGTATAAGAATAATCTGTTCTTGTACAGGGCATTACACATTATGATTAAACGTCCCTATGCGCTTCCATTTAGAGCTTTGGAAATTATTACCCTAGCTTTAGCTCCGGCAGCCGTTTTCAGCACACAGACAGTGTATTTCAAGGAATAATCCTACAAGGTGCCCACTTACCTCACCTGGGTGGAGTGTGGCAAATGTAGATTAAGGCAGTGATTCAAAGGAATTGACCAAACTAAAAACTAAACCTCGATTATATCCACTTCAGTATGCTAGTTTAGTTTCTTATATGGTTAGGAAATACTATATTACTTATAAAATATGTGACTAAAAATCCACATCTTCCAGCCACAGTAATAGTTAAAACCATAATTTTTCCTCTTTTTTTTTTTTTTTTTTTTTGGGGGGGGGGGGGGACAATAGTTAGAGCGCTTTCGCAAAGACGACGGAAGCAAAGACAACGGGATAATTCACTCAACCGAGATCATCCTGTACTATGCTCCTGTCTACATTTGTAATCTAACTTAAAGGTGTCAATTGGCTGGAAAATTCGGGTTGTTGGTTGCCAGTCCTCTATTCAAAGTTTGCTGAAATAACAAACTAGCTTGTATTTCACATTCTTCACATTTACGTGACTTTTTAAAAATTTAGTTGGTTTGAAAAAGGACAAGAATATTTCTCTCTTCTATCTCTTATTACATGCTCGCGCAGTTTCTCAGAATAAACTTATTTTTGTACACTAATACATTTTTCTGCAACACAATGGCATCTGCAGTGTAAACGGGCTCTGTGCATACACATTTAATACCCCACATATTGGAAGTCAGAAATTCACCTTTTTTACCCATTACAATCGTAATACATGCACCATTTCAAATAGATCAATACATATTATGCTGTATAGAAATATATGACATATAAACATAATTAACATCAGAATGGCAGTATTTGGCAGTTATCAAAATATACTTTACAAAATAGACAAGATTATTTACACTATCGTCTAGCATTCAATACCTCTCACATCTGATAGACCTGGGGAGTGTTTCACAAAGACTAAGATAGACTTTAAGTTGGACTTAAAGGGAGTGGGTAGTCAGTTTCCATGTGCAGAAGGCCGTAATGCGCTGACACCAGACTTGGTGGAAATACCATTAATGGGAGTACAAATCTGCACACAGCAAACCCTTTGGCCAGTCAAGAATTACCCCCTGGTCTCTCGGAGCATGCTCGGAGATTCTTCGGCCGAAGGAAAAGCAAAGCATTACATAAGGTCTAATGGTCATAAAACTCGAGGCTAACCCTGGTGATTGACAACACCTGTTTTGGGGTAAACACCTGAACGGTGTCAAATTCCCCATGAGAGCTGACTTCTATGTGACTTTAACTATGGCAGGCCGTTCACGCCACTGTTTGATTTTACCATTAACTGGCATTGGTCTCTGAAGGGACGTATAAATCGTGGCCACAAATCTACAGAATCATCCTAAATAATCATTTTAAACACAATTTCATAATATTTGGAAACTGAAATACTGTAAAATCAGAAACCTATGTAAAATATGACTTTCATGAATTGTTCACCGCAGCTGGTTACCACGGAAAGAAACTTTCACGGATCTGGACCTTCGCAGCATTTACGAAAGTGTCACAGACGCAAAACCTTCTTGATTTTACAGTACAGCTCAAAAGAGCCAGTGAATGGGAATAACTCTCTCAAGTTACTGTTGTTTAGGAGACAGAGTGTAGAACACACACAAGCACATATTGGTAGGAGCACAATTATATAAATCCTGCTTGTGAAATATTTTGAAAATGTCTTCAGAAGAGAACCGTACATTGATTCACAGCACCTTGGATAGATAGAACATCTGGGGGGCATTTCACAAAGCCTTTTTTCAATGACAAATGACAAATGACAAAAGTCAGTGACAAATCTGCTGATGACCATTCCGAAGCAAGGATTTCAGTAGCTTATAACAAAAACTGTCATTTGTCACTGATGACAAGTTTTGTGAAACACCCTCCTGTTCATCCTTTCATCGGTTGTTCTTAATAATGGGGAATCCACCCATACTGATCAGGTGATCACTGATGATGTTAGGTATGTAAGACAGCGGAATCCAGATGTACTTGGCGTCCCAGCCCACTCCGTATCTCGTCTTCGGCCACCGACTGAAGAGGGCGTGTTCCATGGCGTCGCTCACCAGGTGGAGCTTCGTCGATGTCCGGTTGTCAAGCATGTTGCAGACGTTTTGCCGCACTGGAGAGGTATTGGAAAATAGGGAAGAGCTTTACAATGCTAGAAAATGACACCAGATTTTGAATAAATTATTAAGAAATGCTCATTGAAATGCAGTGTTCATCCAATCAGGCGTGCAGATTTAAAGATTAAAGCATTCAAAACAACGTTATTGATATTTGGTCCATTAATCATTTGGTCTAACAACCATTAGGCTAATGACCATTTTAGGCAAATATCCATTTGGTCTGACGAACATTTTAGGCTAACAACCATTTGGTCTGACGAACATTTAGGCTAATAGCTATTTGGTCTATTTTCCATTTGGTTTAATCTCCAATCAATAAGTCTACTACACATATTTTTAATAATTATGATGATTATTATTCATGATTAAATGACTAATCGACCACATGGATTGTAAACAAAATGGTGTTAGACAAACTGGGAATTAGACCAGCTTGAAATTAGACCAAATGAGCAATAGACCAAATGGGTGGTAGACTTATTGGAGATAAGACCAAATGACTATTAGTCTAAATAGTCGTAGATGGAATGATATGTAAATGGAATGATTATTAGACCATGTGGAACGTAGATGGGCTGGGTGTAGACTATAAGGGATAGACCACTTTGGTAGTAGACAACCAGGTTGTGGACCAAATGGCAATAGAAGTAGAAGTGTCGTAGTCGAGTGGTTTAAGCACTTGACTTGGAATTCAAAGGTCGTGGTTCGATCCCTGACAAGGAACTAATGTCCTTTGGCAAGGCATTAATCTTCATTTGCCACACTCTACCCAGGTGAGGTAAATGGGTACCTGGTAGGAAGAAATTTGTTGAATGCTTGAGCACCTCTTAATGGTAGCTCGGTTAAAGCCGGGTAAAAATATGATTGCATGGCCCTCGGGGGGAACAGTATGGATACTGATGAGGCTACCCAGGGTAAACAAGACATATTATTATTATTATATTATGAACACCTCTCCTCAGGTAGGTACTTACATTTTTGGAAGCCCTCTTCTATGAATTCTGATTTTCTCTCGGGTGTGAGTCTATCCCAGGCCTTGTCTAGATTATTTGTGAAGTTGTTTTTACTGGATATCAATGTCCTGAAGAATCCTGGTTCTATAATGGCTACGTTGATGCCGTAGTGAAACATTTTAGCTTCTCTCCTGCATAGGACACAGAAAAATGAAAGAAAGAAAGGAAGGTAAGAGTTTTGTTTTGATCTAGGCAAATAATATGATGTAATAATGGCTAAGCTGTTCTATAATCGCTATGTTGATGCCATAGTTTCTTATCTCCTGCACAGAAATTATAAACAAAATGATATGTAAGGTATTTCTATTGATTTAGGCAAATAATATGATATGAATATGTGATGGTTCATCTATGATAGCTAATTTGGGCTCCTCTCCTGCATCAAATCAAAGAAAGGAAAGAAACAAAGTAAATTGTATGGGTTAGTATTAAAGCCCCACTGCACTACTTATAGCTAATTGCGCCCTCTATACAACCAACAATGCCTAAGCGGTACCTGTTGATCCCCCATGGTCCACTTTTTCTTATGTTAATTGAGAGCTGATTTGATGAGATAACCACCTGCCAGTGACCTTGCAGGGAGGTCTAATCCCTCCATGCCAAACTAGTGCAGAGGGCCTTAAGTAAAAGCTAGATGTAAGTTCCATGTTGGTGATATTGAAGCTAATGTATATCTTAAAAACAAATAATTTCATAGTTTCATAATCTGCCTTTTGAAAGTATATTAAGGAGCTAAACGTCTATTGTCTAAAAATTAATCATATAATAAAGTATAAAACTAGCCCAAATAAATGTCAGAATGAACAAACAAATTTTTGAAAAATGGTTAAATGAATAGTTCAGTTCCCTAACCCCTCAAGGTTTGTTTTTCCTATATAATAAATACCAAGGATATTTCAGTAATACTTTAATATCATTGACCATAGAAGGTCACCAAGGGATACCACACACATCCTCAATGATGGTTGATGGAGCATTGTGGTTAAGTGGTGAACTCAATCAATAAGTAAACAATCTGAAACCTTGCCTGGCTTCCCAGAAAAGTAATTTTATTGTACTTAAAGCTGGGATTCATGCATGGAGGAGAAATTCCTTTTATGCTTTTAAAGCCATAATGGGAGAACATATCTTACAAATAACATGCACAATAACGAATTGATTCTAGCACATGAAATGCAACAATTTCAGTAGCTTGTAACACTTCATGTAATTTGTTGATAATAATAATAATAATAATATTGGATTCTTATATAGCGCATGTATCGACCTTGCAAGGTCCTCAAGGCGCTCCAACATTACCCGGCTATGCTAGGCTGCCGATTTCAGCGCTCACAGCAGTGAAGGAATTCCTTCCTACCGGTCCCATTTAACACCTGGGTGGAGAGTGGCAAGTGTAGATTAATGTCTTGCCAAAGGACATTAGTGCCGCGGCGGGACTCGAACCACGGACCCTGTGATTCACAGTCCGACGACTTATCCACTACGCCACAACACCTCTACATGATAACAAATACATGTATGAAATTCTGCACCTGGTTATAAACCCAGGATAATATTGAGGCATTATCACTGTGATATTAAGCCTAATACACTAGCAGAAACAAGCAAGGCAGTAAGTAACATGTTGACCAAGAGAAACAGTAATTCCAAATACCCCCCCCCCCCCCCCCCGCAGTATTTTTTGCATTTTAAAGGGGTTAGGAGATGGGTCACTCATATCATTCAAAAGAATTGCATTTTATGGGGGACTCATAATAAAGAATATGTCAGTATAGACATGCACCCAAAAAGGATATGAACCCTTGATCTAAAGAATATACATACCTCACTGAATCTGAAAAGGCCTCCACGCCAAACTTCGAGACCGCATAAGCACCACTCGGCAGGGCAAACCTGCCCTCCATGCTGGCCACGTTGACTATCCTTCCCTTGGCTTTCCTGACAAGCGGTAGGAACGTGACGCACATGTCCATCAGACCAAGGATGTTCACATCAAGAACTCTCTTGTAGTCCTCTCTCGTATGCCACTCCTGGAGACCACATGCTACCGATATCCCGGCATTGTTCACTAACCCCCACAGACCTGTTGGAATTATGAGGCGAGAGGATTTTTAATGGTCATACTTGGTCCTGTAACAATTATTGATCATGATGTTTTTTTCATACACTGTATGCTGGACAAAATTCTGCAATGAAGCCATTTTACTGCAATTGAATTAATTTTCAATCAACTATTATCGTAACCTTATCCTTCGATGTTTAGAAAGCTTGTTTGCATTCTAAGACACTTCCTCGTAATAATATTCTAGACAGGCTCTACAACACATTTCTTCTTAGAGGGGAACATTATAGATGACCACTACAGACAGGTGGCGGATAAGACAGGTTTGACTGTCATTAAGGTCAACTTTAATATATGACTAATATAAAAACAATTACAAAAGTCAAAGTACATGAACATGGCGCCTATCAGCAAACCACAAAGTTCCTGACATTGTTTTTGAACACCCAGACTTTTTATTTATAAGGAAAATCGAGTGGGAGGGTTTTGCCATACTACTGACTATTAGTTGGGTCCTGCACTTTACTGTAAATCTTTTTGATAGGGAAACAAAGTCATTAATCATTATCATATTTAGTGTGCCCCATACCACAAGGTCCTGTATATTGCTAGTTCCAACTCATCTATCGGGAAATTTGGAAGGATGCCATCCCTTTAGACCCTAAGCCAAAACCCCACAATTTAATTAGAATATCAAGGTCTATAATTTGACATTCAAATCGGTCAATTTAGCAGGTTTAATAAGTGCCTCTTGGAAGTCTGCCAGTTATCTGTGATACAGGCCATTAAGAGTGCACTGTGCTGTAAACTCTTGGGTGATTCCATACAGTGTTTCCTGTATGATATTTTTTATTTTACAGTGAAACCTGTCTATAAAGACCACCCAAGGGAGTCAAGAAAAGTATTCTTCATAGGCAGGTGGTCTTTATGTACAGGTTCCTTCAGTGCATGTTTCAATGAGAAAACATACAGACCAAAAGGTACACGTACATGTACTAGCCTAATAAAACACAGAAAAACAATATCTTGAAACACAACCATTTTTAGGCTTTCAGCAACATCATAAGATGGCCTGGGCGTAAAAGTTGTTGATTTAAATGAAACGCGATAGCTCTCAAAAGAGGAAGAATAAGGAGAACATGATTTCAAATAGAGAGAGAGAAAGAGAGAGAGAGAGAGAGAGAGATCAGGAGCTGTACCTGTAATCAGAAAGCATAAAATCTTCATCTCAGTCCCATACCTGTATTGCTGGGTAATGTTCTTTCGACTTCTTCTAAAGCAGCTTCTATATGTTCATGTTTTGTCACATCTAGAACCAGGGTCTTGACGCGTTCTGAGGTTTCTTGGTCGATTTCTTCCGCTCCTTTAGGAGTCAGGCATCCGGCGAAGACGTGGACACCCTTACAGTCCAGCTGTTTAACAAGGAGCTTACCAAAACCACTATCACATCCTGTTATAAGAACGTATCTGAAAGACAAAATTCAAAGATAAAGATTAATCAATATCAGTCATCTGGTTTGCAGAACCTTTGAATCTACTGTATGTTGGCAAATCCGGCTTACATGTACGTAACTGTTGGCTAATTAATATTTGATACATTTTTTCCTGCTGAAAGAATAGAGTTAACATGAAAGATATATGTAACATAAACACCCCCCTCCCCCCCCCCCCCCTTATGGGAGCTGTGAGAAATTTGTGCACTAGTAAGAACTAGTAAGCGCTAGTAAGAGACAATAATAATAATACAATAATATATTACATTTATATAGCGCTTAATACAAAGTTTCTAAGTGCTTAACAAAAATAAAATTAAAATAATGTTAACCTACAAATTATACAACAATATAATACATGATGCATAATTATAATAACAAATTCCTAATAACAATCATACAATAATAATAGTTAATATTTACATAACGCTTTATAGTTTAACAAACAAAATATGATTACATTACATTACATATTGAACAGATAAGTCTTAAGTTTACTCTTGAATGTTTCTAACGTTGGGGACTTGCGTATTTCATGGGGAAGATTGTTCCAAAGTTGGGGGGCACAGACAGAAAAGGCACGATTTCCATAGCGGGTGTGGGTGCAAGGGCCTGGGGCCAGATGAAGATGTGCTGTGGATGATGATCGGAGACGCATAGATGAAGTGCGGGTTTTAGGAGTGACGAGTGCCGAGAGATATGAGGGAGCAAGTTTGTGAAAGGCCTTGTATGTCAGCATAAGAATCTTGAATTTGATACGTTGTTGGTGGGGGTAGTGGAGAGAACTAATGATCGGTGTGATGTGTTCATGTTTTCTTGTACGTGTGATGAGGCGTGCTGCTGTGTTCTGAATATGTTGAAGAGGGGCTAAATGAGAGCTAGGAAGATTGATTAATAGTCCATTACAGTAATCAAGGTAACAAAGTAATATCAATAATAACGAAAGCAGAGAAAGCAATTAGCATGATACACAAAAACAGCAAATTGCTGGTAAAAGTACAGATATGACTTCAATAGATTCATGCTTACATGTACAAACGTTGGCTGGCATTGTACACATTGTACACCGTTCATAAAACATGAAAGTGCGTTGAACCGTTCCAGAGGTTATGAACCATATCATAGAATATATTTGCCTCATTCAAGCAGGTTAAAGTTCAGAAGCTCTTTCCCTTAGATGGGACAAAAGAGAAGTACGGTACTTGAGATCCAGGGTAGCGTTTCACAAAAACATCAGAAGTTCATTGACATCCTAATGAAACAGATGCATTACATTTAAAATGCATTTTGATGTACAATGTATATATCTACTGTAAGTCTATAAACAGTGATAATCACTGATATGTATGACTGTGTTTTGAAACAATGCAGATAAGACTTTCATAAATTTCACTTGATTTAACATGCAAAGGTTGAAGTACAAGTAGGAGTGTGTGTACTAAATAAATATAAATTACCAGTTTGGAAATTGTGCACAATGGCCAATTGGCTATAGAAGTACATGTTTGTTAATATGTAATGTTGAGCTACTGCATTGTGAATGTGTTTCTGCAGCAGTACACCAAAGGGGTTTTCAGCCTAGACTGTAATTTAAACTCTGTTTGGAACAAACTACTAAACGAGAATTTGAAAATAAATATACATGTACGTATGACAGATCATAAGACTATTCAACAATGTACAATGCTTGTATGTGACGTACGTGTAGGTAGTGATGTTTATGAAGTTCAAATAACTGAACTACTTTCAGTTAATCCAAGCCTCCTCCCCCACCCCCCCCCCCCCCCAAAAAAAAAAAAAAAAAAAAAAAAAAAAACACCAGATAGTAAGTCAAAGGCATCAAAAGAGAGCTCTGCTCTCATGCAGCATCTGAAATGGATCAGACTTTAAAATAGTTAATTCTCTGGGGTATCAAAAAGCTCATATTTCCTTTTTAATTTCTTGAATTACAAAGCTAGAGATTAACTCATGTGCTCTGACAAAATTCCCTGAGGCCAAATAAATTGTGATCGAGCTCATAAACATCAATGAAATCAAATTTAAAAAATGTAGCACAATGCAACAAAATGTACTATGACCATGAATGCAAAGACTTTTAACCGTCTTTATTCACCTCAAAATTTAAGTACCTACCGTTGGAATATATTTGGAGTATTTTCCTTTTTATCGTTTAAAAAGCTACAATTCTTTTCAAAAGTGATCTCAGAACTTGTTTTGCAAGTTTACTAAAAAAGAGCAATTTAAGAGTATTGTACACTGATCAATTGACAATATTTGGCTCATGTGGCTTAAAGAATTGTGGCAGTAAATGTCTCTATAACCCGTGTTCCCCTTGCTACACTGAGACCCCTCCATTCTTCATGGAACAATTCTAAAAATATATGGTTTTTGAAAGGTCATTCACTTTCTGACTCTTGTTCAGTGGTAAACCATTTTAGCATGTATACAGTATACTCATTTACTGTATAATAATTGTTGGTATTCATTTTGCAATTGTTAACAATAGCCACTTCAGGTATCAACAGATTATTGTTGGTAACTTAACCCTAATGAGGCCGGGGTATTTGAGATCTTTAGCGGAGGGGGGGGGGGGGCAAAATCCTCCCCCCCCCCCCCCAGGCCTCAATAGGCTTAACAGCTGGTCACACCAGCAGTCCCTGTGCTGTAGGGAGAGTTCGCAATAGGCCAATCAAATTGGTTCACTATAGCTCAGATGATGCTACCATTCCCTGATAAGCTTAAAATAAAAAAAGTCAATTTTTTTTTTGATTGATATACATGTACATGTAACATGATCGAAAGTATCATTTTCCTTGCTTAAATCAAGAAATAATTCAATCATATATTGATCGGAATCAATAGCATTGGACACTTAACAAATAAAATTAAGAAGAACCGTCAATGCAAAGTGACCAACCTTACAAAAACCATATTATTACAATGTATGTTTCATCATTTAAAAAAAAGAAGTAACAAAACATTTCTTATATATTAAAAAATAATGATCAAGTGATGTATCTTGTGTGTCGTGTGTGTGGAGATTTGACACTATACCGCACATACTGTAGGGCATACAGGTGTACGACTATGTAACGTGCAAACAGTAAACACACATACAATGTACAGTGTAAGAAGTGCTTTTGAACTATTGAACTTTCCACATGTTGGTTACTACTCAGCGAACCATATCAATAATTCAATTGTGTTCTCTCAATAACTCAGTACCCTTGTTCTTTATGGACGTCAAGAAGTTATTCAATAACCAAGCAAGCCCAACCTCAAAGGATACAATGGCAGAGTTGCTCCAAATAGAAGCCATAGATGTACATGTGTATGTATGTCTGTCTGTGAATATCCCAGGTCATTCAATTCAATGTGTATTTGTACACTGTACAATGAAGACCAGGCCCCCGTCTTACAAAGAGTTGATATAAGTTGCGATTGATATCAATCACAACTATGTACGATAGGAGACTGCAAACTTGCGATGGGGCCCTGCATGTACAATGAAACACAGGCAGGGAGGGGAGGGGGGGGGGGACAACTAATGTTGAAGAAAAGAAAAACACTAATAACAACAAAACAAACAAACAATGAAACATCAAGAAAAACCCAAGCAATCTTGGTGAGATTTCAGTAGAGCTCTGGAACAGGGTCCTGTATTAAACACAAAGCTTAGCAATCAATTGTACGATTGAGTGATCGATCATACAATCAAATCATCATTATTACATGATTTTCAACTCTGTGTTTTTATGTATTCATATTATCATAACCTATTACCAGAAATCTTTTGTAATATATTTCAGAGCAATAACGATATTCATAGATATAATACCAGGACTTCAGCAGACACTCGTGTAATATATGGTCATTCTTCATTTTCAAATAGTATCTTTTTATGCCAAGGACCCACTATTTGGAACAAACTACCCCCTAAACTTAAACAGTGTGCATCTTTAAACAGTTTTAAGCATCATTTAAAACTTCACCTGATACAGCAAATTTGAATTTGACAAACGCAATTTTTATGTGTGTAATTACCATTGTAGTATTGTATTTTCTTTGTCCCCTTTTGTTTAGTTTTTTTTTTGTGTACATTTTTAGGATCATCTACTTATAAGTTTTTGTAACTTTTTTGATGATCCAACCACTTCGTAATTTCCTTTAGTGTATTTTCCATTTTAGTGGTTTTTCTATGTTTGCAAAAAAGTATTGTATTCTTTGCCTTTGTATGTTTTTATGAAAGTGGTAAATAAATTCAATTCAATAAATTCAATTCAATTCAACTGAAAATACATCATGGTCAATTGAAAATATTAGCAATCAATTGCCAACCTGGTACAAATTACAAATCCTACAAATTTCCCTCTACAAAATCAAATTTTAAACTATACACTGGGGGTATAGCATACTCAAAAACAAAGATAGGTCAATCTGAACCCTAATAAGAATAGCTGTTAGTGTGGGCCCTGCTTTGAGGGATAATAGTGTACATTAACAGGTGTATTCCTGTGCATGTACATTAAAGGTAATGTCTAGCAAGTGTGAACATGGTAGCCTCACTGTATGAACATGCCCCTGATAGAATAACCATCTGGCAGCTGTACATATACAGCAGGGCTATACTACATCAGATTTTCCCCAATTTTCAACCCCTATCTCTGTCCATCTCAATCTCAATTTTTGTTTCTACAGATGTAATGCGGTAAACCACCGTATAAAATAAAAGAAGCCACATTTGTTTAAAACGCGTGAATGGTCACTGCGTGTAGATCCTATGCGTATTTACAGAGGTTTGTGTATTAAGAATAAGATACAGAAATTTGAAGCACATTTCACTTTAATACAGCATCACAATTGTATTAAAAAAATTAACGCTGCTGATACATCCTCATACTCATAGTCACTCAAGAAATATAGTCTTTTTTAACTTGCAGGAAAAGCACATTCATTGCAGAATGAGTAGAGAACACACTTACTTTTCTGTGAGTCTGTCAACGTAGGGTTTCCTTAGATGCCTCTCGATAAGCCGGGCAATGATGGCAAAGGCAAGTATGGCTGCAGCACAATAGATCAGACAACACATGACGAATCAACATTGGCAAAGAGATGAACGGATGAAGCACCAATACAGCCTTTCAGATCTTCAGAGCTTCAGAGAAGAAATGTAAAAGATCAAACAGGTTCAGTACAAGTGATGAATTAAAAATGAAAACAACAGTAATATTGGCTAAAAGGCATAGAGGGATATTTGCAAGAAACATACAGTGTATGTATTGTGCAATGATATATTATAAACAAAGTTGAATTCAAAGTAACATCTGGGTGTTTCACTGCGATTTGCAGAGTTCAGAAAACTACATGTATTTCCCCAAACACAAGAAAAATGCAGTTAAGAAGACATGCAGGCATCAAGAATCATTTGGAGAAACCAGTGTGGACACCCTCTGCAGACCTGACCCTACATGTAAGTACAATGCCCATCTTGTACTGGATAGTTCAGATGCATACATTGAACAAACAGGAGCTCAAATTATTGAAGTACCTTGACAAAATGAATGTTTTGTCTTCCCACAGTCCTTACTAGAATTCAACAACAATCCTTTGAATGAAACTCTACAGAGAGATGCTCTTCTTTTACAGGATGTTACTACTACAAGTGGCTGCATATCAAATGATGGACTTGCCTGCTATTACCTCCCTCAACTCACCAGCTCAATTACTGGAGATATACCTCGCATTGGCTGGATGCAGACGGATGGACAGTTGATCTGGTGTAAATGCTCCTTCCTTCCTTTTTGATGGAGTCCCCGGGGTCAATGCTCTCAGGTCAAATGGTATTACACTCAAAGCCAACACACCCACACTCATCGGCTGGCTGGTCTAATCAGTCATCAGGTCGCCACTGACCATGGCAACCTTTCACAAGTCATCAGGGGCTTGGGGTAGGATCCTGAAAATGAAAATGAGAGAGAGAGAAAGAGAGAGAGAGAGAGAGACGGAGAGGGGGATAGAGGGTGAGAGATAGAGACAGGAGGGGAGGGGAGAGGGGGTGGGGAAGAGGCAGGAAAAGGGAGGGGGAGGGAAAGGGAAAGAAAGAAATAAGGGGTGGAGAGTGAGGGAGGGGAAGAAAAGAGGGAGGGAAAAGGGGGAGGGAAAAGGGGGAGGGAAAAGGGGGAAAAAGGGGGAAAACCGGAGAGAGAGAGAGAGAGAGGAGACAGGGAAAGAGAGTGAGAGAGGGTAGAAAGAGAGAGGAGGAGAGAGGAGGAAAGAGGGGCAGGGTTGGAGCGAGAAAGGGGAGGGGGAGAGGGAAAGAAGGGGAGACAAGAAGGGGAGAGGGTGAGGAGAGGAGGGGAGGGGGAGAGGAAGGGAGAGACAAAGAGAAAAAGAGGATGAGAGAGAGAGAGAGAGAGCGAGAATGCATTTAGTTAAAGTACAAGCATGGTGCTATGATCAATAAGTGGAGGGCTCAAGTAAAGGTTATCCAGAGGTCTGGATATCCAATAATACCAACACCAACACCACCCAAGCACATCAGACCACACAAAGCCGTCATCAACATTTCATAATTCGCTTGAGGTGATGGAGAGTTCACCTGAAACAAATTCATAATAAGGCTTCCAAACTTTTTTTCTCATTTCTAGAAATGCAACATTACATAAACATATCCAAATTAAATTGAAAATACACTGACCATGTTGCAATGCTCAGTTACAGTTCATGTGTATGCATTCATTTATTGCGTTCAAAAGCTACATGTGTATGTATACATTGTCGACAGTATTTAAAGGGGAAGTCCACCCTGAAATTAAGTTAGTTTTAATAGGAGTAGAAAAATGAGAGAAACAAGTCAGTGAAAGTTTGAGCAAATTCCGATTAAAAATAAGGAAGTTAGGATTTTTGAAGTTGTGATCAATCAAACACAAATTGGCAACTCTATGACGTATCATGCGAGCTCAACTTCCATTTGCTCAGTACTAAAAAAATCTAAAATTTTCATTTTCCCTCAAGAAAAATTTTAACCATACATGCACCCTAAATATAATAATTGCAAATATGTTTCTATACTCCCCCTGCAAGGAACAAATATATATTCCGTCATCAATAACGAAGAAAACATGATTTTATGGAATATTATGCATAAAGCAAATAAAGGAGAGCTCGTATAATAAGTCACAGAGTTGCCAATTTGTATTTGATTGATCACAACTTCAATAATTCATAACTTTCTTATTTTCATTCAGAATTTGCTCAAACTTTCACTCACCTGATTTTCTTATTATTCTGCCTCTATCGAAACAAACTTAATTTGGGGGTGGACTTTCCCTTTAAAGTCTCCTATTGGCCTGAATAAATTTGTATGATTCAATAAACATTTACTAGATTTTGTAATTTTCTTAAGTATGTGAAAAATTTATTACTGTAAACGCTGTTATATTTTCGCAGTGAGCGAACCCAAAAACTTATTTGCTACTGGTAGTTCTTAAATTCGGGTTGCATGCAATTCAGCCCGTTCAAAACATGCATCAGAAGTCATGGTTATATTTTTGCAAGTTCTAAAATTCGTGCTTGCCGATCTGAAAGCGAAATCTACTAAAAATGAATGTACCATGAATTTTTTTTTTACTTTTACAGTAGGCTCGATTTATGTTTTTTGATAATGTGACAATAAAATTATAAAAGCTTAATAAGCTTTTATAATTTTTGTTGATTATTTTAGATGTATAAGTTATACATCTAAAATAATCAACAAGGAGCCCTAATTCAACTAGTCCACATTTCATTAAGTAACGATAAACACAAAAAACATCAGATTTACAAGGGGGTATGAACAATTCTTGTTAACTGTACATGTAATGTAACTACATTTAACTGCTAATCAAATTGTCATCCAGAACGGCATGGGTTGATTTAATCATAGCCCCTATTGGTGCCGATTTATTTACAGGATTTCTATTTATTAATTTCAGATACACTGTACACTAACCAACAATCATTGAAATACAAAGTCTACCAACTTGTTCAATTACAAAAAGCACATCTATTGATAAACTTAGGCCTTCCCAGAATCACCATACACCCACCATGGCATGAAAGGTGGATAACAGATTCGCTTTTAAAGGTAATACAAAGATTTGGGAAATTTTGAAAATTGGGTGGATAGTGTGATTCATTACAATTTTGATATATTTGGATGCCCCTGTGGATGTATTATAAGCACTAAAATCTTTAGCCCCTAAAACAATTCTGTTTTCGAGAAAAATTGAATATACAAATTTACAGGGGCTCCCAGTAAATTTTGATAAATTTCAAATAGAGCATACGGCCGTACAATGGTAGCTGCGACCCTGAAAATTTCAGAATATGTAGTTGTGATATCTACCAAACGGGAATAGCTAATCGGTCGATATTAGTCAAGAAACATTGGTTTATAGCTTAATTAATATCTTGACCTTGAGAGGGCGCTTTACAAAATAAAGAGTTTATTATCTATAATTTCATAACTGTAGACTCGATTTCAACCGCGACAACGATCACTGCATATTGTAGGATCGCATATGCTTCCAACATATGTTCATTTGAACCAAATTCATGACCCCATACCAAAACTTTGTATTACCTTTAAGTTTAAACTGTAGTTAGATGACTAATTTTTCTTACTTAATAGGAGTAGAAGTTCAGCTAGAGTGCCAAACACATTTATCATTGAGTGATGCAATCATTTTAGAGACAAAGGGGCCACAATTGCCCAAGTCTTCCTTACATGTACATGTATACATTGTGTACGTGTTGGATGGGATTCAAAGGGACCAAGAAGACATTACTATTGTAGTTTGTACTTGTAAAATGTAAATGTAGGAACAAGCCTAATTGTCCATGGGGGTATTTATTTATTCATTTATTATTTTTTTTTTTTTTATTTATTTTTTTTTATTATTTTTTTTTATATTTATTTATTTTTTTTAATTTTATTTTATTTATTTATTTATTTATTTATTTATTATTATTATTTTTTTTTTTTTTTTTGGGGGGGGGGGGGAATAATTGTCCTTGGGGGGGGGGGGGTGGTTGTCCTTGGGGGTAATTTTCTTGGGGGGGGGGTGATTTTCCATGGAGTAATTGTCCCGATACGGCCCCAGAGACTGACAGACCTAGGTTCTGCTCAAGGCTTTTATGAATTGTCGTAAAGTGTCAAATAACGGAGTCTGTGCCTGCACTCGCTGCAGACTACATTGTAACATTGTGCGCGTTCTTCTCATAGGTCGAATAACGGAGCGGGTGGTCCAATTACACATCTTTTTACTCCATGAAGAGGCCTAATTCAAGACCTAAAATAACTCAACTTTCAATTTCAAATCAAATTAATTTTCATAATCAAACTCCACAATTTCAATTCATCATCAATAAACAATAATTACTACAAAAGAAGGAAGTTCAAAAAATCTACAAGTTTGGATTATTTACAAAGAAGGACCAAAACAGGTTACAACTATTACAAGTGAAAAGTCAAAACAGAATGCAAAATCATCATTAAAAAAATAATGACAGGAAAGTACATGAACTAGATACAAACAATCTCAATTTTTACTAAAGACCTTTTCACATTCTGAAAATCCACACCCTTTTCTGTCTCACTCTCAAAGTTTTGCCTAGTCCCATAGTATCTGCATCATCTGTGGGGCTAAGCTATCAAGGGAGGACTTAGCACCGGCAATAGTACAGGGGGGTGTTTCACATAGACTAAGATCGACTTCAAGTTGGACTTAACTATTGCAGGCCATTCATGCCACTGGTTGCTCTCACCATTGGTCTCTCAATTATGATCTTTAAATAATTTTTTTCCTTCAATAATGAACTATCAAAAAAGGTAAATTTACTAAATTCTGTAGATTTGTGACCACGATTTGTACGTCCCTTAAGAAGCTAATGCCAGGAATGGTTAGAGGAACTAGTGGCATGAATGTTCTGCCATAGTTAAGTTCAACTGAAAGTCAAGCTTAGTCTTTGTGAAACACCCCCACCCTTGACTACCTTTCACCAGAGATCTTCCATGTCTCTCCTGCCACCTTAGCCCACTTCACTTTCACAAAACTGGCTTGCCCCACTGCTAATACAGGATCATATCAAAATAAATACATGATCCTGGAAAAGGGTTAGTAACTTTAATAGCACCACATTCAGTGGGGCTACAAATTACCCATAGGTGGTGGGGCAAAGAGCTATTACATGTATGTGTCAATATGGGGAAGGGTTTTATTAATTCATCCATTTTCCATTATAATTTAGGTAAATTACATTGGGAAGGTACATGTAAAATTGTAAATGAAACATAGAGAAGCTCATAGAGGAGTTCATAGACAAGCAAGATACAAGGGCCTGCACATATCATTACAGTTTAAACTTTAAGAAAACGCAAAATCAGCTCTGCTCATCGCTCACCAAAACACACTATCTTTTTCACTAGAGGTCTGTTGAATGACCTACAACTGTTTAAGTATTTGATTATTTAACTGGGCATGAATCCAGATATCCAGACATCAACAATCATTCTAACAGACTTCTAGTTATCGCAGTCAGCATGAGATCACTATCTCCCCGGCATATTACATTGCTCGATCAGTGTAGACTAAACAAAATGAAGTGCACCTACATGTAAAGGGCTTATATTAGTAATGTATTGTAAGTAAACATATTGTAGCTAGCTCTGATCATTAAAGGGTTCCAGTAACTTTGTCTAAGATCCTTTAAAAAAATCCTTGATTTAGCTCATGCTGCAATGATAATTATAAACCTTAAGGTCAGTCAGAAACCCCATGACTTTTACAAGCCGATCGCCTGTCTGATTATCAATTGAAATCGAAATAAAATTTTGGGTTTGCCAAACGGTTTTCATAACACTACAGTCTATTGGGGAAAACGAGTATGGTAAAACCAAGGAGGATATTACAAATGGAGTTACAGCCAGCAATTTTACGACCAGAAGTATTACGCAACGGGCGAGATAACGACCGACATCAGAGTGCCGCTCACTGGAATTTGCCCGTAGGCGACAGCAAGGCCACTCTCTGATGTACAAGCTTCCAAGCCGCCGTCCAAAACCATTCACATTGAGTGGAGTAAAGATTCATTCGCAAACGAACAAAGCAACTGGGCGTGCGCAGTACCGACCTACTAGTCGTGAGCATGCGCAGTTGTTGTTATTGAATTCTATTCGTTTTTCTGATTCCAACGATGTATTTTTCGTCAAAATCCACCCAGAAAAGGGCTAGTTATGATACTTTTTATGACTTCATATTAAATTCTAGTATCAATTTCATAATTCTTTATAAATACATGTATGTGCCGATCATTTGCGGAATTCAAATTGTATTTCATTCAAAAGAGCATGTTTTTATCTTCAAAACCCACCCTATCGGAAGAGCGCCCAGGGGTGCCCATGCGTTTAGATTTGCACATGAAGATGCCTATGCATTTGGTCAGCTTGAGAAAGATATGCCAGCCCTACGCGTTCAAACTCGTGTTCTGTGCACCTAGTGATTCTGATTTTCTATTCGGCTTGTTTATTTTTTTCTGAGTGCAATCTAACAAATCAATCTAGATCTCGATCTCCATAATTTTACAGGGTCTAATGTCAACGTAAATAAAAGTTAATCTTTTTATGAACAATTGAATTTAAAGTTAGTCTAGTCTACTAGTTTAGTAGGGTCTAAAGCCTAGATCTAGTCATAATATTTATAGTGTTTGGACTTTGGATCTTCGACCACACTGATATATCAAGTCTAATTTTGCTAAATTGCTAATACAATAATACTATAATAATAGTTTTTGAAAATAATCCTTGATCATTGTCTTAATTCAAAATCTAGATTAAAAGTTACAATATCCATCAAAATAAACTATACGTTAGTAACGCAATAAATCATTGCTATCGCACGCACGCTGCTATCGCACCTCGAGTGCACTAAAACAGTTACTGCAGTTACTGCAGTAGAGGTGCAGTATAGGTGCACTCACTTTATCTCAGCCCTATCGCAGCTGGATCAAAGACCGAGCGCAGCTATATCGTAGCCCTGTTGGTTACACTTGTCTCGGCATATCAACTCATTCGCAACGATGGTTCTCAAAATATGACCGCGCACGACGCTCTTCGAAGAGGCAATCCAGCTGTTAAAGCCAGGAATACAACATTCACTGGTGGGGAAATGTATTTCATGAGGGACAATTGTTTTGCTAAATGTCTGTGATTTACATCAAATAAATGAAATCTAAATATTCATGAACCATTCTTCACTGATTTTTGGCTGTCTCAACGTGTGATAATGCATATATTTATTCAGAACTATCCCTTTTTCATGCATTGAATGTATAGGGACGGAAATGCCCTTCGTGGTAGTGGATAATTAGGCCACACTCCTAGACATTGGGCTTTAGGTTCGTCGATTACCGGTAGGCAAAAGGGGTGTTTATATACCCAAAAATAAGGGATGGAGTTAGGCTAAGTCATGTATTGAAATATGTGATTATTTTTCCTTGTATTGATAATATAACATCGCTTTTTTGACCAAAATTGCGGTACTCAAATTTTCTGCTAGTCTTCTATCTATCTTCGAGTTCAAAATATCCGCCTGTCTCAAAATGAAATGTATACGCACGAGACGATCCTATCGATATTGCTGGTCTTAGTGTGGGAAAAACCGTTGAGTATTGCTAGCATTAGGCTTGCCAACCAGGCATTGTTTGTAATTAGCTGGAAAAAAATTTTCTACGATAATGAGAAATAAAAAGTTTGGGTAGGATTTCACAAAACCATCATTATTTCAGAAATAATCTTTGAATATCTGAATCACGAAGAGCCTTTATATCAAGATGTAAAAGCAGCCACAAACACATTGAACATTATAATGGTCTGGTAAACTTAAACTATCACAGCATGTTGCCTAGTAACCGAAGACAAATGAATGTTCATTCAGCGATACGCGAAGCCCGCAAGTTTGATAAATACATTGGACAATGTGGACATAGAACAAATTTTGCTAAGTTGTTTATAAAATATTGCCTTTCCGCTTTGCTCATTCTGGTTTGAAAATACAAACGACCCTACTGGGCATGAACACGAAGCATGCACGTTTTTAGCTACATATTGATCAATTATTACATACTTACCAGATTCTATGATGTGATCCCACTTTTAAAATATCCTTGTTTAAATCCGAAAGATCGTCTAGTTTTGGACACAAGACTTCCAATTTTAAAACTACTACAACAACGATTCGTACTATCTCGTTCTTTCTCTAAATGGTGATTTTCAGATGTCTAGTTTTGGACACAAGACTTCCAATTTTAAAACCACTACAACAACGATTCGTACGATCTCGTTCTTTCTCTGAATGGTGATTTTCAGATGAAAAGTTAACTCTTCTCATTGGCAAAATAATGCGTTGCCACCTTATGTTTCGAAAGCAAATACTTGCTTGTTTTCAATTGTCATTAATTACACTCCTGATTAATTCTAAGTGGTATAAAGTCTGAATTGGCAGACTATACAAGCCCTTTCAGTTTCAGATGGCTGGGGCGTGTCATATAACTTAGATAAGAACTGTCAAAACATGTCTGGGAAATGTTAGTCACATGGAGGAGGGAGAGAGAGAGAGAGAGGGGGAGAAGGAAGGCGGGCTGAGTAGAGGTCAGTAACCCAGCTGAGGGAATAAAATGTCTCCAGAATACTTGTTTATATATTCACTCCTGTTTTTTAAGTCCAGACTTAGCATATCTACATGTACCGTTTATGAATTTCCTCTGCACATAATGATAAATCGTCGATTATACCTGTAAGAAATATTCAAAAGGAAAAATGGAGCTTACCAGAGCCTACCCCCCCCTCCCCCCCCCCCTCTCTCTCTCTCTCTCTCTCTCGACAAACAAGGTCAGTTCATTGGCAGAATTGGCGGGCAACAATAGCTCTATGAATATTCATATTTATTTTATTACATTTTCATTGATGACAAACTTTTATTTTTGCCAACGCAAAACGCTCTTTCACATCATTTTTATAGATTAACAGCCCTCCCTTTTTCTTCAAACGTTCTAAAATCACCATAGTCCCCGGTATTAAAAAAAAAGTAGCAGTTTAAGGGCAATTAAAAAATACCTCGATCTATTATTTTTCTGTTTATTTCTGTATCGTTTCACCAATCGTATTTTGTTTTTTGGATACCAAACAAGCTGATCATTCCGTCGAACAAGCCATTTTTAGTTTTAAAATATTATTACAAGCAGCTTTCATTTGACAAAAACTTTTGCACAATATTACGAATAATTAAAATTTACAAGTGAAGTCAACCTTCGTAATTGAACCCTCCCCCCCCCCCCCCCCCACCCCTGTTTCGATTTCGTATGGGTTGTGTTTTTGGTCGATCTTTTATCTGGCTCTAAAGCAACTCCACTCCAGACCATGGTTTCAATTTCCTTAAACTTTTGCAATACGTATATTATAATCCCTATTGAAAGGCAAAGGAAAAAGGGACGCTTAAAGGGCGGTGATTTAGAAGAAGTGTTGGCATACCCGGGAGTTAATCATTCATGTACTTTATCATATCTTTTTCACTCAGTTCACTCTCTCCTCCCCCAGTCTTTTCCTCACTCTTCATAATATCCCTTCTTGTATTACTCTGTATTTCAAACTCTACTCCCTTTTATTCCATATTCCGTTTTCTCACACATTTTACATGTTATTGTTGATAGTTCTTATTAACCAATTCTTATCATTTATTCATATACACTAGTTCGCAGATATTAAGGGGAACAAAGTATGTACAATTCATTTTTAAAATGAATTGTAGTTCAATTTAATCATCAGTATTATATTATGTCAACACCACCTCTGACAAAAGAAGCTTCGGACAGAGGCAGCCTAGAGAGCTATATCTCACGGTCATTTACACCAAAACAAATCTATTCAACCAACCCCAAGCATTAGTAAAACTTCAATTAAAACATTTAATTACCGACAGGATATGGTTTCTTGTACGTTTCATTATGGGCTGAGCCTATTGAAAACATAACAATACAGAGTCATTGTCATGAATTTTGCGATCGATGCCTCATACCATGGACCTACTTTGTAGTAAGTCCATGCTCATACAGTCCGGTCTGCGAGAGGCCTGGTGAGTGGGCAGCCCGCTGTATGTTATTATTCGTGCTCGTTCATTTTTATTTCTTTAAACAAAACTTGATATCACAGACAAGTCCAAAGAAATATATAAATACGCCACGAGAGAGAAGGTATTGCTAGAAGAGAAACTTGAGCCTAGTGTAAATTGGTAACAGATTCAAGCCACTTTTACAGATACATATTTCAATGAATCACAATAATAGGCCTACCCCCAACTTTTCTACTCTCCCACTAACTCCCTCCATGTTTTGCTCTTTGACATTTTTCCTGCATCTTGTCCATCCAATCGTCTCTAGCTCTTTGTGTATTTCCCTTATCATTTACGTCTCGATCTCCCAGTCTCTCTCTCTCTCTCTTCTTTTCCATCTCTCCTTCTCTTATTTTCTATCTCTGTTCCGCCACCCCCTTGTCTCACTTTAAATCATTCTTCCTGCCTGATTGATTGATTGATTGATTTTATTCGTCAAGTATAGAACATTGAATGCTTACATAGAGCAAAATGAAATGAGAAGATACATTGACAGGATAACCCATGAAAGCCGGAAAAGGCTTATTTCCAACGGGGTCCTATAGAGTACGTGTACAGTACGGCATGAGAATAAAATATCACAACTAATAACTACTACGAATATTACGAATAAATAATATAACATAAACAACAACAACAATTTCTAGAACTTATAGCAAACAATGATCTACGGTATATTATGCAAGATTAAACTTAAAAACATGCGCTACACATAATGAACTGTGATTTAAGATAACTGATATTACTGTTCTTGAAGGGATTCATGCTTTAGGTATTGTTTTAATACACTTTTAAAGTGTGAAAAATTCTTAACTATTTTGACATGTTTTGGGAGAGAATTCCAAAATTGGATACCATTAAAATAAAAAGAGTTTCCAATTTCTCCTTTTCGCTTGGGTAAAACAAAATTAAAATGACTATTTCTTGTATCGTATCCATGGATATTTGAGACACGAGTAAAATTATTAGTAATATAATGATCTACATCTGAGTAGTATATTTTATGGACATGGTGTAACACGAGTTGTTTAGACCTTTGACCTACATAGAGTATACCTGCTTCTTCAAGTTCATTTTTCCCGACGTGTGTTCTTGGGCCTAAGCAATTAATAAATCTTACCATCTTATTCTGAATTATTCTTAACTTTTTCTTATCCATCTTGCCCAGACTACTGTACCAAGCAGCATTAGCATAATCAAATAAACATTGTATCAAAGCAAAACACAAAATACGTCTCGACTTCATGTTCATACAAGTTTGGTATCTATACAAAAAATTTAAGCGAGAATTAGCCTTTTTGGCAATTGAATCTACCAAACCTGTCCATGACAGATCACTAGTTAAATTTATTCCTAAATATTTTACTGAATCTTTACTCTCAATCACTTGATTATAGGTAACCTTGAAGTCACGTGTATATTTAAACTTTCCCTTCGAACAAAATAAAATACTTTCTGTTTTTCCAACATGTAAACTAAGCTTGTTGTCTGTCATCCATTCGATGCATTTTGCCAATTCTGCACTTAGTTTTTCTTCAATTGACTTAGGATTTGTATCTGAATATAGTAACACACTATCGTCAGCATATAAAAGTAATTTAGAATCATTAACACAAGTACACATATCATTAATATAACACATAAAGAGAATGGGGCCTAAAATGCTCCCTTGTGGAACCCCGCATTTAATAGGCTGGGAATCAGATTACCTACCCCCCCCCCCCCCCTCTCTCTCTCTCTCTCTATCTTTGTAATATTTTCGATATCCTTGTGATTATCATTTCCTGGTACAACAGGAATATTTTGTTTGCATCTTTAATGATTATTATTCATAAAAGTAACTTTCAGTCTTTCATGAATGTTGTATGTTTTTTAATGATGTTCAATGATGCTGCCTTATGAATGTTTGCATGTATCTAGTATATTTATCCTTTTTTATGTAATTTACATTAGTGTTTACATGTATTATGCTGTATTTCAACAATAAAATATTATTATGTATTTTTCCTTGTACATGTAAATGCACGCGCTTAGTTTTCTCTCTCTCTCTCGCTCTCTCTCTCTCTTTCTCGAAGGTTCAATCATCACTACTAAGATCACGTGATCGTACTGCGCAAACATAATCTGTTTATAAATAACTTCGAAGATAACCACATTGTTGCCAGACACCCTGACTCCATCCAAGCCCTTTGTTTCGAAACACTTGAAACAAAATATGAAATGTACGCCAACTCTTGTCATTTAAACATCAATTCATTGGCGAAAAGAAAAAAAGGAATTTCCATTAGATGAAGTTCCTGCTGGTATACTCCATTATCATTTTAGATTTTCTTTTCCCTTTTCTTCTCCTTCCTTTTGCTCCCCCCAGCTTCTTCATCTCCTCCCTCCTTTTCTTTTCCACCACCCCCCCCTGCTTCTTCATCTCTCCTTCTTTCTCTTTTTTCCATCTCATTCCTCAAAAAAAAAAAGATGACATCCTTTTTTTAAAGGGGATAAAGAAAGAGGCACGCGTTTTTCAAGTAACCTTACTATCATATGCCCGTTCTCTGATTCCTTCTTCTTTTCTTCTCCTTCCTTTTCTCCCCCCCCCCCCCTTGCTTCCTCATCTTCCCCTTCTTTACCTTGTTCATACATTTCTTCTCACCCCCTGCCTCTTCATCTCCCTCTCTTTCCTTTTCTTCTCTCCCCCCCCCCCCCCCTCTGCTTCTACATCTTCCGCTGCTTTTTCTTCTCCGTACTGTTCTTCTCACCTCCCCCGTCTGCCTCTTCATCTCACTCTCTTCTCCCCCCTGCTTCTTCACCCCCTTCTTCTTTCTTTTCTCTTTCCTTTTCTTCTGCACCCCCCCCCCCCCCCCCTGCTTCTACATCTCTCCTTCTTCTTTCTCTTTTTTCCATCTCATTCCTCATCTTTTTTTTTTTTAAGGGGGTAAAGAGGCACGTGTTTTTCAAGTAATTGTACTATTATATGCCCGCTCTCTTGTCAAATGAAACATTCAATTCATCGGCGAAAAGCCAAATTGATTAAGTTTTCTGCTTGTTTCGTATGTCTTATGTTATTTTATTTTTTAGATTCCTTCTTCTTTTCTTCTCCTTCCTTTTCTCTCTCCCCCCCCCCCCCCTCTGCTTCTTCATCTTTTCCTTCTTTGCCTTGTTCTTACATTTCTTCTCACCCCCTGCCTCTTCATCTCCCTCTCCTTCTTTTTCTTCTCCTTCCTTTTCTTCTCTCCCCCCCCCCCCCCCCCCCCCTCTGCTTCTACATCTTCCGCTGCTTTTTCTTCTCCTTCTTGTTCTTCTCCCTTTCCCCGTCTGCCTCTTCATCTCACTCTCTTCTTTTTGTTCTTTTTCTTCCCCCCCCCCCCCCACCTCTGCTTTTTCATCTCCCCCTTCCTTCCCTTCTCCCCCTCTGCTTCTTCATCTCTCCTTCTACTTCTTTTCCCTTTTTCGATCTCATTTTCAAGTAATTTGTAAAAGGCAACTGGTTTAGGTGTTACGCAACAGAAATAAAATATTCATTATCACACGCTTGTTTTGATCCATCCCGATTGTTTCGTCCATCACCCGGCTTAAATCCTAGTAAATCAACATTAAACACATATGTACATTCCTAGAGTTCACATAATACTATCATCATCAACGTTATTTATTATTCTTTGCTTGTCAAATTGTTAAAGAACTAGGTCATTCCCCCCCCCCCCCCCCCCCCGATCGCACACAAATGGAGTTGACTTGTTCAATGGACTACGGGAATGGGTATGTGTATGCAACTCAGTGATACGGAGTTGATATGTATTATAATAGATTTTCACAGTATTGCTAACCACATGATAAAATAAGAATGAATTGAAAAATATCGTATTAGTCCAATTAACCCCTGACCCGTCGTCCGTGAGGAGATAGCTGTAGCGAAGTCGAGCCCGGACCCTCGTAATGTGACGCAGAACGATGCGAAAGACGTCATCGGACCGCCCACAATCGGAGTATTGAGAGTTCCAGACCCCAGTACAGAATGAACTCATTTGCATACAGCCAATCAGAGCAATGCGCTGTCTGTGTGTGAAGAGCTTCGCATGCCGTTCGCATCAAGAACAATAGGTTTCTTTAGAAAATTTCTCGACCGTAAAATCTTTAGAATTGAGTCCCTATGTACAGTGCGTCCCAGTAACAGCGAAGTAACAACACATACATGCAGAAGACGAAAGCGTTCATGCATGGCTGATTGTCAACGAAACGGAGTTAACTCTTTCGTCAATTCTGTTTGTTGCTACGCTGGGCAGCAAGTGAAAACGATTTCGTTTAATAACATTATGGAAATGCAAGCATTTAATTAAACAAACATAACTTTTTTTTATTCCTGGCTCATTTTTCCTGATTAAGGTTTCATATAAAGAGGCAGAAAATGACATTTCTAGAAATGTGATTTTCTCTTTGAAATTCAGATACAGTTCGCCAAATGATTTTTTTTTGGTAACCTTTCTTCGAATTGTTTCAAAGCGCTCGTGTGTTAAATTTGCAACATGTCAATCAAATGAAAGAAGGGGATCTCAGCTTTACAAATATGTGTCATTTATTAATTATAATTGAGATTAAGATATGATAAAACATCGACAATTCAGAGTTTCGTTTTTTCTCGAACGCACTGTATTTGTAAAGGTTGAGAACTGTTGAGAACTGATTTTTCTATAAACAATTGTTCGTGATGCGAAACGGTTACCATGCGAAACGGTGCAAAGCTCTACACACAGACAGCGCATTGTTCTGATTGGCTGTATGCAAATGAGTGCACACTGTACTGGGATCTGGGACTCTCGTTCGTGGACCTGGGAAAACAAATTACTGTAGTTGTAGTTTGATAATTCCATTCAGAATAATGAGACGTATAAATAGTCCTCTCCCACATTCACCTAAAATTACGTTCGCTTCAAATCTAAATCGGTCCTGGTGAATTAATATTAGTACTCAAGGACAAGAAGACGGTACTTCAACGGGGGAATGAAATTCAAAATCATCATTCCGTTCACGATTTCATTTGATATTTCTTCCTTTTATTAATGCCGTACCATAAATTCTGCCATTTCGTTTTCCCTTCGTTCTTTCTATACAACAGTGCAGTTCGAGGGGCAAGGCAGGTGCGCTAGTAGGTTAGTAGACCCTATCGAAGCTAGCGCAGAGGTGCAACAAGAGGGCCGGCAATAAGCCCTATCGGACCCAGGCGCAGGTGCGATAAGTGCAATAAGTGCAATATTAGCCCTATCGGACCCAGGCGCAGCTATCGCACCTGTGCGATAAGTGCGATAATGGGCCTTTTAACGCGCACCTGCGTTTACTGCGTTAAACGTTACAGCGAACGTATAGTTTATTTTGATGGATATTGTATTCATGATGGTTCAAACTTCATTTTCAGCCATCATAAGTTTTTTTACTTTGTTGTTTTCAGGACTGGCGGGGGGTAGTGTTCAGGAAATAATAATGGCTGTATTTTTGTTAACCATTTCAATCTGTTTAATCAGGCAATGTATATAGATCTATCTATGTTACTTAATGATATGATAACCATTGAAAAGAAATGTGAAAAGCCTGTCATAATCGTGCAAGGCTATTTCCTCAAAACATTGCAAAACCGACACGGAATGCAATGTACGGGACTGAAGACAAAGTCATAACTCAAACGTTTGTGCTTCCTATTATAAAGATCTAGTCTTAATCGTAATACTTCAACAAACTCATTATGAATTCCGATTTTCGAATCATCAGGAACAGGTTTCAATTCATTGATTTCAGATAACAAAGATTACTCGTCATTTAAATCGAAGTCGTACTCGGAAGCGGTACCTTCAGTCATTGTTTGCCATTGTCAAAATACATGTAGTTAATCCAAGAAAGCCAAATACGAAAATAGCAACTGCGCATACTCACACTGCCCGATATCTAGAGCGAACCCAAAACAGCCATCGTAAATCATGTCGCGAACACCCGCTGAGTTTACGAGGCGGCTTTGAAGCTCGATCAGGCGGCTCTCGCTAGTTCTCCATAGCTGGTATCTCTTTGGTAAAACCGGTCTTTCAAAGGTTTTTACTTTTTGTGGCACTTCTTGATCATTTTGATGCGCAGTTTTTTTAGGGCTTCAATATAACACCATATCACAGACACTGATAACACGTAAGGGCCATGCATCTCAGATTTAACATTGTTAAACGATCCCTTTAAAAACAAGTCAACAAACATAAACAAGTCAACAAGCATTCACTAGTAGAAAATCCTTATTTCAAAGCCAAAATATTGACAAAATTACATCAAATTCCAAAAATAAAAATTATCTCAAAAGATTGATTGAAATCAACCCTTGAAAAATGCGGAAAGTTCAGTTCTATGTGTGAAGCATCATCGCAAAATCCATTTTGCGCACTGCCAATGCGCATATCGATATAAGTTAAGGATCGTCCGAGAAAATGCGGACGATACTTATTTTTTAGGATGCGATGTGTCTGCGTTTATGAGGATATCTTCGTGCATGGGGACGATCCTCATTCTCAGACCAGTGCCCCCTACTAAAAACTTCTACCACTGTACCAGTGCCGTGACGGTGCGAAAGCACTTCACATTTGACATTTGTATTTTTTTATATTTGGCTCTCCGCATTGTGCAAAATAGGGCTAGATCTAGAGCTTAATAGACCTAGAGACGAGTCTAGGCTAGACTAGAGCAGGGCCGGGGTAGGCTTGGTGATATCAAACTAATATTTTATATAGATGTCTAGATCTATCACTAGATTTTAAGCAGCTAAGGCAAGCCCGTAAAAGGGCGTAGAGTATATTTCTAAGGCCATTGAACATCTGAATGCTAATCGCCGAGCGAGCCCGCGCCCGAGCGCTGCCAATTTACATTAGCCCGGGCCCGCGCCCGGCCGTGTGCCAAGTTTGGCAGACGCCTCCTCAAAACAGTCACAGACAGGGCCTGCATTGCAGAGCGCCTTGTCAAAGTCAAATACTGAGGACAGAGCGCAAATCAACGGCAAAGGCAAAGCGAGCGCAATCGCAAATAAAATATTGGTCGTAAGTTTTCATGCACATCATTCGAGCTCTTCATTCACCACAGACTTACCTGATGAATAAATCTTGAAAAACTAGGCTGCAATCCGTTAAGAAAACCTAAAAATGGTTACGTATCACCACTGAAAAGTGCAAAATAGACAATTGTCGTCTACCTCTGCTGTGACCTTTGACCAATTACCGACCGTGCTGATAAAACGGCGCTCTCTCAAACTAGACTAGACGCACATGCACGCGCAACCGTCTCGAACACAGGTCTTGAACAGTAGCACCCCCCCCCCCCAAAAAAAATGGTAGAAAGGGAAAGGGGGCATCCATGGATACTATTTCCATAGCATGTGAAAAAGCACCCGATTTTCATACGGCCCCTTTCATTATCTTGCAAATTTACATTTTATGACTTGCTCTGGAGATTGTGGGGAGGGAGGGGGGGGGGGGGGGGGGTCCTGCACTATAAACGCCCCGCTTATTTATGTAGGCCTATACAAGCTAATCAGACACCCATCATCTTGTTCTCTTTTATTGTTATCGGCCTATACAACAAAGTTACAAATAGGAGACGACTTTTATTTGATACGTACATTGCATTTTATTCATTAGAGGCCCTTGCGTCATCACAACCGTTGCAGAATCCTGGCGCGCAGGTAAAGGGGAGGGTCAAAACAGAGGCGGCCCTCCCGGGGGGCAAGGGGGGCACAGTGCCCCCCACTATTTAAAGTGCCCCTTTAACTTTCAGAACTGCCCCTTTTTACATAGGATAGTGCCCCTTTTACTTTGGCAAGTGCCCCCTTTAATTTTTAAAAGCGCCCCTTCCCCTTTTCAACTCTGATAATTGCCACATTTATTTGGACACATAGTCTACCCCTTTTTCTTAGACAAGTTCCCATTTTCCTTCGCAATTAGTGTTTATTTTCCATTCTCATAAGTGCCCTTTTTAATCTCTAGTAAGTGCCTCTAGTTAGGTACGAGAAGTGCCTCTTTTCACTTTTGATAAGTGCCCCCTTCACCTCTGATAATTGTCCTATTTAAATCTGAGAGGTACGTGTCTCTTTTACTTTTGACAAGCCCTTTTTTCTCAAGAAAGTTCCCTTTTTCAATGGGGCACTTATCATTAGAAAAAGGGGCACATATTAGAAAGGAAAAGGAGCACATGTGAAGATATAAGGTGCGCTTATCCGAGTTAAAATGGGGGTAGTTATTAAAAGGGGAAGAGGCCCTTCTTACAAAGGAAAAGTGGCACTTGTCAAAGTAAACAGAGGCACCTCTCAGATTTGAATAGAGCAATTATCAGAGGTGAAGGGGCACTTATCAAACATGAAAAGAGGAACTTCTCGTACCTGAAGAGGGACACTTACTAGCAGGCACGTAGCCAGAGTTTGATTTTTTTTTTTTTTTTTTTTTGGGGGGGGGGGGGAACATACATGTAATCGATTGAGGTAAAAAAAAAAAGTGGTCTAAAAAAGTTCGTTCAACCGATCTTGGAATAACCCCCCCCCCCCCCCCCGTGACTACGTGCCTGCTTACTAGAGATTAAAAAGGGCACGTATGAGAATGGAAAATGGACGCTTATTGTAAAGGAAAATGGGCGAACAAGACCAAAGCGAGAGGATGAGGAAATCAAGAAGGAGGGGATGACGAGGGAGAGAGGGAGAGTGGGAAGAGAGAAAGCATGCGCGTTAAACGTCAAACCTTCTGCGCTTCGCGCGGGAGGGGATAACTGGATTCAGGCAAGGATTAAGAGTCGAGAACGGTACAACGAGTCTTTTTTTCTCTAATAATTTAATGAAACGTGAAACCTTCCGAGCTTCACGCGAGAGGAGGGGGGGGGGGCGAAACTGAATTCAGACAAGGGTTAAGAGTCGAGAACGGTACCAGGAATCGTTTTCTTTCTCTAATAATTTAATGAAAAGCCATACCTTCGGCGCTTCGCGCGGAAAGGGGGAAACTGAATTCAGACAAGGATTAAGAGTCGAGAACGATATACAACGAATCTTCTTCTTTCTCTAGTAATCCAACGAAACGTCAAACCTTCCGAGATTCACGCGAGAGGGCGGGGGGCGAAACTGAATTCAGACAAGGATTACGAGACGAGAACGGTACAACGAATCGTCTTCTTTCTCTAGTAATTCAATGAAACGTCAAACCTTCCGAGCGTGAGAGGGGCGGGGGGGGGGGGGGCGGAACTGAATTCAGACAAGGATTAAGAGTCCGAGAACGGTACGTACGAATCATCGCCTTTCTCTATAATAATCTAATGAAACGTCAAAGCTTCCGCGCTTCGCGTGGGATGGGGGAAACTCCCCCTCGAATTTACCCTTTAAATAAGCTTGAAGGGATGTAGAAACGATCATAGAAAAGATAAGTAAAGAGAGTTTCAGAGAATTCGGGCAAATGCTAGTCCGACAGAATTCGGAGAGTTTAGATAATGACAGTCCCTCACTTTGGTCCGCTTTCTCAACTCTAACGATGTAACAAATATTTATTTATTTTTCTTGGTTATTTTTTTTTATTTCTCTCTCCTTACCTTTTTGGGGGGTATGCTCAAATAATCACAATGTGTTTTTCTTACTTCAATACTTGATTCTGCTTGATTTAGAACAACTTTAGATCGGTTAAGTTTACGATGATGTCACAATGGGGAAATTCCCGTCAACCGCCATCTGTTGTTGAGAGCAATTTCTATTTTAAAAAATGGCGACTCCCACGAAGTGATTTGAAGATCACTTCCGTACACAAACATTCGCTATCGAACACTTCATTTTGACAGACGTCTGCGTTTTAAGGGATTTTGAGTGCTGTTTAACACTCTTCAATGTTTTGGTCTGATTATAATCGTCTGTATCCTGGTGATTCTGGAGCTAGCGGCAGCCAAATGGATGATGACTTCGTATACGTTGACTCGGCCTCCAGCGCCAGCGGCGGCCAGGGTTACCCCGGCGGTAGTGGCGGCGGCAGAGGAAGGGATGAAGAGCTTCTACGAGATGCATACGATTTTGCGTTGAAAGCAACAGAACAGGACAGCTTGGGCCAATACAGAACTGCTATGTTCTATTACGTGGTGTGTAGAGCTATCATGATTACTCATGTAAATGTAATCATAGTTATTAAAATAATGTGTTCTGAATTAACAAGAAATTTGTCTTGTTCAAAAGTGCCAAGTGGTTGTGAACTGAAGTGAAGACAAGTGACAGAAGTGTGAAGTGAAGACAAGTCTAAACTAAACAGTAAACTTAAAGATTGAGTTTAAAGTCTAATTCAAACAATAATTCACATGATACAAATGTTATCAATTATTGTTATTAAGTCAACTTAATAGCCCTCCCCAATTTTTGTTATTAAAACAAAAATTTAAACTTCACTCTTATAGGCAAATTCATGCAAAAAAATATATTCAAGAAATTGACTTGAAAACACATCAGACAATTAGGTCTAGTCTGAACCGAGTCAGGAGCAAATTTGAAGAAATTATATTTTTAAATGTTGTAAAACCAAAGATATAAGAAGAAAACTGACCAAGTATCTGTACTAAAAATCGTACATGTAAAATTGGTCGTAGACATTCGACAGCTGAAAATGACGCGCACGGTTGTGGTACGTGCGTTCTCGAATCCAAAATCGTATCTCACACACACACTATCGCCATACCGCGAATGGTCCGTCGTGGGGAGCTAGCCGCCCAAGAGTTTGCCAGCGATACCAACGCACCCTCGGAGCTCCGCAGCGCACAATTTTAGCAGAACTCGAAAGGTTCGAGGTGGGAAGGTGGCGGGCTAGATTTTTGCCAAAACCACGCTAGAACGTCTGCTGGCAAGTGAAAATAACTACGATCGAGAACATCGTCGGTTTCAGTGAGATATTTCTGAATTCTAATTGAGACTATATAATAAATTATATCGACAAAGAAACCTTGGTAGATCTCTTATAACTATACAAAAGCTTGTTTATTTCTCGTTTTGACATTTGTTTTCGAGCCATTTTTTCGTGCGCGAGTCAATGCAAACTTTGTATTACCAAACTTTCAACACGCAAGGAACGGGGAACACTCGCGGACCCCATATCAAATTCGTTGCAAAAAAAATTTTCAAGGGTGATTTTGAAGCAGTGAAGAAAATTTGCGCTGCGATGCGCAGAAATATACTTGAAAGAAACTTAAAAAATCACACCTGAATTTTCAGAAAATCGTATTTGCATTACCGAGCCTAGTTGTGAGTTGTTTATAACTCAGATTTTATGAAGATTTGTCGGAAAAAAATGTCATTTTTTCCGTTTGGTGGTCATTTCTAGGCTAATATTTAAAAAGTTGCATCAGTAATGGGCCCGATGTTTCTCTTATCGTACTCGCATGTTATTTCTACATAGATTAAACATAGGATGGTTAGGGGTAAGACTGGATAACATTATAAAAAAGATATATCCTTCCACCCTCCCATATCCAAGTTTTGGGCTGATTATTGCCGACCCACCGCAGCAAGGCCATTCAGATTTTCGTACGCTCGCGAAGCGCCCTCTAGTGCCCCATGAATGTGCCTAACTCTTAAGAAACACAAAGCTGTATTAATAAGGGGAGGCCCAAGGGTTTTGTGTGCTGATACTTAACTAAAATACAGCTGTCGCATTTGCCTTTGGATATAACAAAAACATTGCATCAATTTCAAAGAGCACAAGCCTAGAGTGACCATTTGTACCTTGTACCTTGTGTTCGTCTCTTCCGAAAGGTCCGCTAGGAACTATAACTCATTGATGACTGACAGATCATGATGTCACAAGGGGGATGAGATATGGAGGTTTTTGGGGTGGAGCTTAGCATCTTTGAAAAACAAATATTTCAAAAAATATTAAAAAATCTATGAAACAAATTCAGAAGTTTACATATCAAAATATGAGATGTATGCAGGACTGCACACCAACAGGAATACACTTGTATTTCGATGTCATGGGCCCTTTAAGTTAGAACTTCAATGAGATGTCCATGCATGGCCATGGTGCTACACTGATGCTGCAACATGTTTTGTGCATGATATCAATCGATTTACATGAACTTTTTATTTATTTGTTGAATATATTTTGTATTTTTTTTTCTTCTGTTGCACAGGAGGCTATCCAAGCTATGTACAATGCTCACCTTGCAAACCCAACCAAGGGTCTATCAGGAAAATATGCAGAGTATGTCACAAGAGTGAAGGCACTGAAAAACATGGGTAAGACACAAGTTTAAAGCCTTTCTGCACTAGTTTGGCCAGGAGGGATCAGACCTCCCTGCATTGTCACTGACAGGTGGTTATCTGATCAAACCAGCTCTCAATAAACATAAGAAAGAGGGACCATGGGGGACCAATGGTCACCGATTAGGTATTGTTTGCTATATAGAGGGCGTAAGTAGCTATAAGTAGTGCAGTGGGGCTTTAAAGGGAAAGGGTCGTCAGTTTCCATGTGCAGAAGGTCAAGATACGCTGACACCAGACTTGGTGGAAATACCATTCATGGGTATATTTAAGTCTGCACACAGCAAAGCCATAGTCCAATGCAGAAATACCCTGTAGTGTCTTGGAGAGTCTGTGGGTGATGGAAACGTACAAAAATGAGTCATTTTTGTACGTTTCCATCACCCACAGTTTTAAAGTTATTACAAAGTTTTGGGAAGTTTTGAAAATTGGGTGGAGAGTGATTCTTTACAATTTTGATATGTTTGGATGCCCCTGTGGATGTATTATAAACACTAGAAAATTTAGCCCCTAAAACACTTCTGCTTTCGAGAAAAATGGAATATAAAAATTTACCGGTGCTCCCGGTAAATTTTGATAAATTTCAAATAGCGCCTACGGCCGTACAATGGTAGCTGCGACCATGAAAATGTCAGAATATGTAGTTGTGATATATAATTTCCGAACAGGAACAACTAATCGGTAAATTTTAGTCAAGAATATTCTTTTATACTTTGATTTATATCTTGACCTTGAGAGGGAGCTATACAACATAAAGAGTTTATTATTTACAATTTCATAAGTTTACACTCAATTTCAACCGCGACAACAATCACTGAATATTGTAGGATCGCACATGCTTCCAATATGTTCATTTGAACCAAATTCATGACCCCATACCAAAACTTTGTATTACCTTTAACATATAGGGGAATGAGTGGAAAAGGTACAGCATAACATAAAGCCCATTGGTCATAAATAGTTATAACTGTTGAATACACTAAATGCATGCTTACTTGAAGTGGGTTATAAGATCTTCTGTTTGGAACCAGAATGGCTTTAACTCCCATACTTTAACACAGAGTATAACAATACAAGCCTGTTACAGTTTTAGGTTTTGCTTAATCCGTTTATTTTAGTGAAGTGTTTTATTTATATACGTAGTTTGATTAAGATATAAATTAAAAATGATGAATTGTCCGCCTTGTTCAGTCAATAACACAGCAGGAAGCAGTCATGTTGGTGCAGCGAGCGTTCAACCCGGAGTGAGCGCGGAGGCTGAGAGAGCAAACTTTCTGATCCGTCAGGCGTTTGAACTGGAGGAGGAAGGAGGAAAGGAGGGAGATGACGAGGCAGCAGGACTCTACCTCAATGCAGCTGAGCTCTGCATTAAAGCCGTGAGTAAAAGAGAAGGTTGAGTAATGGGGAGAGGTGAAAATTAATTTGTGAGCATTATCATTATTATTCTGCAAGTGTTGAAGAACATTAGATAAAAAATGTTCCCTGAAAAGCATGGCTCTTCAAATGCCTTCATATTCTAGATATGACAAGTAACATCATAAAAATGAGGTCTGATTTTTATGGCATTGTGTAGTTCCATCTTTCTGTTTATACAGTGCTTGTAACTTTACCAAGACTGGGCCAAATTTCTTATCCTTTTGATGACTCCAGAACCTTGCAGTACACACTAATACTTATATGCTACATGATCAACTATTTCTAATGGATTCCACACAGTTTCTTTCACACTGCAACCACATGACCAGAACTCAACTTTATCTGTCCTTCTAAGGAGTAGAAACAAATTCTCAGAATGAGAGTGTGGATATAAACAAATGTCAAATTTTGTACATAAAGATAGTAGATACCACTAGCCTAGATGCTACAACTGTAATGATGATGATGGTGGTGATGATGATGATGATGATTATGATGATGATGGTGGGGATGATGAAGATGATGATGATAGTTAAAGGTAAAGACCAGTTATAGTCATGCGATTGCATTGTGCAAGAAACGTTGTGGAATCGATCAGAAAAGGTTGATCATCTAGCATCTAGCATCTGCAAGGTTCTGGAATCATCAAAATGATAAGAAATTTGGCCCATTCTTTGTAAAGTTACAAGCACTATACACACAAAGATGAATATGGGACTACCCTATATCTCTCACAGACCATGAGAGAAACAAATTTACCAAATATATGAATTAGTAGGCGGTTTCCCGGCAAATTTTTTATCATCATGTATTGGTCAAAACATATTCTTTCATATGATTGGTAATGAGAGCTTCCATTTCATTTTTTGAAATTGGGGCGTTTCCAATACTGGTCTTTACCTTTAAGTGATTATGGTGATGATGATGATGATGATGATGATGATGATGATGATGATGATGATGATGATGATGATGATGATGATGATGATGATGATGATGGTGGTGGTGATGGTGATGATGATGATGATGATGATGATGATGATGATGATTATCTTTATGTGGGGAAGAAAGATGATGATGTTTATGTGATTATGGTGATGATGACAAAGATGATGGTGATCATCATCATGATGTTCATGGTTGATGATGTTGGGGTGAACTGATGTTGATTGTAATGCTAATAATGAAAGTGATGACTGATGATAAAAATAATATAAGTGATCCTTAAAGTTATGATAATGACATATCAAAAATAACAATGCTTATTGTCAGACTTTTGTGTGGCAAAAAATTATTTTAGTTGATTTAAAATCTATCAAACCGGTCTTGCTGGACAGCCATTATGAAGTGCACAATGTCCAAGGTAAGTGGAACTGAGAAGGTAAATGTAGATGTTTGATTGTTTATCTTTATGCCCCTCTCTTTTTCTTCTTCTTTTTGTAGAGTAAAACAAGTACTCCGGACCAAAAGGCAAAGTTGAGTCGACTTGCAAAGCAGGCCCTTGACAGGTAAAATACATTTCTGTACCGGTACAAGTATTTAAATCTGTTTATAGTATTTTAATTCATGGCTTGACCTTGTTCTTCTGTCTGTTTATACTAGTGTCCAGTGCATTTTCTATTCCTCATCTGCAAACCTAAAGTTTAATTAATTTAAAATCAACGCCCTTGCCTGTTACTAAGAATTCATACTTTCTTTTCAATTCATTAGGGCAGAGGCTTTGAAGAAGAAGTCCATTACCCAAAGTCTTCCATCCCCTCCGCGGAACCAGCTCCCCTCCAAGAACCAGAATCTACCAGATGACAGTCCCATCTTCAACCTTCCGGAGATTCCCCGCGATCTCCCCAGCCTAGACACCGGACCACCCTCCCCCGCTACTGGTAAAAACACCCCTAAAGAAAATGGAAGAGGCAGGAGTACCAGTGGGTCTGCAGGCGGTTCCACTGCATCGGGCGGGGGTGGTGGTGGTGGTGGAGGTGGAGGTGGAGGTGGAGGTGGAGGTGGAGGTAACAGCGGAGGAGGCGGTAAATACACTCCAGAGGAGATTGCTGTGCTTAGGTAGGGACAGAAATCATTTGACTTTTAGTACATTCCAAATAATTGTAAGGTTATAATTAGCCTTGAAATATAAAAAAAAAAAACCTTAAAGATGAAGTTGAGTTCTGGTCATGCGATTGCATTGTGAAAGAAACGGTGTGAAACCGACCAGAAAAGGTTGATCATCTAGCATATAAGAATTTGTGTGTATTGCAAGGTTCTGGAATTATCAAAATGATAAGAAATGTGGCCAAGTCTTGGTAAAGTTACAAACACTTGCGCAGAAAGATGTATATGGGACTACACGAACACGTGGCGTAAAAAGCTGGCCCCCCCCCCCCCCCCCCGATTTTTACGATGTTACATGCATATTTAGAATATGAAGACATTTGAAGAGCCATGCTTTTCAGGTAACATGTCTTAACTGATTTTCTTCCACACTTGCATAATAAGAATGAGTAATGCTCACAAATTATTTTTCACCTCTTCCCAGAACTCGACCTTCTCTTTAAAACTACCCTTTAAAGCTAAACTTTAGTACTGGTAATGCGATTGCATTGTGAAAGAAAAGGTGTGAAAGGATCAGAAACAGTTGATCATGTAGCATGTAAGTATTGGTGTGCACTGCAAGGTTCTGGAGTCATCAAAATCATAATAAATTTGACCGAGTCTTGGTAAAGTAACAAACACTCACATAGAAAGCTATATATGGGACAACACACATGGTGTCGGGGATGGTACTACCTTGGTTTCCTTGTCTTTCTATGCTCATTACTCAGCCAGTATACTTTTTCTTCCAAAATTGTTTGGCACATGTCATTTATTTGTAATCTTGAACATTCAGTGTAAGTTTCGTTTGATTCTGTGAGAATTAATTTTTTTTTTTTACCAGTACTGGAGTTTATCTTTAAACTGCCATTTATTGTTGCTCGTACGAGAAACAAATTCAGTTATATATATTGTAAATACATACTTATGTTCCATACTTATGTAGTAACTGATTTAAACTTATTCTAATTTAACGCAGATGTTGATGTGTTCATATATGTAAGTGTCTTGTATGCACCTTGGTTAGTATATTGATGTATCAAGTCTATCTATAACTTTTTTTCTGTTTACAGAAAAACATCGGACATCAATGGTCGAGCGTATCTTCCATTTATGTCCCAGGCAGACCTTAAAGAAAGATTTGCATATCCTGTGCCTTTCACGTAAGTCTTTTTCCATTTCTATCTCCTTCTCCCCTTCCCTCACTGTTAGATATAATAAGATCTTCAGATAATGCAATTGATCATGAATCATTTTACTTCTGCCTTTCCTACTGTAGGGATTATGTAGCAAATAATTATATTTTGACTCAAAAGAAATTATATCTGCTTGAAATCAAACACATCTATGTATAGTGACATAAGATAGCACGAACAACTGATTGTGTCAAGATGCCCTGTGATGAAAACTTGTCTTACAAAATCTTGTGATTTAAACTTGCTGACATAAATCTGGGACCTGTTTCACAAAGCCTTTTTTCAATGACAAATTACAAAAAACAGTGACAAATCTGCTAATGACTAATCAGAAGCAAGGATTTCACTAGCTTATAACAAAAACTGTCATTGGTCTCTAAAGACAAGTTTTGTGAAATGGGGCCCTGTCAGAGGCCAAGTATGAGTATAAGTGATCTGGTGAAAGGCTAGTCTCTTATCGATAGAAGATAGCTTTGCAAAAGGAAAGTATTTTTAACTGAGTACCGGTAAGGAGAGGATCATGATATTTAGATTGTTTGTTTGTTTTTCTCTTTTTATACCACTCCCACTTTTTTTTTTGTCCAAGGGATAAGGATGGCAAGCTTGTTCTGTGCTCCAAACAGAAGGAGTATGGGTTTAAGTTAGTAAGGCTAGTCTCTTCTCTTTCTCTATAGAAGACAGGTAGAGGACCCTGATATTTAGATTATTTGGGTGTATGTTTGTTTGTGTATTTGTTTGATTTTACCTTTCCCACTGTTTGTTTTGTTCCAGGGATAAGGATGGCAAGCTTGTTCTGTGCACCAAGCAGAAGGAGAGGTTGAATAAATGGGTGCGGCCTTCTGATATCTGCAGTGATCCTAAAATCATCTACGCTGTATCAAGCTTCAGTGTTAAACAGGTAAGAGAGTCTCATGCAGTCAGGCCGGGGGGGAGGGGGGGGGGGGGTGTTTCACAAAGATCCTAAGTTGAAATTATCTTTAAGCTGGACTTAAAAATTATGGAGAGCCATTTGTAGCCTTAAAACAAAACATATTCAAAAGCAAAAATTCAAGTATTCAAGACTTTTCATGAAATCTCCTTGATAATAGAAAATATGAATGATTTTAATCAACATTTTATGCCTTTTAAAATAACTTTTACAAAATATATTTCAAATATGCTAATGGCTTTCCCTAATTTTTAAGTCCAACTTAGAGTTAAGTTCGACTTAGAATCTTTGTGATACACCCCCTGGTCACAGGACCACTTCTCTACCCCGATGTGCCCATGCCTCCATTTTCAATACGTTCCTGAATTTGTTGAATGAAACCTTTGGGGTCAGGTTAGAGCATATAGTGAACAATTGCAACATTTTTTTGAATAAAATTGTTAAGAGCTAATACTCATAGAACAATCGACCTGATTTCCTTCTGGAATTCATCAAGGTATTATTGTATAATGCCAGGGCCCCGTCTCATAAAGAGTTGCGATTGCTTAGAATCAATCGCAAGTCCTCCAATCAATCGTAAGTTTGTAGTCTCCTATCTCTTATATTATGTACATCTCTGTATCTCTGTATGTCTTAGTTGCGATTGATATCAATCGTAAATAAAATGTGATTATCGCAACGCTTTATAAGACAAGGCCCCGATCTTCTATGCGCTGAATGTGTTTCTTGGATGTTGGTTTCAACTCTTGTATCACTTTTGACTTCCAGACCATTGTGCAGGACTGTTCCTTCCTTGCATCACTAGCAATATCAGCCAATTATGAAAGAAGGTTCAAGAAACATCTACTCACAAAGTAAGTTTTTCTCTAATGCTCTATCCAATTATGTATGTTGCCATTCAACATTTTTTCTTGTCAGCCCAATTCTTTTTCCATATATGTTTGAAGTGTACCAGTCACCTAATAAAGAATGTTTAGTCTTTAGCTAGAATATGTAAAATTACCCTCAATTTTTTTCCTATTGGGTAATTGTTTAAGAGTATGAATAAAATACAGGATAGATAGAACCATAGCCCAGGAATCCTTGTTTGACTTGGGTTCTGTGCCAGCCCTGTTCTATGCAGACATGTACATCTTAGTCGACAAGTTGTATTTGTGTTTACTGAGAGTAGATTTAAACTGCATTATCTCTTTATAGAAGTCATATGTGAAGCTCATATTTTGATACAGTTCAGCGAACATGGAAACCCATTATATCAAAAGAAAAATTTGCTTCTCTTATAGGTACCCTTTAAGCCCCACTGCACTACTTACAGCTACTTGCTCTCTCTATATAGCAAACAATGCCTAATCGGTGACCCTTGGTCTCCCCTGATCCCCTTTTCCTTATGTTAATTAAGGGCTGATTTGATGAGATAACCACCTGTCAGTGACCATACAGGGAGGTATAATCACTTCGTGTCAAACTAGTGCAAATAGGCTTTAACAAGTAAACTCCCATGCTGTCAATACTAAGTTTGTGTATTTTTTTTATGTTGAATAAAATATTGAAAGGAGGATGAGCTGTGAATGTTCACATGAGCTGAGTGAGTTTGTTTTTTCTTACACCCTTATCTCTCTTTCCTCTCTCTGACAGCATCATCTACCCCCAGGATAGGAGTCATAAACCAATCTACAATCCCTGTGGGAAGTATATGGCTATCCTCTGGATCAATGGAGTCAAGAGAAAGGTATCACCGTTCACATTAATAAAGCCACACTGTACTACTTGTAGCTACTTGCTCCCTCTTTATAGAAAAATTCCCCAACCAGTGCTTGTTGGTCCCCCATGATCCTCTTTTTTTTATGTTAATTGAGAGCTGAGATAATGAGATAGCCACCAGTCACAGTGACCTCGCTGTTTGGTCTAATCCCTTCTGGCTGAACTAGTACAGCCGGCCTTTAAGACAGAAACACAGACATTTACCGACTGTTTCATCTTTCATAAGGAAAGACGACTGTTATCCCTGATTCTGGTCTTGGCAGAGCCAATCTTATATCACAAGATCTCTTTACACTTTATTTCCATATTTCATTCTTCCTGTGTGTCTCATATAAAGACTATCTTTGACAGTGCTACTGTTTCTCGATAACCTGTGCTCACACACAGTTCTTCGCTAAGCGGAGGAATTCAATAATGAGAAGAAGAAGACAGTTTTGAAAAGACCTGTAGTAAGAATAAACTATTTGTTATAGAGGCTCTTCTGATCATATTTTGAGAGAATACATAAATCATCCTACATTTGTAAATCAAAAGATGATTTCTTTTAGTAGGTAATTTTCTACAAGTACAGTAAGTGTTATCTTGACTTAAAGGCAAATTTGGTTACTTTTGTCTTCACATTACTGCCTGAAATGCTGATCGGTCACTTGTGCAAAATTGATTTTTCAACAGAGTAGCGCTATTTTATTACTTAGTTCTTGCAGGAGGTACAATGTTACACTGGCCAGATTTGAAGTACTCTTTCACTTGCCTTGAGTAGACAATTGATTCACTCTGTTATGTATTCTTTCCTTTGCATAATTGACTGAATTACTGCCTCATAATGTTCACATGCATTTGTATTAAATGGTACAAACCAATAGTTATTAAAAAAAAATTGTTTGTTTTCTCAGGTGATTTTTGATGACTACCTCCCTGTAGACAAGCATGGCGACCTCTTGTGTTCATTCTCGTCCAACCGCAATGAATTCTGGGTGTCCTTGCTGGAGAAGGCCTACATGAAGGTCATGGGAGGCTATGATTTCCCTGGATCCAACTCGGTAAGTTCTAGGTCAACCAACAAAATACACCATAAGATTACCAACAGATTTTAAAGTACAGTGAAACCTTTATGTAGAGACTGCTCTAGGGAAATATGAAGGGAATATTTTACCTGAGTCTATTCTAGCCAGTGTTTTTTTTTTTTATTGGTACATACTTGAACCTGTTTGATACATTCTGGTAGTTAAAATTAGCTTATTTTTATTAGAGTATTCTCCATTCCTGTTAAATTACATGATGATCCTATTGTGTCAGCATTTTGATTTCAACTAACTCTGAATACTATACCCTATTTCCCTACCAAAGACCAACAAAGTACACCACGGTACCGCCCCATCAAGTCCTAAAAGATCACAATTCACGAGGCAAATGTTTTATTACACTAGTCTTTCACTTGGGCGCACACAGGCGTGTCACACCTACAATTCGATTTGATCTGTATTTCTTTGACCTTTCCCTCAGAACATTGACCTTCACGCCCTGACCGGCTGGATCCCTGAGAGAGTAGCCATCAGGCAGAACACTCCTGGCTTCGACGCTGACAAGGTCTTCAAGAAGCTCTACGAACGCTTCCACAGAGGGGAGGTTCTTGCTACCGTTGCGACAGGGATGTTACCTGAGGCTGATGCTGACAGGGCAGGGCTGGTTCCAACCCATGCGTACGCCATGCTCGACATCAGAGAGATACAGGTAGGAAGGTTTTCATATTTGCTAAAGAAGATGACAGCTCTATGGAAGGTGGACATTTATATGTGTAGTTGGACAACTTAGGCAAAATAGTAAAAATGAAGTGTTTCTCGTCCTGGCCTGCCTCCTTCCTTACAAATCATGGTCACAAATCTACAGAATTTACATTTTTGATAATTCATCATTGGAAGGAACAACTATTATGTAAAGGTCATAATTGAGAGACCGATGGTGAGAGCGATCAGTGGCATGAATGGCCTGCAATAGTTAAGTCCAACTTAAAGGTATAGACCAGTTTTGGAAACACCCCCCTCTCAAAAAATGAAATGGAAGCTCTTATTACCAATCATGTGAAAGAATATATTTTGACTAATACATGATGATACAATTTTTGCCGGGAAACCGCCTACTAATTGATATACTTGGTAAATTATTATATCTATCGGGACCGGATAGATATCGTGTAGTCTCATATACATCTTTCTGTGTACAGTGCTTGTGACTGCAAGACTGGGCCAAATTTCTTATCATTTTGATGATTCCAGAACCTTGCAGTACACACCAATACTTATATGCTAGATGATCAACCTTTTCTTATTGATTCCACAACGTTTCTAAATCTTTCACAATGCATTCGCAGGACCAGAACTGGTCTATACCTTAAAGTTGATCTTAGTCTTTGTGAAACACTCCCCTGGTATCCCTGTGTATCCCTTACAGGGTAAGAAGCTACTCCAGCTGAAGAACCCTTGGAGTCATCTGAGATGGAAAGGAAGATTCTCAGAGGAGGACACCACCAACTGGACTCCAGAACTCCAGAAGGCTCTCAACTTTGACCCCAAGAATGCACAAGAATTTGACAATGGTGAGCATGGTTTGGTAAATCTTGCACTGATTGGAAGAATCAAGGGGAGGAGGAGTAGGGGTAGAAGGAGGATTCTGTAGATGAGTAGCTTAAGGAGTGGGATTTCTGAAAGTAGAATTGATCTCGGGGAGAATGAATTACTTCATAGAATATGGGACAGAGAGTTGTGGCATTCCATGGTCGCCAACGTCTCAGGACATGGCACGTAAAGAAGAAGAAGAGCATCGTGATTAAAAAACAAATACAACTGCATTATCATCTTTCCATGGAGAACCCCTCAAACTTAACATAGATAATAAAAAAAAATTCTTTTAAATTCATATTCATGCTCTAATGTTTTCGAACACCGGCTTTTCACCTTTTTGTTTTCTTTTAATCACTGCAGAGATTCTCTGATATGTATATGCTCTGCTTGAGTGTTTGAGAAACTGTTCTGTGTATTTCAGAGTGGTCTGATGAAGCAAGAAGGATTGCATAAGGCAAACCTGCTATGAATGTTGTTTAATTTAATTGAATAAGCCAAGAAATAGTGCTACACAAGTCTCACATATTTATATCATGCTTCCTCTGAAAATTATTGTGCTTTTGCTGCAACTTGCATGTTTGCTTCACCTCTTCCAATGTAACAGTTGCCAGCATGTGCACTTTATGTAGTCAGGAAAGTCTCTCTATCTGGGCAACGATACACAATTTCTTTATTCAGGGAGGGAATATATCCATGAGATGTCACACCAGGGGGGTGTTTAACAAAGATCCTAAGTCGAAACGTAACTCTAAGTTGGACTTAACAATTATGGGGAGCCATTTGTTGCCTTTAAAAAAAATATATTAAAAACCGAAAATTCAAGTATTTTTAGACTTTTTATAAATTCCACATCAAGAACATAAAATCTCCTTGATAAAAGAAAATATGAATGATTTGAATCAACATTTTATGCATTTTAAAATAAATTTTACAAAATATTTTCAAGTATGCCTAGGGCTTTCCATAATTGTTAAGTCCAACTAAGAGATAAGTTCATCTTAGGATCTTTGTGAAACACCCTCCCTAAAATGGTGAATGTGTTGATAAGTGCTTGTTTTTGCATTTTATCTTAATTCATTTCTTTCTTTATGCAGGTGTATTCTGGATAGACCTTGCCTCCTTGTGTAACTTCTTTGATGTGATCTACATGAACTGGAATCCATCTCTCTTTCCTCGTTCCTACGTCATGCATGGGTAAGTGAACTCAGAAATCTATTAGTACTTCTTTAAAGGGATCCGGTAACTTTGTCTAGGATTCTGAAACAAAATCCTGGATTTAGCTCATGCTGCAATGATAATTATAAACCTTTAGGTCAGTCAGGAACCCCATGACTTTTAGAAGCCGATCGCCTGTCTGATTATCAAGATATTTATGATTGGAAATCGAAACCAAATTTTGCGTTTGCCAAACGGTTTTCATAACACTACAGTCTATTGGGGAAAACGAGTATGGTAAAACCAAAGATTTTTACTTTTTTGAGGCACTTCTTGATCATTTTGAAGCGCCAATTTTTTAGGGCTTCAATATTACTCCATATCACAGACACTGATTAGGCGTAGGGCCGTGCATCTTATATTTTAACATTGTTAAACGATGCCTTTAAAGGCAGTTTGTTTGTAATTTTATTCATACTGTACTATCCAATTCATGAATGATTTACTCACGATTCCAAATGTTATACTCTTATGAAGTGGCACTGAGAATTTTGTAACCGTATCACTTTTTTAGACAAAGAGAGATATTTATGATTGAAAATAGAATCAAAATTCTTGCTTTCGGGTGGGCTTCTATAGTTTGTCAGTGCTGTATGTGTACTATGTCGACAAAAAACTTTGTGTTAGTAATTGCCTTATGGTGACCATTTGGTAGGAATATTCCCCAGGGAGTGAAGATGGTGCACATTGTACATGGATGAATCCTATAACCGGGGTAACAATATATGTAAAGCGCTTAGAGACAGAATAGTGTATTAAGCGCTACATAAATCCAGATTATCGTTAATATTATAGTATAAGGAAGTGAGAAGGTTGTATGGAATGGTTCAGTGTCCTTTTCTTTTTCTTTACCCTTGGCAGGAAGCCATTTATATAAGGTTGTGTGCGGGTTTGCTACAGTGTCTTTTGATCTTTTCAGTATGTGGTCAGCAGCAGAAGGCCCTAAGAAGGACAACATCAACATCGGTAACAACCCTCAGTATCGTCTAGAGGTCAAAGGACTTGGTGCTGTTTGGATTCTTCTCACAAGGCACATCACAGACAAGGTATGCATCTATGAACAGTGCAGTTTAAAACAAAAATTGTAGCAAATTATTGAAAAGGTTATAACCTTTTTATGAGTTGATAGAAATTATGATCAGTCCCTTATTCATTACAGCAAATCGTTTCCAAATAAATATCAGACCAACAAACATGCTGCATTGAGAGATTTTGCAAGTTCTAAGGAGTTTTGTTTGTACTCCACAATTTGTCGTTATCATTTATAATTCTAATTAAGCTGCTAGAGCATTGTTACATGTAGGTAGATAATATTTTCCATGCATGCATCATGGTTTCCTCTCTGCTAAAACTCAAAAGTAATTTACATGAATGTGATGCATGAATATGTATCTCTCTGTCCCTCTCTCTCTCTCTCTCTCTCTCTCTTGTGCTCTCTCTCGCTCTCTCTCTCCCTCCCTCTCTCTCTCTTGCTGTACAAAATATATGTTTACCCTTCATGAAGTAGCTGTCTGTAGGTAAACCTTCTTCAAAGTTTTCTGCAGTGTCATTGAATCTAAAGAGACCTATCACTTTCATATTTGTTTGTTTGTTTAGGATGACTTTGCTGATAACAAAGAGTTCATCACCCTACTGGTCTACAAGGGTGGCAAGAAGGTCTACTACCCAAGTGAGTTTGTACATCGAGTCATAGTTTATGGTGTTGTTCTTTTATTTACTTCTTATTTATTTATTTATTTACCACCCGTGGGATGAAATGGCCAATAATTACCCAATTTAAATCGGTTTCCCCAGACTAATTTTTTTTCCCCATTTTTTTTTCTTCCTGATTTTTCCCCTATTTTCCCCTATTTTCTTACTCAAAAGGGGGGAATGATGTTAGTTACTTTTTTTCTTTCCATGAACCTTTTTTTAATCAAGAGAGGGGGTGTGCTTTATTTATTATTTTTAAAATTTTGTATTGCTCATTATCACCCCTTAGGCCTTATCAGCACAAGTGTTTTTTTGTCATAGGGGTCCACTAGTCTGCCTTGAAAGATGATATCAATTTCTACAAATATTTTGGTATTTCCCATTTGAGTAGTGCCCAAACATGAAAGTCTTTCATATTCCTATGATGAACTTTAAAACTTGCCTCGTGCAGACGTTAATGGTTTTTGCGATTGATAAGAAAACTTGTGATTGATTTAGACCAACTCTTTTTAAAACGGGGCCCAGGGGAGTGTTTCACAAAGACTAAGATCAACTTTAAGCTGGACTTAACTATTGCAAGCCGTTCATGCCACTGTCTGCTCTTACTATTATGATCTTTAGATAATATTTTTTCCTTCCATAATGAATTAGTAAAATTGTATGACAATGATTTGTACGTCCCTTAAGAGACCAATGCCAGAAAATGGTGGGAGCAAACAGTGGCATGAACAGCCTGCCATAGTTAAGTCCAACTTAAAGTTGATCTTAGTCTTTGTGAAACACACCCCAGGCCTTTGCACTATTAACAACTCATTGCCTTGAAATATGAAAGTAAAGTATATGAACTGTTCTCCATATTATACTAGATGACCCCGGCCCTTTCATGGATGGGACGCGTATCAACAGCCCTCACTACCTGTGCAAGATGATAGTCAATGATAAGAGCTCTAACATCTATACCATCATTGTGTCACAGTTTGAGAAGAACAACTCCATCCACTACACACTCAGGGTAAGAGGATTATACAGTCAAACCTGGGACCTGTTTCACAAAACCTTTTTTCAATGACAAATGACAAAAATGAGTGACAAATCTGTCGATAACCAATCAGAAGCAAGGATTTCAGTAGCTTGTAACAAAGACTGTCATTTGTCACTGATGACAAGTTTTGTGAGATGGAGCCCTGCTTTATAGGGCACCTGTATTAAAAGAAAGACCACCTGTCTACAAAGACCACATTTTTGGCTCCCTTGAAAATGGTTTCTCCATGAAGCATGTACTAAAGGAACCTGTACATTAAGACCACCTGTCTTCAAAGACCACATTTTTTGTTTCCCTTGAAAATGATTTCTCATTGAAGCATGTACTAAAGGAACCTGTACATAAAGACCACCTGCCTATAAAGACCACTTTCTTGTCTCCCTCGGGTGGTCTTTATAGACAGGTTTTATTGTACTTCATGGAATGTCCTATTCTATAATATGGCTCAGTGGTATAGAAGTGGTCTCGTAACCAGGAGGTCCCGGGTTCGAAATCAAGTGGATGCGCTAGTGCCCTTTGGTAAGGCTTTAATCCTCATTACCAAGTGCCTTGGAGAGGACCTAAAGCTGTCGGTCCCCTGGTTGCTTATTTCAAGCATACACATTCTTTCTTAGCAGTCAGGTAAAACAAACAAACAAACAAAATATTGTGTGATGTACAGTGTACGTGCACCTGGATAAAGAGTGGTAAACGTAGATTAATGTCTTGCTAAAAGACATTACTACCAGACCGGGAGTCAAACTCACAATGCTTTGATTAAATCTTAGTACTAATCATCATCATCTAGTGCCGTCCCTTCGGAAGGGGTTGGCGGCTATGCATCTCCCATCGCTTTCTGTCATGTACCCTTGTTCTAACCTATTTATTATACACCTCTAATATTGTAGAAAAAACAATGAGGATCTTGTTCATCCAATACACTGTATGAAATCAGTTTAAGTACTGCTAAATCAAAGAAAACAAAGTATGCCTAGTAATACTATTTTTGTCCACGTTCAGTCTTTCTTATATTTTGTATACTTTTCAGGATATTCATTCTTATGTTAAGGTCAATCAAAATATATGAAAAATATCAATTGAATTTATTATGATTTCTTTCTATTTTCCCCCTTTCCTTTTTCTTCTTTCATCCTGCAGGCATATTCCACATGTGAATTCAAGCTCTCCAAGATAGTGGATCCCTACAAACACACCAAGAATGTAAGTTCATAGAGGTTTGCTAAGTTGAAATTTAAATCTGCTTTACAGGAATCGTATGAAACGTTTTATCATGAAGCAAGAAATATTCTACTATTCCACCTTTTAAAAACAAAATAGATTTTGGTATTTCTTCACATCCGTTCTTATATTTAATTCAACCCCAACTTTATTATGATTTGATTCTTGATACTTTGAGTTTGAGTTTGAGTTTATTAACAACAAAAATAATAACAAGTAAAACATAATGTATCACTATCAAGCATGAATACATAAAATATAACAATATAACACAAGATCGATAACAAAACACATGAATAATATAAATATTGTTTTACAAAGTATGTCGTATACAAATGGAATAAAATATTATTTGTACATTTTTGTTACTTGATGGAGTAATCCCTATAGCAGCTCACTCAGAAAGCTATAGTCATATAAATTGTATGTTCTTTCAAATTTTACACTCACCTTTTTCATTATCTCCCAAATAAATATTTTGTGTAGCGCCCTCTGCAACAAAACTCAGCTATCCCTTTAAAAAATTTAACAGTCTTTCTCTGTTCTACATTTGTTTATCATTTATATTTCAATAATTGAGGTTCTCATGCAATTAATTGTTAAACTTTCTTGTCATGGCAGTTCACTGGTGAGTGGAAGGGGAAGACTGCAGGAGGCTGTGCCAACAACAGAGAAACATACATCAACAATCCTATCTACCAAGTATGTCTTCAAGACAACAGCAGGGGAAACTCCCTACTTATCGACCTCAAAGGACCAAAGTAAGTAGGAGTAGAGGTGGGGATGGGTGGTCGTACTAACGGTAAGGTTGATAATGATAGTAAAGGAGGTGCACACCATCTTATTCTTTGTTTGTTTGATCTTATGTTTGTTTGATCATATGTTTGATCTTTATTTGATCTCACTTTTATTTTAATGTTTATTATTATAGATATGCATGATTTATTGATTAAAGAACAGATTTATAATATGTGTGTTTATTATAAGTTTTGGTTGGTAATTTGTAGAAAGACAATTGGCGCTTAGAAACAACAGTATTAAGGGCCTTATAAATGTTGTGTATTATTGTTATTATTAATATATGAAATCTGTATTTAAAGGTGACGATCCACTTGAAATTGAATGCTCAAGGTGCAGCACCTGTGAAACAAAAACAAAAAGAGAGAACACATAAAATCAGCTTTTCAGAAACAGAAGTAAGATAGAAAAAAACAATTAATTATATGATGTTGACCTAATGAGGAGGAGGGAGAGGAGGAAAAGAGGGAATTATGATTATGAGGAGGATTTTGATGATGATGATGATGATGATGATAATGATGATGATGATGATGGCAACAGTAAAGTTATTAAGCATAGTAAAGTCACGTTTCCTTTGATATTTCTTCTGATCCCCAGGACCTATCACGTGGGCTTCGAGGTGATCTGTGTCTCATCTGAAGGGAAAGGCAGTGCACAATTTGAGAAGAAGATGAGTGGAGACTATCGGTAAGGAACTTCTTTTGTTTTATGATTTCTTCATACTCCCTCTTGTAAAGATTTTGATAAGTCTTATATCTGTCTTCGTTGGCTTCTTCTTTGATAAGACTATCAATCATTACATTCCTGTTTTTATTAAATTCAAATGAATTCTGATTCACTTTTTATTCACAATAATTGATTTTTGATTGTTCTTAGCAGCTGCGTGGATTGTTTGTTTATTTAAGGCATTCGTTGCTTGATGCACTATGTACTTTTGCTGTATGTTATGTAATAGACAAACTGAGCTAAATTAAACAATGGTACACTGTTGTTGTTAGGGCCAAGGCAAAATATGCCTCGGTCCTCCTTTCCCGAACACGACCATGCTTGAGCACTCTTCCTGGTGTGGGCGTGTCTCCCAGAATACGGTCATGAAATTGTACGGTTTTATTTCTCTTGTGCACCTTTCATTATTCAGGCATGGATTCACGATACTGGAGCTGGAAGACGTTCCCGGTGGGGTCTACAACATCCGACCTACGACCTTTAGCCAGGGTCAGGAGTCGCCATTCTTCCTCACCATCTCATCGTCATGCGCCATGAAGGTCGTTCATCTCCAATGAGACGCAAAAGAAATGCCTTGATGATGGAAGTAAATCTGTGATTGAAATGTGATAATAATAATAATGGTGGGTTCTTGTATAGCACTCATTTTTGTCAGACTTGACACTCCTGGCGCTCCCGATTATTACTCTGGCTTTAGCACGGCTGCCATTACGGCACTCTATCATTTCAGGGAATTAATTCCTGCCACGCAGCCATTTACATCACCTGGGTTGAATGGGGCAAATGTAGATCAATGTCTTGCCAAAGGACATTAGTGCCACGGCGGGACTTGGACCGCGGACCTTGTGATCGACAGTCCGGTGACATATCCACTCGACCACGACACTTCTAGCCTTGGTGATGATGGTGGTGGTTGATAGTTTTCATCAAATCATGAGGGCTTCACTTCGAACTTTACCTTTTTGTTGACATGCCTCATGAAAGTTGTTCACATCAATAAGAAAGATCTAGACAACAGATGCCATGATGGTGAAAATGACGGTTATAGTCGTTCATCTCAAACGAGAGTAGAAGAAATGCCTTGATTAAGGTAGTAATTCTGTGATTTAATTGTGATGATGGTGGTTGATAGTATTCATCAAATTATGACGGGTTACCCGAGAACCTCACCTTTTTGTGGACGTGCCCCATGAAAGTTTCTCACATCTTCAATTAACCCTCTGAATACTGAATCTTCATATCGCCATTTGCTTGATACAGGAGCTACCCGTTTCCAGTAGGCAATGGGTTAATTAAAGGGGAAGTCCACCCTGAAATTAAGTTAGTTTTAATAGGAGTAGAAAAATGAGAGAAACAAGTCAGTGAAAGTTTGAGCAAATTCCGATTAAAAATAAGGAAGTTCGGATTTTTGAAGTTGTGATCAATCAAACACAAATTGGCAACTCTATGACGTATCATGCGAGCTCAACTTCCATTTGCTCAGTACTAAAAAAATCTAAAATTTTCATTTTCCCTCAAGAAAAATTTCAACCATACATGCACCCTAAATATAATAATTGCAAATATGTTTCTATACTCCCCCTGCAAGGAACAAATATATATTCTGTCATCAATAACAAAGAAAACATGATTTTATGGAATATTATGCACAAAGCAAATGAAGGAGAGCTCGTATAATAAGTCACAGAGTTGCCAATTTGTATTTGATTGATCACAACTTCAATAATTCATAACTTTCTTATTTTCATTCAGAATTTGCTCAAACTTTCACTCACCTGATTTTCTTATTATTCTGCCTCTATCGAAACAAACTTATTTTGGGGGTGGACTTTCCCTTTAATATCAAGGAGGATCAGGACATGATTCTGTAATGATGATAATTTGAGTAGTTATTATAGCTGGATGGACATCAGTAATTAATTTACAATCATAAAGAATTGCTATTCCTCACCATCTGATCTTCATGCTCCAAGGAAGTTGTTCAAATTCAGTGAAAGAGGAATATAGACCTCAGAGATGCCGCGATGGTTGTAGTAATACTGGTAGATACACTAGCTGTGTTAGAGTGATGGGGCAGAAGGGATGATTGCAACCATCCTGTGTTTGCACCCGATGAAAGTTGCTTACATCTTCAGACGTAAGATGCTGTAATGATGATGATACCGGTAGTTATAGTGACTGTGTGATGGTAATGTGGTACTGTTGATGGCAGTTAAAAAGTTCATATATTAGGAGTCCCTGTTCTTCTTATCAGCTTGTCATCATTCCTCCCAGATTTGTTAATTTTAAGTGAGACTAAGAAAGATCAGATGTCAACATGCATTTAAGACTATAATGGAGGTGAAAAATGAAATAGATGAACTATATATAATCAATGGAAAGCTTATAAGCCATAGATTACATGAAATCAATTATATACCATTTTAGTGTCTGTCAGAGGAGTAACGGCTCTCTATTCTACGTTCATTCAGCTTTCCATTGATATAAAGTTGTGTTTTCATTGGATAGGGTCTTTAATGGTGGTAATATCATGACTTTACACTGGCTCTGTGATTGTAATAGGGTTCCAGTGGTGACAGTTGACAATCCTGAGGAATTTTGTACTTTCGTACCATCTTATGATCATGTCCTAGAAAATGAGACCATCTACAGTGAGAGAAGATGAGTATGAAGGGAGATGTGAAGATGATTATTGACGAATATCAAATTTGTTTATTTTTAAAGTTTAAGTGCAATGGTAAGGAAAGGAAGATAATATTGATTTTATTTTAGACTAGAAAAGTGTCAGCTGTCATATTGCTATTGCTACATCTCAAAGTTTACATAAATGTAAAGCTGCCATTTTTTTTTTTTTACCTATGTAAATAACATCTTGTGCCTCGTAAATTATGTATGCTTCCTTTTTGTGTTTCTAATTTGTTTAGCCTTGAATTTCTCTGTCCAATTAGCAACTTACCCATGCTTTTCTTTTAATTTTCTCCTCTCTCTCTCCCCCCTCACTTGCTCTCCCCCTCCTTTGCTCTCCCCCTCCTCACTTCTCTCTAATTCTCACTTTCTCCTCCCTCTCTTCTTTATCTGTTTCTATTTCTCTCTCTCTATTTCTCTCTCTATTTCTCTCTCTCTATTTCTCCCTTTCTTTTTCACTCTTTTTCTCTCGCCTCACTCTCTTACCTTTTCTTTTGCTTTCTTTCTGCTTTTGGGTAGATTTCTGACTTCTCACCCCTCTTCTCTCTCTCTATATTTAAGATGACCACCTTTATAGTTTATACATAGATGTTATTCAGTGTGTATGTACAAAATAGGAACATACAATGTATTTATTTATAACAAAAATCTTTTGTACAGTCATTTCTAGAACAAATTGCATGTAGTAGTTATCACAGATTCTATCAAATTATTAGTTAATTACCAACATGAATGAGTTGAGATAATTGTAAATAATTCATGATTCAAATCAGTACTATTTAAATCTTTGAACTTTCTTAGTGAGAAAAGCTCCAGGGGCGTGTTTCACAAATCTAAGTTGGTCTTACAAATTATGGAGAACCATTTGTAGCCTTAAAATGAATAAGTATATGTATTCAAGACTTTTTATAAATTTCTCATCAAGATCATGAAATCTCCTTGATGATAGAAAATATGAATAATTTGAATCAATATTTTATGCCTTTTAAAATAACTTATACAAACTATATTCATATATGCTAACAGCTTTTCATAATAAGTCCAACTTTGGATCTTTGTGAAACACCCCCCTGGTGTGGCATCACTTTAACTGTGAAAGATATGATTCATTCATTGTTAATACTAAATGAGAAACATGTGTTACTGTCCTGCATAAGTGTTCCTCATAAGATTGTAGCTAGGAGGGAAATTTGTATTATTTTTGTTTTTGCAATAAAATCATTTTCAATATTCTAGGATTTCAATTTTCTCCCTATTATTTTTAAGTTTTGTTTAAACATCTTGCAGAAAGTGCTTTGAAATATGCACTAGAATTGTTCTGTAAATAATTATTGGTATCATGGACAAAGATAATGGTACATGTATACATTTCATCAATTCATACACTGTAGGTAATGCCTATGAATTACATTAATCGTTTTAAACAAGTGGTGATTTATTCCAGACATATATAACCATGATGAATTCATTTTACATGTATTTCTGGCTTGAATAGGAAAGACTTGTGAACATTGTGCAGAGCTTAATTTCCAGAGAGTAATAAAGCAATAAGAATCAAACAGTGATATGTGCTAATCGTGTTCATTGTGTGTATTTGAAGGAAGAGAGAGAGAGAGAGCGCAATAGAGAGGGAGAGAAAGAGAGAGAAAAAGAGAGAGAGAGAGAGAGAGAGAGAGAGAGAGAGAGAAGAGAAGAGAGAGAGAGAGAGAGAGAAGAGAAGAGAAGAGAAGAGAGAGAGAGAGAGAAGAGAAGAGAGAGAGAGAGAAGAGAAGAGAGAGAGAGAGAGAGAGAAGAGAAGAGAAGAGAGAGAGAGAGAGAGAAGAGAAGAGAGAGAGAGAGAGAAGAGAAGAGAGAGAGAGAGAGAGAGAGAAGAGAAGAGAGAGAGAGAGAGAGAAGAGAGAGAGAGAGAGAGAGAAGAGAAGAGAGAGAGAAGAGAAGAGAAGAGAGAGAGCGCAATAGAGAGAGAGAGAGAGAGAAGAGTTAACAAAGGAAGAGAGAGGGAGGAATGGAGTGATCGTTAAACGATGGATAGATTGGACATGTGATCTGGAAATAAAGAGTATGTTTACATTAAGTTGTACACATTCCTCAAAGAATGAATATTCGTAAGTTCCCCAAATAGAATGACAGAACAAACTAATCTAAAAAATGGCAAGAAACAAAACTTTCTAAAATGTATACCCTGTTAAACACTGAAGGAATTATAATGTAAAACTTGTTCAAAAGGTCCATACATGTATAAAATAGAGGGTTACAATTAGATTATATATCTTTGTTCTTGTGTTTAAGTGCAAGTTACACATATGTATTTGAGTATTTACTAATAATATTGATGTGGAAACTACCCTCAATATCTTTGAACATGTATCCATTCTCAGGCCCACTGCACATTATATGATCAGGGGCCCCTTTCACAAACTTGTCATCAGTGACAAATGACAGTTTTTGGTATAAGCTACAGAAATCCTTGCTTCTGATTGGTTATCAGCAGATATGTCACTAATTTTTTTTTTTCTTCATTTGTCAATGGAAAAGGGCTTTGTGAAACTGGTCCCAGATTGCAGTCCAATTTCAATGAAATCGCATTTGTATAAGATAAAGAAATGCTCATGAATGATATTATTCCAGATTAAGGATCTGACTCTAATAAATAATTGTAGTGAAGTACAAAAGTTGTAGTGAATGCCAAATTGCCTTCAAATTAAAGACAATCAAACAAATAACTTGATGCCACTTTTCAACTGGAATCCGATTTGGCATTTCCTCCTCACAAAGAAGCGTTTAATACCTTATAAATGTAATTTTTCTACTAGGACTATTTTCAATTAAAACTATGATTATGAGTTTACATTACATGAACATTACATGTAAATGTGTTCATATCAAAAGCTACTGCCTAATCTTCCAAACTGGATTGCAGAAGGATTAAGTGGGCTTTACCTATGTCATATATCGTGAAATACTTTCTTTGCTTCAATGAAATACTGTATGAAGGATACTTGCTTTAAAAAAAAAGAGAGAGTTTCCAAGTGATTCACCTTTGCTTGCCTCTGTTTTATCTCGAAAGAAATAATTTATATGCACATTTTGAAAACATTTTCTGCATCATAATCAAGATAGACAATTAATCCATGTAGACAATGACATGTCTCAGTCGAAGAATGCTTCAAGTCTTCTTCCAACAGTGAAACATTTACATGTTTAGATGTCATAATGTACATATAAAACAAGATAAAAGGTTTTCTATAAGTTATAATCATATGTACATATTCACATAATATATTTTCTTGCACTCTTGTTTCACTGAAATGTACTTGAATTTATTTAAACATGAACTTTCTTTGATATGCTCAAAGACCATACAGGAGCCTGTTTCACAAAGATCCTAAGTTGAACTTATCTTTAAGTTGGACTTAAAAGTTATGGTTAGCCATTAGCATCTTTGAAAACATTTTCTGAAAGTTATTTTAAAAGGCATTAAATGTCGATACAAATCATTCATATCTTCTATTATTAAGGAGATTTAATATTCTTGATGTGGAATTTATGAAAAGTCTAAAAAAGTTGAATTTTCGTTTTTGAATTTATATTATTCTAAGGCTACAAATGGCTCTCCATAATGTTTAAGTCCAACTTAGAGTTAAGTTTGACTTATGATCTTTGTGAAACACCCCCCAGATCAATCATACCACACAGTATATTTCTAGAACATGTGTCTTCCAGAGCCCATGCTCAAAAAACCTTACTAAGTGTTGTTGTGAACTAACTACAGTCAAACTCGCTTTAGTGACCACCTGCCTACAAAGACCACATTATACCTTTGATTAACGGTACTCTGTTTTTAAAATCTCATTTCAATTATCGCATTATTGTGAAGGATTCTTCTTACATATCCATACATGCATGAATGGTTGATTCAATATCTTAATATCTTGTTACATAAGTTTCCTAATCTGGATGAGATTAAGATGAGAATATCCCTGGTGTAGGTCATCAATCTTGGGAGCTTCTCGGTGGATATGACTGACCTCCATGTCATGTCATCTGCATATTAGGGTAAAAGCTAGATATCAGCGCTAAAGTATGGATGCTGTGTTGGAATTGATCACTTCTCGTTGGATGTCTCTTTATAATGTCCACTCAAAACAGTTCAAGAAGCATGTGAGTTTCATCTTTTGACTTGCATATCGCTGCCCCAGGACTGAAATGTTCAAGTGAACGTTTTTGTGTTAACAAACAGAGAGTTTGAACTCATGCCAAAGCAACACTGCTCCAGTATGGTCTTCTGAGCCCAAATGTTCAATCAAGGTCTATTCACTCTTCAGCTATTACACCATAACACGTTGAAACATCACAATAGGATGCTGAAACATTCAAGTGAACGCTATTGTGTTCTCAATCAGAGAGTCTGAACTCATGCCAAAGCAACACTGCTACATACACCATAACCATCCTCTGACTAACATTGTCGATAAAACTAAACAGAGCGATGTGAACAGCCTCGATGATTGTAATAACGTTCCATGGCTGTACGGTGTTATCGTTGTAAAGATCGCTGTGCTGGAATTGGTGGGAACGGCTTCGTTGCACTTGGAGCCCTCACAGCAAGATATACATTTCTGCAAAAGAACATGAATGAAATATGAGCCACTGGTTGTAATTAAAAACCTGCCGATCTAGGTTAATGGATGACTTCAATAAAGTTAAAGTTAAAGGAGAAGTCCACCGTTCTCTACAAGTAAAATGAATTATAGCCAACAAAAATAAATAAATTTTAAAAAAAATATTTAAAAAAAATATTTTCTTATCAAAGCATACAGAGAGTGCCACACACACAAAATCATAAAGTGCCTCATTGTGTTTGATCTTCTTGATTTAATAACTTAATATTTCTTTCTTAAATTTTCAGAACTCCGTAACAGATTACTCTCAAAGTTTCCCTACTCTATTTGCATCATTACTTTGTTATAATTCAATACATCTTTGATGGGGATGGTTTCCCCCTTGGTGAAGGTGTTAAGTCACAGCAGCTCACAGTGTTTGTAGTACGTTCTCTGTTATCTTGAATTTCATTAGCCTTACAATTATCTTCTTATTAATAGTGGGGTGAATTTATCCTTTTCTTCCCTTTGAATTATATTGATGAGATTCATTAAAGTAAAGCAGCCTACGTTGTTTTAGTGTACATTCTCCATAAAATATTTTGACTTTTAAAGGTTAAGACCAGTTATGGTCATGCGATTGCATTGTGAAAGAAACGTTGTGGAATCGATCAGAAAAGGTTGATCATCTAGCATCTAGCATCTGCAAGGTTCTGGAATCATCAAAATGATAAGAAATTTGGCCCATTCTTCGTAAAGTTACAAGCACTATACACAGAAAGATGTATATGGGACTACCCTATATCTCTCACAGACCATGAGAGAAACAAATTTACCAAATATATGAATTAGTAGGCGGTTTCCCGGCAAATTTTTAATCATCATGTATTAGTCAAAACATATTCTTTCACATGATTGGTAATGAGAGCTTCCATTTCATTTTTTGAAATTGGGGCGTTTCCAATACTGGTCTTTACCTTTAATGGCAAACAATCATTTTGGACATTGCTTCATCACAAATAGAGTTCTCTCCGACTTAAAGGCATCGTTTAACAATGTTAAATCTGAGATGCATTGCCCTACATGTTATCAGTGTCTGTGATATGGTGTAATATTGAAGCCCTAACATTTTTTTTCCCATACTCAATTTCCCCAATAGACTGTAGTGTTGTAAAGACCGTTTGGAATTTCCAATGATAAATATCTTGATAATCAGACAGGCGATCGGCTTGTAAAAGTCATGGGATTTCTGACTGACCTAAAGGTTTATAATTATGATTGCAGCATGAACTAAATCCAGGATTTTGTTTCAGAATCTGAGGCAATGTTACTGAGTCACTTCAATGAATGCCTTACCTTTGTGTCAAATTGTTGAGGAGTAAAATCCGAACAGCCCACAGAGTTTGGCGTACATTCTCCATTTGTAGCACACAGTTTATGAACTAAAACACTGTCTCCAGACAGGCTGTTGAGATGATGCTCGGTGTAACAGTACTTGGTACCTGTCAAAAGAATGGGGGAAAATAAATTAGAAAAACCTTGTAAATGTTTGTTTAAAGCCCCACTGCACTACTTATATCAACTTGCGCCCTCTATATAGCAAACAATGCCTGATTATGCAGTGCCTGTTGGTCCCCCATGATCCCTTATGTTAATTGAGAGCTGATTTGATGAGATAACCACGTATCATTGACCTTGCAGGGAAGTCTAATCCTCCTGGCCAAACTAGTGCAGACGGGCTTTAATATAAAGCAAAACCCTTGAGGCAGATTTGTTGAATCTTCAAAGCTTGTTTTCCCCTTTTACATTTGCTATGGTACTGGTATATCCACAAATGTAGGTATGGTTTTTCATACCCTATTGGGAATGGTAATTCAACCCGTGCTCAACATAATTGCTCTTTGGTTAAATACCTGTGTTAACCAAATTCTAAAGTTCATCCCTGGACCAAACACTAAACAATTACAGCTATATTGTATTAACCTTAATAATCATAAACATAAACCTAACACCGCAACCATAACCCAATGTCTTCAAAGAAATACAGCCCTACATGTATAAGGCCAGAGTAAATGTCGCTGGAACATAAATTTGGATTACTGTGATGATGATGATGATGATGATGATGATGATGATGATGATGATGATGATGATGATGATGATGATGATGATGATGATGATGGTGATGGTGGTGGTGGTGGTGGTGGTGGTGGTGGTGGTGGTGGTGGTGGTGGTGATGATGGTGATGATGATGGTGATGATGATGGTGATATGATGATGATGATGATGATGATGATGATGATGGTGATGATTTGTCAAATAAAGATGGTAAATCTACTTCAAATCAAAATTCAACTGGTCCTGATAATCCTAAAAAGAAACAAACCTTGAGGGCAGAATCCATCATATGCCTTGTCGTTACACTCCTGATTGGTCTTTCTGCTGTCACATGTAAAACACTTGATGGCATCAGGGAAAGGTGTCGCTGCAATCAAGAAAGAAACAAATAAAACAAAAGATAAATTAAATATCAACATCCAGGTGAATTTTCATTTAATGCGGCAAGGAATACTGACTTTCTTAATGAACATGCTTTGATAATATGCAAGGGGACATAAAATATAAGTGATATTTATAAGTATCAAACTAGACAATAATGTTATTTACAGCAACTTTGACAGATGAAAGATTTTTTTTTTCTTTTTCAATTGGAATGTGTTTTTGACAGCCCCAACAAGAATGAGAGAGAGAGAGAGAAAAGAAAACATAAGTTGGAAGAGATGATTAAAAGAATGAATGTACTTGAGCTCTGAAGTCTTCAGTATCACTTTTATACATGTCATTTCTACATAGACACATGAGCATGAATACACTGTATAAAGTAAATATTTCATTTACTTTAATTCATTCATTATCACATCCATGTAAGACCACATTTCTTCACACGGTTCTATACAATGCATAATTTCCCAATCTCAGAGACAGGGCAGGGAAAAAAATACATGGGCCCCCAAAAGTAAAAAAAGACCCCTTTAAAATGTGCATAGAGTTCAATACAAAACAAATTAAAGAGTGTAATTTTAATGCAAGCAAGCTTGAAAAGTACCCCCCCCCCCAATTATCTAAATATTTTTTTCCCTGCTCAGAATTAATGTACATGAGCTTGAATTTTCACAAGTTTATTTTTTCCCTGTATCCCTTCTGTCCATCTGAGGTCAACGAACTGCAAGTCACTAGCCTCTCACACAGGTCACTTTCTCTCGTCTTACTACTGACTGCTGCTCAATAGAGCTCCCATTCTCCCTCAAGTAACATCAATTTCTCCTTTCATGCTTCAATTCATTCATCTCTCTCTGGTAAGGTTCACACAGCAGTCTGTTAATCTTAAGTTTAGGCGACAGTTTTAAACTTCAAACTTGTTCAAAGTTATCTTATAGTTAGGGACCTTGTACAGGCACTCATGGTTATGAAACTGTATACAAGTATAGTTAAAAATACTACAGATCTTAAGGTTAGCAAAATAAGAACAAGCAGTTGGGGGGTCCTCACCTAAAGTTCTGCGGAGTGCGGACGGTAGAAATTAACTTCAAGATTACGGCACTTAATGTAGTTAACTAAAGTGACTGCCTATCCCCTCGTCGTTGTCAGTGGATCATTGTTTATAACTTCTGAGGTTTCAGAAATTTAATTTAAACCTACAGTAATCCTGTGTGAACATCTCTCTTCCTCCCAGTATGTATGATCTTTCAATGAAGCATGTCCATAGGGTTTATTCTTTCAAGATCAACTTTGAAATTCAACTGCAGTGGTTGTCATTCTATTCCTAGACTCATAAATTTAGAAAGTGACTTGAATATTTATGGGGAAAAGTATCCAATATCTCGGGAAGAAAATAGAAGGAATTCACGTTTATATCATGTATGGTGTATCAGTTCATATTCATGTACCTGTAGAGTAAGAGACTAGAGAGTGTGCAAGTCGATGCGAAAGACCTTTTTTTTTGGTTTACCCAAGCTATTTTTGGATTTACAAGTTTAAGAGTGACATTTTCCTGCAACAACTTTACTTTTTGATCAGTTGTTATTTTGATAGTCTTTACTGAGCTTTTCTTATCCTTTAGAGCTTTCTAACCCTAGAACTGCTTTGTATGAAAAAAACTAAGGAGAGAGATTAAAAATTAGGAAGTATCAGAAAAGGTAATCTAGGAAGTATGAAATGAAATATATCAATCTCATTTTGTTGGCAAATTCATCATCTACGGGGAATTTTCAAAACTGATATTAAGTACAAGTTTGCAGGAATTCATGGAGGTAGCTCTTGTCATCCAACATGCCATAAGAAATACCACCTGACCCTAATTAGACCCATGTGACTATACCACCTGACCCATGTGATCAATATAGCTTAACCCTTTTAACCCCAATCGTAACCTAACATGGCCCCCAATATCATGTTTTAAAGTCTCATCAATCAATAGTCTGACTGATACATGTACATGTATGCTATACTGAAGGCAGTACAATAATTGTCCAAATGAAGTAAAAAAATTAACCCCAATCATTATCAAACATGCCCCCCCCCCCCTGCCAAAATCAAGTACCGGTAGTATCTACAGTGTACACAACATAGAATCACCATTTTTTTCTTTCATGATATGACTCATAAATCAATATTTTAGAATGGCAGTCTGATTAATATGCTAATCAAAGCAGTCAAAATACTGTCAAAATGAAACTTAAACTTAACCACAAGAATTTAAAACCAAATATGATGCCCTAATATCACGTCTTAATGACTCATAAATCAATATTTTAGACTAAGAGACTGATTAATATGCTAATGAAGACAGTGAAATTATCATCAAAATGAAGTCTAACATTAACCTAATCATAATCCCATTTATCCCAATATCATAGTTAATAGACTAAGCAATCAATATTTGAGACTAACAGACTGATAAACATGCTAATGAAGGCAGTAAAATTGTTGTCTAAATGAAGTCTATCCTTCTCAATCTATTGGGCTTAAAATAGACATGTCATACAGAAGGCCATCATTTGTATCATTTTAGTAATCATGCTCTTTAGTGGCATTGACAAGTGTAATTATCTATCATCATTCAAAGGCTATTCTACTCATTATCCCCTTGAATCAATACCCAGGCCTATAACGCTGATGTTTTCCTCGAATCAGTTTCTTTTAAATAACGTCTCCTTGATGAAGAATGTACAAGTAGCTGAAGAATTTGGCACAATGTGAATGCATCCCTGAACCATTTATATGTAGATTAGGTTGGTTATACAGAGCGTCAAAGAAAAAACTGCACTGAGAATTATTGATGTTTTATCGTAACTGAATTACAATTATAATTAATGAATGACACATATTTGTTGAGCTTAGATCCTCTCCTGATCGAGGTGTCATATGACAGAGCAGAAAATGAACTTTCTGGAAATGTGATTTTCTCTTGGAAATTCAGATACTGTTTGCCAAATGACTTTTTGGTATCCTTTCTTCAAATTCGTTTTTATTCCCTCACGCATGAAATATGCATCATAATGAGTTGCATCAAATGAAAGAAGAGGATCTAAGCTTCATAAATATGTGTCATTTATTACTTATAATTACAATTAAGTTATGATAAAACATCAATAATTCTTGGTTTCGTTTTTCTGGGACGCACTGTATATGTGAATGCATCCCTGAACCATTTATATGTAGATGAGGTTGGTTACCGTTGGTTATGGGGCGGAGTTTGACTGGGGTCAAGGGTCACGGGTGAAGCAATGGTCCATGAACCTCACGTTACCCCCATCAATCACCCCCAAATTTAGATGGAATTTGTCAACATTTCCCAGAGAGAGAGATACATATATGTGCCTTGCATGACGGCAGAATGCAGATAAACATACATATCTTGATTGTAAAGTCCATGTTTGTGTAAGATGTACATGTACATGTATGTGAAGTGAGAAATGCTCTACAAGACAAATATTGTACTACTACTAGTCAAACATGGATGTCTACATGCTTCCGTTTGAGGGTTCTTGGTTTTAAGCAACCACAGGCATCAGAATTTTGTCAGCAATTTTTTTATATCAATTCAACCTTGATATGAACCTTATATCTTCTGTGAATAATTCATTAATTCTTCAAATAGATTGCCCTAAAATTGCAACATTTTCAGAGAATTCTATTTATGTGGAAGTGGGTAACCCTACTACAAAACACTTTACTCAATTGTCCCATTTTTATTTTTTTTTGAGGGGGAGGGGTGTAAATTGAACAATAACCACAGCCTAAACTTTTCTTATTTCAAAGATAATGTGCAATGATTGTACATCTTAAGTTTCCCTTGTACTTTCCTGATAGTGAAAGTCACACACTGTTATTCCATCTAGAGAGCTAGACATCAAAATGCCTGACTATCAATTTCAGAGGTGTGTTAGAACATTTACAGCGTGTCCACACACAAAACAATTTATCGCGAAACTCTATAACGATACGTCGTATAAAGAATCATCGTATAAATTCCAGGATGTCCACACACAAGAAACATCGTCACTAAAGAATCATCGTATAAAATGCCCCCTGTCCACACACAACATTTTCCGTGATTCTTTATAGAGTTTCGCGATAGTGATAAGAGGTCTGGTCTCATTTCGCTCGAGGTCACGTTAAGCCCCGCCCAGTTAGTTACACTAGTTACACTCCCCCAGGGGGTCCCCCTGTCCACACACAACATTTCCGTGATTAGGCGTGATTCTTTATTGAGTTTCAGTTCGAAACGATGCCCAAACCTGCGTTTCGTTAGACTAGTTTCGTTATACGACGTATCGTTAGTGAGCGTCCACACCTACAATTTTGGTCGTAAAACTATCGCGAAACGGTATAGCTAATCATGATTAGTCACGGAAAATGTTGTGTGTGGACAGGGGGAGAGTTACCAAACTCCATGGTTAGAGCACGAGAGGAAGAACCTCCATCACACAACATCCCTGTATTTTGATAGAGGTTGGGTCACTCCAAACAAGCTGTATGCGGGTTGGGCGAGGAGGAGGAGAAGGAGGAGGAGGGTTAGGAGCACATTTTAGCCTGGAAGATTTGTTAATCCACCGATGACAGATGGCGGTCATGTTAGATCACACCATCTGGTGTCTAAGGGAGTGTGAAACACAACCAATGTCTTGACCTTGATGGGGTAAGATCTAGGGATCTCCTTGGTAGAGGTGAGCTTCAAAAGGGAACTTTATAGTCTCCTTCAGTCAGCCTTACCATATACATGTACATGTATGTCCATGGTGGATAAAATTGGAAGAAAAGAGTCCAACATGTACACATAGGGCCTACCCCTCTCTTAAACGAATAAATTGTACTTCCATCTACCCTCCTATACCCAACTTAAAGCCCCACTGCACTACCTGCTCCCTTTAGATATAAAACAATACCTAAGCGGTGCCTGTTGGTCCCCAATGATCTTCTTTTTCTTATGTTAATTGAGAGCTGAGTTGATGAGATAACCACCTGTCAGTGACCACACTGGGTGGTCTAATCTCCCCTGGCCAAACTAGTACAGACAGGCTTTAAAAGGAATTTAGGAGGTTTAGGGGCTACATGTATATGTACATGTAACAATGTACACGTACTGTACATGTATACCTATCTCTTTGCAGATGAGAAGGAACATGTTCTGACTTTGGAAAGAGTCATTTTGTTGACTCAAAACTTAAATATATGTTCAATTGATTTTCCCATGGGATGGGGGCTTTAAAAAAAATACAAGCAATGTCATAACCTTGATGGCTTAGGGTCTCAAGATCTAGGGATCACCTGGGAAAGGTAGAATTTTAGTCTCCTTTAGTTTAGGGCATGAAAGGGTAGAAGTGGGTCATGTTATGAACCCCTTGCTTAGATTTCTACTTCTATAGTTCTAGGTTGAATTCACCCCTCCCCCTCCTCTTCACCAAATAAAAAGGAAATGAGGAGGGAGGGAGGGGGGGGGGGGAGGCCTCTGTTTTGTTTTCAGACAAAGTAATACAAAAAGAGGGAAATACGATTCCTAAAGTCAAGAAGTACACTTTAGTAACAGGAGGTACTTCAAAGGCAGGAAGATATGTTCAACATGAAATTTCCCTATTCCAAAAAGTTCTTTTTGTGATGAATGTGAAGTAATTATGATGCAGCATGAAATATATCGCAAATCCAGACCACTCCTCAATTTAGTAAACATTTCAGATGGTAGGGGTACTTGGTTAAAGCCTAAGAAGGTACATGTACATGTATTACTGAATTTACATACGGAGGACTAGATCAGTCATCCTATCACTCAGTCCAAAGAAAATTGTACCTGACATTCCTCTACTGTTTTACGTCAGCCAGAGGTGATGAACGAAGGAGGAAGGATGGGATATTTTCATTCTCTTCTCACATTTCATGATCAGTTTTAAAAAAAATCTCTTCCCCAATATCCACCGTTCTCCTCTACGGATCAGGACATTCACCAGTATCCCGGAATGTCTAAGCTAGCTACAATGTACGGGTTGTACATATTCCAGTCTTTTAGGGTATTTCTTACAATGGTAAAATAAGATTACCGGTATTGTAAGGAAGACTTTTCTTCCAACACAAAATGATAATTTGTCTGTTTCTAGCGGGACAGTCCTTTCCATCATTATTAAAGCATGCATATATTCTCATCAGAAGCGAGATAGGAAATGGGACAAACCTTTGTAAAAATCATGGAAATAATAAGCGGTCAGTTAGTCTAGCTGTTACATGAATTTCATCAGCTTTTCAGGCTCAGTGTTAATGCATTAGGTGACAGATATACTAATATACAGACCAGAGATAGGACTGCTAGTACTGCACAGAACCTTCTCTGCCGGGCTAGTAGGTAATCCACCGAGATAAGTAAACTATTTTTTCAGCTTTGCTTCTATAAACCATATAAAGGCTATGCCATTAGGCCCTACATGGATGCCTTCTCTGGTGATGTACAGATCAATGGTGCTAGGGCTGGGGGTATGGATGCGTTTGTGCTGACCCTGAAGAAAAAAAATCTTTGAACTTAACTACGGTACATTTATACGTTTATGCACACTTTGCCCTCTGGCTAAGCTTAATTTTTTTAATTAAAACGATTGATCTCTTTCTCTGTACCTTTGTATTGTTTTTATTAAGAAGTCAAAGGTACTTATGGTCTTAATTATGCCTAGTTTAAATATTAAAGGTAACTTTAAGGTAATAAATAATATTATTATTATTATCATCAATTTATGTGTGTGCTTTTTAATGGGAAGGGGTAGATATTTATACAATGTTCCTCATACCCCTAACAATTAAAAAAGGACACTAGCTTTGAAGCCTTACATATCCTGTGAGAAGTGGTAATTTTCAAAGTACATTCATTTTCATAAATCTTGCCCTATATGCTTGGCAACTGAGAAATTAAAAAATCACACAAAAAATGTAGTTGCACCTTAAATTTACTCTATGCAATTTGTAAGGTGCCAAAGGATAATTTTTATAACATGAATGAGCATTCGTGAAGCATTCGAGTATAGCATCACATTTGATCTTTACACACCAAAACAATCCCCTATTCAAAGGTCTCGATATCTCATCAAACTGATCATTACAGGCAGGAAATTAGAAGGGATCTCTGAAGAGCCACACATCCCCTCATCCTCACGCCCATCCTTCAAAGTAAAAAAGGGGGCTACAGAATATGTAAATCAGATGTACACTGGGAGTTTATCTAATAAAGTCCGGCCATACAAGCAAAATTATAAAATGTGAAAGAGACCTACAGTTGTAGCTACACCTCATCATTCTTAAACCTGTTCATGCTCCTCAAAATTCTCAGACCAGCATTCATGGACACCTATGTATCAAGATAGTAACATAAATATCGGATGTCAGAGACCCTATTTACACTGAGAATTCTTCTTGAATTTCGTCCAGAATCTTTGAATCTTCTTGAATTTAATTGTACACAATAGGACCCTATCATTTCATGGTCCTCTACCTGGAGTGGTTGGGTTAAGAGATAAACCTTGAATGTCTTTGACTTTATTTCAACTTTAGTTTTCTTTTTCTTATAATCCAAGCAACTACAAGGGTACAATGTGAATGGGACCACTATCTCTTCTCAGTTGCATTCCCCACATACTCTCATGCATGCATTCATGCTATAGTCTTAGCAGATAAAGACTGAACGTCTTTGATCCCTTTCACATGATTTAAAAGCATGAATGAAAATGTGAACAGATCCCAAATCTCTTCTCTAACTGATTTACAATCCTTTAACGTTTTCAGAGCAGCATTCATCAATGAGCCAGGGAGTTTTGTGAAGGAACATGGATTTATTACTGACTCCATAATTGATAGGAGATAAATTAACGACGTTCTATGACCCCTTCACATTGAGGTTTTATTCAGTGAAGCAAAAGGGTGAATCACGAATGGGACACTAATTTCTTCTCAAACCAAATAGCAATCCTCTCACATTTTAAGAACTGCATCCATCAGTGAGCTAGTCATGTATTGAGTTTTGTGAAAAAACAAAATATCAGACTCCATCACTGATAGGAGATAAAAATAGGAACTGTCTCTGACCCCATTCACAATGAGGTTTTACTCATAGAACTTAGAAGCACAAGAGTGAAGCACAAGAGCAAAACACGAATGGGGCCACCATTCTTGTCAAACTAATTCGCAATCCTCTAACGTTTTCAGAGCGGCATTGATGGTCACCCAGGGAGCCTAATATCGGATGTCATATATTTATGACTTGTGGGCTAGACTGGACTCTGGTTACCAAACCCTGGGCCTGGTATATAAATCCTTATCAGCTGGCTACGGGCTAGAAATTCCTCTGAGATTGACAGACCGACCACAGTCAAGTTTACAGATAGTTTAAAAAAATCACTCTTGAAGGGAAAGTCCAAAACTGGTATCCAAGCATTATCACCATCACCATCACCATCATCGTCAGTATTACAACTACATGTAGTTCAAGACAATTTCTTTACTGCCATCATAAGAGAAGATGAGAGAGAGTGGTGAATTGAATAGTGGGGGTGCAAGTACCATCATCATCACCATCATCGTCATTCTTACAACTATTTCAAGACAATATCTTTACTGGCATCATAAGAGAAGATAAGAGGTGGATTGAATAATAAGGGGGGGGGGGGTGCAAGTATCATCTTCACCATCATTCTTACAACTATTCTATGACAATATACTTACTGTCATCATAAGAGAAGATGAGAGGTGGATCCGTGGGTAGACCATGAAGGCTAATGATACCCAGGAAGAAGATGACCAATGACAACCAGTGAATGTGACCAGCCGCACACGCTAGGAGCGTAGGTGGGAGCATGATGGGAAGGATTTACCCCCTCGCTGGGTGGCGAGTCAGGTTGTATGGAGGATGGGAAGATTCAGTCTGAGGTATTTGAAGACAAAATGAAATAAATTGTTAAAAGTTAAATAGCACCCATGTAAGTTACATTTAAGTACATAATTATGTAAGCATATGAAATAATCTTCTTTTAAAGAAATCTGTTTAAATTTATGTACCTGTATGTATCTTGATTCTGGCACATTATACAATACAAACAATGTAACTCATATCCTTCCCTGTATGAACCTTGTGCATTTGTATTATTTGTACCATTCAATAGAATGTTTTTATGTTATTTTATAAGAATAATCCACCTATCTTCTAAGCAGAATCATTGCAATATCTAAATTTAGATTGCTAACCAAAAAGGCTTATGAAAAAATTTGAAAATTCTTAGGCGCGATAGCTCAGTCGGTAGAGCAGTGGTCTCGTAATCGGGTGACCCGGGTTCAAAACCAAGGTGGTGCACTAGTGCCCTTTGGTAAGGAATTAATCATCATTACCAGGTCCCTCGGAGAGGACCTACATGTAAACCCGTCGGCCGTCTGGTTGCTTACTTACAGGCATTTATGCTTTCTTAGCAGTCAGGTAAAATAACCACCACCACACAAAAACAATTTACTTAACATCTATATGGTGTACAGTTACAAGTCTACTTGCAAGCACTATCTACATGTACAGTGAAGAACTTATTGACTTTTTTCAATAACTTTGCCATATAATTAGGTTGCAATTCTTGGTCCCAATGTTAATAAAATGAGTTTGCACCGTGTCAGATTGATTTTGTAGTAATACAAGGCTAGTTAAGCTAGACTCACAGTGATCTGCCAGTTGCTGGATGTTATGGAAGCACCTCTACGATGGTGTTGTGACATACATCTTGCCTTGGTAGAAGGTAATTATACTGTAGCAGTCAATATCTGTATGAAGAAAACAAATGCATGGAGATATTGATTAAATCATGAGGAAAATACAAATTATGTACTGCATGTATAATGGGATATATATCATGTTGTGATGAAATGTCTGTTGAAATATTAGCGCTCTTGATAAGTCTATTATAATTATTAAAGGGCAGGTCCAAGCTATTTGGATTGTGACGTACGGGACATTTAGAGACTTTAAACAAGAAATAACAACAGATGAAATTATTTTTATGGCTATCTTTTGGTATGAGTCTGTGGCTATTATGGGCTAGTTCATTTGTGGAAAGTTTTAGTTCTGACCAATTTTTTAATTAATTTTAAATGTAATTAATGTGCTGCGTGACGTACGGGACCACAGCGTCCCGTACGTCACGCCATTCTGATATCAATAAAAGGAGCTCACCACATCAAAATATGTGATTTCCTTAGGCAAATTGGCATCATTTACAATAACGTAATTAACGGTGTATTGACCGCACCGTTTTGCGCCGAAAAAAATTCAAAGTCAAAATTTTTTTTTTTTTTTTTTTTTTAAAGTTGCGATTTATGCGCCTCCATCTGACGCTATGCCTGGCACTGTCTCCCAGCTCAGTAATCGGTGTGTTGACTCACCACTCGGAAACTAGAACAACACTCAAATTTGTCTGTCATCTTGGTTTGAAAGTAATCTTTCTGATAGATTTCAATATGTAGTTTATAATAATAATTTCTCCTAATTTTTCTTCTATTACTTGGCGTACCACAAGGTTCTATCCTAGGTCCTCTACTGTTTTTTAAGTCTGCAAAAAAAAAAAAAAAAAAGGGCAAAAAAGAAGGGTGCGGTTAATACACGAGGGCAGTTTATACAACGTTAATTACGGTACATATTTATAAAAAATAACATGATTCAAAAATGTTGAAAAAATTTCAAAGACTCATGAAATCATAGCAGAGTTAGTATAAAAATGATATGAAATATTTCATCAAACAACAATCTTCCATTAACAGTAGCTGTCAGGTTATGATGTTACCAATTAAACATGTTTGACTATATTAGGCTTGTTTAAAGCAATCAATGATTTGGTAAGTTGGTAATAATATTACACTGCATAAACTCAAAATATAATATAAAACAGCTTTTCAGATTAAATGAGAGGAATGCATGAAAAAACAACGCTGCAAAACCATCTGAAAGAAGCAACACCCAATTGAGTGTATACATGCACTCTGACAACAACTATCACACGAGGCATATAGTACGACAACATCACAGCATTAAAAATCATTGTAAACACACAGGCGCAGGTGTACACCAGCATTGAAAAGTCCTACCAGACAGCAATACAGCACTAAGATAACATCCACCGACAATAGTCGCACATTGACAACGCCATCCCTAATACAACCGCAATCGGACAAGAATAGATTCCATTATTAGTTCTCAGCGTCACATTTATCGCATCATTCACGGTCCCTTAAACCCAAATTATTTCCCCTCCTTCCCTCATTATTGGTCCTGCGCCACGGGGGTAATTTATGATTGTTGTTATTATCAGGTATTCTTTCGTCACTCAAAAGGGCTCGTCTTTGTGCCTCAAGGTTGTCGTTTTCCGGCTAATTTAGTACGACCATTGGTTAGGTGTGAAGAAGCATGTCTGCGCGGCTGGTGGGCTTATATTACACATACATGTATACAACCAAAGTGATAACAGAGAAGTCGTCAGAATAATAATGTAAACAAATTGCTTTTTTTGCTAAATGGAATTGCCATTTTATATCTTTGTCACTATCATGTCACCTATAATTTGAAGGACATCTTGAAATCTACACTTATGGTCACAAAATCATGAGCAAAACCAACTTACAATAAGCGATCAAGCAACTTCAAGACTACATATTGATGGTATGCGCTCAAAAAGTTGTAGTATAACACTTCCATGGTGGAAACTAAAGATTAAAGACTACTGAAATTTTAAATCATAAAAATTGCCTTCTTCGCCAACTGTAAATCTACTTTCAACGAATACATTTGTAACAATTTTACTTTAAAGATGGTTCCTTTGTTGATTTTTCTACACCTTATCAGTCTACATCATTTACTTATCAGCTTACTCAAGCCATTAGCAACCTCCTTTACATTACATTAATCTCCTTTACATGCAGGGTCAGTGAGTAAATCACTCTGTTTTTATCAGCTCGCTGGGTTGATAAGGAGGGATATTCCAACGATTCAAATCATGTACCATAGATAAAAAGAATGCTTGACATGCCTGGCTTGGTGCGCATCAAGATTGGTATGAATGAATGAATGAAACATACAGTATGGTTATGGATGACATGACCCCGATGTATTCTATGGCCTACCAATCACAAGAGGAGGAAATAGACAGAAACTATGTGCATACAACTTTTGTTCATGTACCTAAATGTGCATGTACCGGTAGGCTAAGCTACTGTGGCGGACTATTGAGACTGATAGCATATAATACAGATTACGATGGGCTCATTTATCATAGATATATTCACAATTTGGTTACCTAAATACTGAAAAATTACACACAATAATACAATTCATGAAAATGACAGCTTATATTATCTCTTCATGTCTTTTCGTGTAGTCTTGATTCTTTAAATAATGAAGGTACTGTATATTTAGGCCATTTCCCAGTTTTACAAAGGAATTTGTAAGTACCAGTATAATGATCACACATGTATTTTTAGATGAAATTATACATCTGTCAACATTTTAGCCTTTTCATGTACATATCGTCGCTGTTTTCACGAAGTGACGGTAGTGAAAAAAAATTGCATTCACTTTGCGTTACGATTTTCCTCACTACCGTCACTTCGTGAAAACGACGATATAAAGAACAACAATGTATTTTTTGTCTTTTTTAAAGAAAAAGTAACATATACTGTAAAGACAACTAAATATATCATTCGGAACAAAGAAGCATAAGTAGCCAACATCGTATTCAGACCTACATTTGTACCGTATATACAGCTAATTATCCATAATGGGAGACAGCACAAAAAGCTGAAATCTAGCTCGAGTATCATAAACAGGGACGGTAACTTAGCATGTTTGCTTCCATTACCCTGTGGGTAATTGGAAGATCCTTTCTTCCTATTGACTGCTTCAAGCTCACTCCATCCAGCCAAGCTCAGACACGGCGACACATAAATCATGATCAAACAATCTCTTCATGAGAGAGATATTATTATGTGCACATAACTCGATCATGCACTGTTCAGGTTCGCACTGACTGAAAAAGCAATGTATTGTGATTCTTTTTACGTGCTTAGCGCATGATGAACTTCTGAATGAAACGCTTAAATGGGGAAATAAATATTGGTGCATGTAAGTACCCTTTTTTCAAATTGATGTACTTTGTATTCATCATGGCATAGTTTCCATGTAATGAAGTTAATGAACATGTCATAAAAATGGATTTGGGAAAGCAAACTTAGCCAAGTGCTTCTGAACTTCATTTATTGTTACCTTAAAAGCTTTCACTACATCATGGTTGCAGAGGGAGTGATAGAAGGAGACTTTAAAGGTAATACAAAGTTTTGGGAAATTTTGAAAATCGGGTGGATAGTGATTCTTTACAATTTTGATATATGTGGATGCCCCTGTGGATGTATTATAAGCACTAGAAGATTAAGCCCCTAAAACGCTTTTGCTTTGAAGATAAGTTGAATATAACAATTTACCGGTGCTCCCGGTAAATTTTGATAAATTTCAAATAGCGCCTATGGTCGTACAATGGTATCTGCGACCATGAAAATCTCAGAATATGTAGTTGTGATATATAATTTCCAAACGGGAATAGCTAATCAGTCGATTTTAGTCAAGAAAATTGTTTATAGCTTAATTAATATATTGACCTTCAGAGGGAGCTATACAACACAAAGAGTTAATTTTTCACAATTTCATAACTTTAGACACGATTTCAACCGCGACAACGATCACTCAATATTGTAGGATTGCATATGCTTCCAATATGTTCATTTGAACCAAATTCATGACCACATACTAAAACCTTGTATTACCTTTAAATAGTAAATACCGTGGAAAAGAATTATCAAAATGCCAACATTCATCTCGAGGAAGATCAGGATAGAACATGGATACCTGTGACAGTAGAAATAGTACAGTCAAACCTGTCTATTAATAAAGCCACCCAAGAAACGAACATGCATAAAGTGGCCACAGTAGGCAGGTTGCCTTTCTAGACAGGTTTTACAATATACATTTATCTCTTGACGGAGACAAAGTGCATGGTCACTGTAGACAGGTAACCTTTAAAGAAAGGTGGCTACTATAAATCCATGGAAAGAAGGAGGCAAAGCAATTGAACTTTCTGAAGAGGAAATAAAACCCTTACCTAAATTGTGTGAGAGTAAACATGTGGCAACAAAGTCTCCCAGGAATGAAAATTCCAAATGCAACGGAACTTAGGATGAAGAACCAGCTGAAAAATGCTTGCCACAAAACTGTAGGTATACCTTCAGGATATAGCTTTCCTTATGTCCTCACAGGGCAAGAATTATTTCACTAATGCTCTCCTCTCCTCTTCTACTGCATCACTCATTCACAACATATTGAGGCTTTCTAACATGCACATGGTCTATTCATTCACACACTGCCTTTCACATCTAATAATCCTGTTCTTACAAAACAGGAGCTGCATGTTGCAAAGATCAAAGAAAATCCTGCAAAGCACATAAACCATCCCAAGCACAATAAACCCCTAAACCGATAATTCCTCCCCCTCATTGTCCCAAGGAAGTAAATAACTCCTATTGATTTCGCCCTCATCTTTGTCACCCCCACAAAGACCACAAAGCACCCCTAACCCCATCAAAGGGGCTCTCCTTACCCCTCTATTTAGCATTCATTACCCCAAATCCTTCTTTGATCTTTAACTCAAGTACTTGAGCTGTTATCTTCAGGTAGTCCCCTTTTGCCCCCATTTTAGCACCTGCCTCTCCCTGCTCAAAGCACCATATCTTCAAGTGCTGTTTCTTTGTTTGTTTACTGTTTTGTATGAAGTATAGACTTGAACTAAGTAGCTACTGTCTGCTCTGTTTGCTTAGCTTATTGTTCATAAAATCTTGGTTTTTCAAATTGAGTAGATCAACCTGCAAAAGTTGCCTTTTGTCTGGTCTTTAATTAAGTCTTCAAAACAGAATCTCATGAAAGTTTGAAGATCGACATCCGGGTGTATTAAATATAAAGGCGAGTTCTGGTAATGCGATTGCATTGTGAAAGAAAAGGTGTGGAATGGATCAGAAAAGTTGATCATATAGCATGTAAGCATTGGTGTGTAATGCAAGGTTCTGGAGTCATCAAAATCATCATAAATTTGGCCCAGTCTTGGTAAAGTAACAATCACTGTACACAGAAAGATGTATATGGGACAACACAAATGGTGTCTGGGCTAGTACTACCTTGATTTCCTTATCTTTCTATGCTCCTTACTCAGCCAGTATACATTTTCTTCCAAAATTGTTTGGCACATGACATTTATTTGTAATCTTGAACATTCAGTGTACAGTTTCGTTAGATTCTGTGAGAATTCATTTTCTTTTTTTTACCAGAACTCAAGTTTATCTTTAATAAATGAAAAGTGAAACATATCTTATATGTTTCTAATGTTGCTATCATTAGAAAAATTAAATGTATCATTTTGTGTACCAGGGCGCGACAAACCCGCTTGCCCGACGTCCCGGGGCAACCAAATTGAGCCGTCGGGCAAGTAAATCAAATTATCACTTGCCCGATTCGGGCAAGTGATACTTTTACAGTAATTTCCTAGTGTCCAAGAACTCTACCATTCACCCGTCAACTTCTTACCCGTCGTCAAAATCCAGAAGCAAAAAAGCGATCGTTCCGATTTCGAAAAAACTTCACAGACAGCTAGCCAGCTCAGCTAGCCAGCTCAGCTAGCTCAGCGCGCATGCAACAGTGACACTTCAAGCCATGAATGCCGCTACGCCTCCACGCACGGCCGGCCGTGAGCTAGCTAGAGACAGCTAGCGCGATCGTACCAGCTGCGAGCTTATTCGCGCTCTCTCTCTCTAGCTCTGCAGGCCGCACCGACAGGCCTTTGCTATTCTCTGATTGCCGATTGGTTGAATCACGCCAAATATGACGTCATTATTCTAGGGAAATGAACACGTGCGAATCGGAATGGAATAAACAACAGGGATTTTCTAGTAAGTACAAAAAGTCAAATGTTTGATATTTATTCATAATGACTGTTAATGATTGTGAACATATTATTTAAAACTCGCTGCTCATATAAATCAGATGAATGTGAATCTGATTATTTATGGAGAATCAATAAAATGCGTTTTTTAAACCTTCAACCATCCTTTGTTGACCATTTTCTTTGACATATTAGGTTATTATTCAGTACAGTTACACTGTACATGTATGTGCATTAATTTGCTATCTAAAACACTAACTTATCATTACGAGATAATAAATGCTTTAACCTCGAGTCCTTTTTCGCTTTAAAGTTTTGGGCAAGTGGAAATATTGTTTGGGGAAGTAAATTGAAAACCCACTTGCCCGACAGGGCAAGTGGTGAAAAAAATTCTTGTAGCACCCTGTGTACCTCACTATTATGTGGCAAATATAGCAGTGCTAAAGAAGATCTTGAAAATACCATGATGTCACCCTAAACATATTCATATTTGTTCACAGAAACTGTTTGATTTTCGTGTTTTGTTAAATTTACACTAGTATATAAAGATAAAACTGCCCTTTTTTTAATATATGGATATCAGACACCTTTTTTTTGGGGGGGGGGGGTGACCCTTAGTTTTATTTTAAACATGATTGATGGCTCAGTCGCCTAATAATTTTTCAAATTTAAAGAAATGAACTATAATCAATGGTCCTGTACTTTAAATTGAAAATGTGAAGGGCCTTCGCAAGTGCACTTTACATGCAGACCCACATGCAGATGATGATGATGATGATGATGGTATGCTGTTCCTCCGAGCTACAGACACGCTGGTTTCATTATTCAGCATTGCGCCAGGTAATATGATGAGACAGATGAGGTAGAGGATTACATCCCTCAGGATTACGATGGGAGATTGCCGGATGCGAGATGGAACACATCTCTCATCTAACATAACATGATGGAGAAAATGGTTCCTTGCGTGGTGGGGAGGGCATCCTTGCATCGTTACACCATGGTTACACTCCTTAGTTTGACAGTAACAAAGTGCTCAAGTTTGCGGAGAACACACTTTTGGGATGGACAACTAAAGGAACAACGGGGCCAGGAGGTGGACCCCACTTACATTTACGACGAAGAAATAAAATGGCATTGTAGCAAGATAATATTCAAGACATGCACTGCATCTGGTTCACTGGCAGTGGGGCATAATAGTTTACAGGAAACAGAATGGGGGCACAATTTTAGGGAAAACGGACTGGTGGAAAACCCTAGCTAGTAGCTATACGTATACTCTCAACCTTTTTTTAGAAAAAACAAATAATGGAGGCAAAATGAGAATTTACAGGTTGAAGAAAACACATGGCAACTCCTTTAAGAAGACAAAGCTGTCTGACGATGATGATGATGATAATTGATGATGATGATGCTGCAGATGCTGATAATGATAAATGGGGTTGAATTTAATGATGACTTGTAAGATTAGACACTGTGAGAAAAGTTTATACCTGAAAATAGGCCTATAATACTCTTGTTTCTATTACAGAAAACAAGGTATTTATATATATTTTTTTTAACATATCAAATGAATGCCACTGTTCTTAAAGAATCGCGAGGACATACATCAATCACCTGTTTCGTAATGGAAAGATATCAAAAAGGGTCCTAGGACTTAAGTTAAACAAACTTTCCAAAGAACATGGTAAATATCTGTGCAGATGTTATACTCCGAAGGATGATCTCAATTGGCTGAGAAAGTCAAACTGCTCTGTAATCCTCAGGTTCTGGCGAGAGGCATGCCTTCATTGTGAACCGACCCTGCTCGTGTCTGAAGCGAAGATAAAGTCAGTTTATTTCAAGCAAACATTCGACCCTAGTAGCTGGCGATGCAGACAATAGGTGAGATTGAATTGCTCTGTCAAAGAGCGAGATGGCAGCTCTCTATGCTAACAGAAGAATCAAAAGGAAAATTGAAATGAAGACCTGATCAAATGCCTCAATCCCTTGCGTCTTTTTGATAGTAAGCATGATGTATGCATTGACTTTCTTTTCTGGACTGGAATTAACTCACAATGTTAATTGGGACAGTGTATTTTGCTGAGAGCCAGAAGGGCATTTATCAACTAGCAAGACGCTAATCTACATTTGCCACACTTGACCCAGGTGAGGTTAATGGGTACCTGGGAAAATTATTCCTTGAAATGCACTGTGCGCTGATAATAACGGCTGCAGAAGCTAAAGCTAGGGTAATAATTTCCAAAGAGCTCTTTGCATGAAAGCGCATAGGGAAGCTATAATGTAGGACTATAATGTGGTATCTGCTATACAAGAATGGAATATTGAATTGAGCATATTAGTCCCATGTGACTCAATCCGACTTTCATTTCTAGGGTCTCATCACAAAATGAAAGTGAAGTGTAGGCCTAAATGCTGTCTGCTAATAGTTAGAGCTAGAAAGGTGTTATTAACTAATATAATTCACTTGGAGCTATAAAACATCCTCCTGACTCACAGCACATCACATGAATGTAGAAAAGCTGGTAGAGTTCATACTCAGAAACTTTAAAGGTAAAGACCAGTTTTGGAAACGCCCCCCTCTCAAAAAATGAAATGGAAGCTCTTATTACCAATCATGTGAAAGAATATGTTTTGACTAATACGTGATCATACAAATTTTTCTGAGAAACCGCCTACTAATTGATATATTTGGTAAATTATTATATCTATTTGGACCTGAGAGATATAACGCACGTGTCGCACACGTGCGGGGGTAGTCCCATATACATCTTTCTGTGTACAGTGCTTGTAACTTAACCAAGACTGGGCCACATTTCTTATCATTTTGATGATTCTAGAACCTTGCAGTATACACACCAATACAATATACTAGATGATCAACCTTTTCTGATCAATTCCACAACGTTTCTTTCACAATGCAATCGCAAGACCAGAACTCGTCTTTATCTTTAACTAAAATAAATCACTTGGAGCTATAAAACATCCTTCTGACTCACGTACAGCACAGCACATCACATGAATGCAAAATAGCTCATATAGTTCATGCTCAGAAACTTCATGAGTATGATCTCAAAGAAATTCAACTACCCCCTTGAGCAAAGCGCTTGCAAACTTATTCAAATAGAAATGTACTCTACCAATATTTGAACTTGAGGCACATGCACATGCAAGGGATCACAATTGCACAATGAGCATACATGTACTTCTGAGCTACCCCCACGACATCCATGTTAATAATACATGCAAGGTACATGCAGTCTAACGATTTTAAAAGGGAGAAAAAAGGGAATGGAAGTCCTGAGCAAAAAAGGTGTCCGTATTGGCTAATAGATCTTTGTTATCGCATTGTACCTTCTGTTTGGATTGCCTATTTGACGAGTTTGCTCCTCAAACAAGTCGCTTTTAAGGTGGTGCTGATGAATACCTGGCAGAGGTTTTTACTTCCAATATAATTCCTGAACAGCCAATTGGCAGTGTAATTATTTGCAGATTTGAGCATTATGGCCACTGGCATTCAAGATGTGTGCTCCATCCTTCCTTTCTCCCCTCCTTCATCCTCATCATTCAGCTTCCCTACATTAGGTTTGCATCATGATGTAGTTGGGTCAAGTTAGGTAATTGATAATGTGGTTTTCTATAATAAATGTTTGTATTGAAACTTCCAAGAAAATGAGCTCATACATGTACACATTCCAGATCAATTTTATTTCTTCACATGGTAAACATGACTTTCAAAAGAAAGATCAATTCAACTTCTATCATATGAAACAAAGCAGACAAAAAGAGATATAATAGGGGGGGGGGGGGGGGGTACAAGCAAATGAAGATTCAAGATATAAGGTACATGTAGATGGGTGATCCTGATGATGATGATGATTTCATGATGATGATGATGATGATGATGATGATGATGATGATGATGGTGATGATGATGATTTCATGATGATGATGATGATGATGATGATGATGATGATGATGATGATGATGATGATGATGATGATGATTTGATGATGATGATGATGAAGATGATGATAATGATGAATTGATATTGATGATTTTAAAGGAGGAGGAGGAAATGATTATGATGATAATGACTGATACTGCAGATATACCATCCATTCAAGGAGTAGAAAATACCCTAAGCCAAAGTGATATACGCTTTAATAGCAGTACACGCCTTCAAAACCTGCAACAAGTTTCTTCATCTTCTAGTTCTAGTTAATAACTGTGGCATGCTTGTATCATCCCCTGAAATAAAAACTGACATTTGCAATCTCTTTACGATAAACAGCAAATTGGCAAAGCGATCCCTCAAATTGAAATAAATGAACAATTCATTATACAGGCTCTATTCATTACAAGACAGACTAGACGAATCGAAACTCACTGTGCATTTGGTTTTAAAGAAGCAATATGCAGTTGTCAATGGAAGCCGTTAAATTTACGGCTAGATTGGGGAAATGGGACAGCTATCATTACTCATGGTAATTTGTTGCCATGGAAATGGAGGACTCTAGATTTAACAACTTGGAGGTGTGGCTGTCAATGAAGGAGTCTCCACTTATAGTTCTGCTGTTTATGTTGATGATGAAAATAAATTTTGTGCAAAAGTTCTCTAAATGACAAATCATTCTTCTATTGAATTTTTGTTGTAAGTCTTCTTTAAAGGAAACCAAAACCTTCATACTAAGTTACTTTTATTGTAAAGTTTAAAAGATTTGAATAAAATCAGTGAAAATTTGAACAAAATCGGGCAAGGAATAAGAAAGTTAGAGCATTTTGAAATGACTAGTCACTAGAGGGCGGTATTCAATTTGATGACATCATCTGTGAACAACTCTCCATGCCTTTTGTACATAAAATTTCACAATTTTTTTGTTTTCTTCATATTTATTTGTTCTTAATTGATCCGACTTCATAACATGTGATGTAGAATATCATTTTGCATTCTATATCTTTCTTTCAGGGGAGTACATTATCTCAATCACAAGAAAGAAGGAAAAACATGAAATTTGATGTACAAAAGGCATGTAGAGTTGTCCACAGATGATGTCATCAAATTGAATACCGTCCTCTAGTGACTAGTCATTTCAAAACGCTCTTACTTCCTTATTCCTTGCCCGATTTTGTTCAAATTTTCACTGATATTTTTCAAATATCTTAAACTTTACAATAAAAGTAACTTAGTATGAAGGTTTTGGTTTCCTTTAAGACCGACAGAATTGACGATTAAAAAAATGTTAAGTATTTGTACATACATTTTTATCTATACCTCCCCCTTGTAAGAAAGAAGTGATAAAATGTTTCAGAACAAAAACTAAATATATATCAATACTTAGAAGAAAAGGGTGAAAATAATAACATAAAAGTAAGAAATGGCCTATAATATATTAAAGGCACACTGTCCTACTTGTAGCTACTTGCTCCCTCTATATAGAAAACTTCCCCAATCGGTGCCTGTTGATCCCCCATGATCCTCTTTTTCTTATGTTAAATGAGAGCTGAGTTAATGAGATAGCCACCTGTCACAGTGACCTCGCTGGCTCGCTGGCGGTCTAATCCCTTCTAGCTGAAGTAGTAAAGCCTACCTTTAAAGCTCATTTAGCAATTGAATAGGGGTATCTTAGGTGACAATATGACGAAAGAAAACTCACATTAGCCTAGGAAAATAAAAGCTTTTAAATGTTCATTATCCCCAAAGGGTAAAATAAAGAGTCTGTCGTTATCACTTTGGTAGGTTGGTGGGATGACTAGTCTGGATTGTGAGACTATGATATCAATACAAAATGAAATACATGTATCACTATCAGCTATTAACATGTGTATAATTTCAATTCAATCATCGTCAAACTGGTTTGTTGTGATGAATGGGAGGGGGGGGGGGGGGGGGGGGGCAGTGGGAATGATGAGTCACAGGTTGTAGCTAGATTAATGAGGATGTTACATGTATGTGTCATGGTTGATGGGGTTTTCTCACCCATCCCCATTCCCTCATTGGTCTGGTCTCACTATACCAGCATCATATCATCACCAGCCTTTATGGTGGGATGCAGTTTATACGCTGATGACTCACAAATATTTAACACTAGAATTATCAAGTAGACCTATATATCTGACTCCTGCTCTATTACTCGCCTGTACCACCTTCTCCCTCCTCTCGTCATGTTTTCAGCTCATCCTAATACCAATCCACCAATTTCTTTCTTTCTTTCTTATTTTTTACTTTGAAACGTTTCCTTTCATTTAAAGCCTCATTACACTAGTTTGGTCACTGACAGGTGGTTATCTCATCAAATCAGCTCTCAATTAACATAAGCAAAAGGGGATCATGGGGGACCAGTGGTCATCGATTAGTCATTGTTTTCTATATAGAGGGCACAAGTAGCTATAAGTAGTGCAGTGGGGCTTTAAAATCATTTATTATACATTTTCTGCACCTACTTCATCCTACTACGTCAATTTCATTTTTTTTTTAAGCCTCTTCATTTTAATTCTCCCTTTCCTCCATGTCCTCCAGGTTAATTTTATTTCATGAAGTGCAATACCGTATACAACATCTACATATTAATAATTAATTATATTTACATTTGACTAACAGATTTGAAATAAATAGATGCATTCAGACCGGTACGCACCATGCATCATGTAGGCCAGGCCTGCTTCACAACTCACAACATATTCCAAACTTTCAAAATTCCTTCACAACATTCTGCAATACATGTGGACACGATGCAGGTCCCTAAAGTACAATCCAACGGTGATAAAGAAACATAACCCCCACCTACACGGGTCCTAGCCTTAAGGTCTCGCAAGATTACCAATCACTTAGCCACTGCCAACGATCCACGACCGGGCGTTGGAAAATAACCGCCAGGTATCGTCAACAGATTTGATGGTATCCAGCGAGTGGGGGCTGTGCAGTCCATAGCTCGAGGCTTGGGATTCGATAATATTAGCCAGATTGTAATCGGGGATACCGTCTGTTTGGGGCCAGAAGGGCATCAGCTCATTTACTTTAACACAGATTCAATGCCCTTTTGGTTCTGAATGGATGTTAGTATTCTTGGGTGTGCTAGGCTGCTGGAAGGGGCAATGTGGCACTTAACATAATCGTGTTGAGAGACGGACCAGATATTCAGGGATGAAATGAGCCGAGCAACATGCATGCAACACACAACATACAACTCCCCCTCCACCCAAATCTCTCTCTCTCTCTCTCTCTCTCCCTCATACCACAATGTAATCACTTGAGTTACAATGTCTACTGGTTACTTTCTAATTCATATGAAATATATATTATAAATAAGTTTTTTTTAAAAGTCCAAACTTATATACATTTTTAAGAACACTCTGAAGAAGTGTGAGCAATTGATATACACTACATAGCATCTCACAATGAAATCTCTAAATAATTTGTGGAATTTATCAAACAAACATTTCATAAATTTGTCACGCAAGCTAAATCAATGAAAAATAAGACATAAAAGTTCTTTTGTGACATTTCTATTCTCAGACAAATATATTTATTGATGGAGGAAGAGAAAGTAATAAAGAACGAACAAGATCAGAGAGTCGGTCCTTGCATTCACATTCAAAAGACTGAACAAAATCATGGATAGAAAATATCAAACAGCTAAGATTTCATTGATTAAATAACTGGAGCCAAGATGAAGAAAATAATATCAACAATTCTGCAATCGTAACAAAGTGAAAAACCAATTTGGTACATAAATTCTGTAATCACAATACCCTGGATAGCCTCTGGAGTTCATCTCATAACCGGGATTAATTTCCTTCCTGATACAAAATTAATTTCCTCCAGGCTCTGGATGAAGTGTTCATAAAAGAAGAAGCAAATGCAATGTACCCTAGATGAAGAATTCTCATCTTTATCTCATGGCTTGTTTTCCAACTGTCTTCATCACATTTTGCATCTATAGTGTTTTGTGGTTATATCTGCTTGAAAGGTTTTTGGTTGATGCCTTTGGGTGATTTCAGTGTCTATCTGTCTCCTGCTTCATTTATTCCTGGGGAGGAGAATGGCTGTTATAGATTTGTATTGGATTTGAGATGCTGTTATAAAGAATATGAGATGGACTCTATGCAAAAGAAATATTCCATTCTCACCCCGCACCACTCCCCCCCCCCCCCCTTTCTCTCTCTCTCTCTCTCTCTAACTCTCTCTCACCCCCTCATTCTCTCTCTCTTTATCTTTCTCTCTCTCCCCCTCCCCCTCCCTCTCCATGGACCAAATCTCTTTCTCAGTCTCTATTACTTTCTCTCACTCCATCAATCCATCTCTTGGGCTCTCTGTCTCCTCCCTGCCTCTCTCTCTCCCTCTCTCTCCCCCCTCTCTCTCTCTCTCTCTTTCTCTCTCACTAACTTTCACCTGTCATTATTGTCAATATTCATTTCATCTTCCTCATTCATGTGTTTACTATTCTCTCTACATCTCTCCTGAAGTAGTCTGTCTGTTAGCCTTTGTCAAAATATCTGATTGTCTGGCTATCTTATCCAATCTCAGTTACTTAATAGAAATATTTGAATTCATATTTTTATCAAAATTAAATCAAAGTAATTAAAATTGAAACTTTTAATTCAATATTCTAGTACATTTGTGCATTGTGCACAAGACAAATTTGCCATAGACTGCATATTTTTTACCTCTCCCACAAAGTAAGGTTTGACAGTCCGCAATGTTTCAATCATCCCCACCAGTGAAGCTGTAGACCTGTCATTCACTCAGAGAGCCATGAATCATTGTAAACAAGATTAATTCATGAGGATGAGCTTGAGGAGGGCATCTTTCTGCATCACTCCATTTCGATGAATTATGATGAGTAGAACGAGTGCATGTTTGCTGCAACCAAATTGATTCTGCTGCCCCATTCCACCTGTAAGTGCCACTGCTGCAAGTTACCTACAACATGGAAGTTTCACAGATTGTTTGACTTTTTTCTCCATTTTCAAGACACAAATTCTGATGTCTTCACAAGTACAATTTTCAAGGGCCATAGCAATTGGGTGGGGGAGCTGGGAGCTGCAACCCCCTACATATTTTTCATGGATATTCAGTACAATAATTTGGCAATGCAATTAGATATTTGTTCATAGCTGATTGTGCTCTCTTGCCCAACTCTCAAAAATGCTTGTCTGTTCTTGGGCTACTGATTTGTTCACAAACAGCTGCCTTTAGGTTTCATGCAATGGCCTGACACTGGAATTTCTATCCTAGCTATGAGTATAATTTTTATTTTTAATTACCTCTAATAATAATAATAATAATATGTCTTGTTTACCCAGGGTAGCCTCATCAGTATTCATACTATTCTCCCTGAGGGCCCTGCAATCATATTATTACCCCGGTCATCGGATTCAGGCTTACCTGCACACGATGTATGCACATTCTCCACTCCCTGGGGAGCATTCCAGCCAGGCGTCATTTTTACATGCGCACACTTGCTAATCTAAGCACATTAGCTTCCGCGTTAACACCATTTATGCACATTTATGCACATTCTCCACTCCCTGGGGAGCATTCCAGCCAGGCGTCATTTTTACATGCGCACACTTGCTAATCTAAGCACATTAGCTTCCGCGTTAACACCATTTAACACCTGGGTGGAGAGTGGCAAATGTAGATCAATGTCTTGCCAAAGGACATTAGTGCCGCGGTGGGACTTGAACCGTGGACCTTGTGATCCACAGTCCAGTGACATATCCACTCGTCCACGACACCTCTTATTGTTTATTGTCCACCTTGTGTGTGAAGGAAATAGATTTTAAAAAACTACACAGCAGTTCAGAATGGGTAGTATCTTGTTCTTTATCAACTAAAATCCAAGAAATCTGAAGAAAGTCTTTGTATGGTGAAGAGTCCATTATAAAACCATTCTAGTTTGGCTAAAAAAAGAACAATGGTCATCACATGATTGAATAATCCCTTTCCCATTTCTAAACCAAAATGCACAACTCATTTCAGTGATGCACTTTCTGTCCTTCAAAATGAATTAAAAGGATTTTCAATTCCCCAATCATCCCTTTACAAACTATCTTGTTCTTTATCAAATAAAATCAAAGAAATCTGAAGAAAGTCTTTGTTACGGCAAAAAGTCCATTCTTAAACCATTCTACAGTGTACATGTAGTTAGGCTAAAAAAAAGTACAATGGTCATCACTATACAGTACACCACATGATTGGATAATCCCTTTCCCATTTCTAAACCAAAATGCACAACCCATTTCAGTGATGCACTTCTGTCCTTCAAGACGAATTAAAAAGGATTTTCAATTCCCCCATCATCCTCTTACAAACTTACACATCGCTCTTCTTTTTAAATAAGAAATAAAAGCGCTTATCGATCAGATGATGAAACAAGGTTCAGCCTGTCAATCAGGATTCATAAAATTGAGATACATGGGGCCATCCAGCTGGCATCTAAGCTGTCACTTCACCCACTTATACTACATGTAGTACCTGTGACAGTTGGCCTGTCGTCATCAGCTCGAGATTGCCAAATATCCCGCTATTTGAACTATCCCGATCGCATATTATCCAGCTAATTTGCGTCTTCTTCTGACCGCAGTTGCAATTAGCGGGATATTTGGTCGAGATAATCATCCCAAGATATCTCGGGCTACCGTCGTTTGCACATTATCCCGCTATTTGTCCGGTGCAAAGAATCGCACTATGTGCGAACGGTGAGCAAAATATCTTGAGCTTGAGTTTCTAGTTTCAAGGTCGAGTCTCGAGCTGATTAAGACGCGATGTGTAATTTCAGGCTTGTTTCCTAAATCAGAAATAGCGGGATTTGGCAATCTTGAGCTGATGAAGACATACCTTGTGACAGTCATCTCTACGAGATCAAAAGAAGCAGCGGGCAAATAACTCTTGATGAAATCGCTCCAAGTGTTGAATATCTGAATAAAAATAGGGTCAGCTGAAGCGAGGACGATGTGCGAGAGCATACGATTCACACCTTGCGCTTCAGGTATGAATAATTAAAGCAAGAGAGGGTCGCTCAGCTTTACCATCAAAGGCTGCGTTCATGCTTAAATTTTGAAGGCAGAATGAGCGATCTGAAACGCTCATCGTAAACGCTCATCGTGATCGCAGTTCCACGATGCACTGTTCATGCTTACTTCTCTGGCTCCCCCAGGCAATTCTCAGTGTGTGGCCTTAATTGGTCTTCCAGCTGGATTCGCAAACCTTCACTGTGCATGCTACATAGACCCACTAGAGGTCAGTGAGTTGACCCCATTTAAACGCGTTTACAAATTGTAAACGCATCTTTTTGTGAGTTTACGATCGGCGATCGTGATCGCCGTTTTTTCGGTGATTCTACAAAAGTGAGCTAAGACGCAACCGTGTTTTAAACTAAACGCGTAACAGATGCCTGATTCTGGCCGTCAAAATCAAGCATGAACGCGCCCAATGTCACCTGTACTGTCCACGAATGAGCACAGGTAGGACTAAGAAGTCACACTTATTGGTAGTCAATACTCAACACGTAGAAGACTACAAGCTCAAACCTGGCATTGATCTGTAGAAGGTATTGGTCCACTTCTTGTTGCTTTAAAAAAAAATTAAAAAATTAAAAAATTTATGTACTTGATGTTTTTGATGGCTCCAAACCATTGCATCAAATGGTGTAAGAGAATTCCCAGAAGCAAAACAAAATTGATACCAATTATCAATTTATTGATTGATTTTATGGACTCTATTTTAAAGGTTTGCCAAATCATGGTTTCTGATCAAAGTAACCCATGTCTTTGAAACTGTAAAACCAGACGCTTTCGCATGAAAGAAACTTCTGTGAATTTCCCCATTCACTTACTTTTGTGCCTCAAAAATACGAGCAATGAATCACAGCACTGAACTTTTGTAATTCACTAAATGTTCATGTGCTCAAATTGTCTGGCTTTTATCGTCTCAAATTCACCTTTACATGTACAATGTACTTCAGATAGAGCAGAGAAGACTGCTCCAACACACAATGAATGAATGCAGCCATTAAGTTATTAAGAACACATCCATAATTGCACCTGTACCATCTCCTCTATTCACCTGTCTGTCTCTCCATTGGATGTGAGTAGGGTCAGAGTACTTCAGGGTACTTCAGACAAAGATTTCATTGATTTCATCTTCAAATCTACCATAGGTTTAAAGGGATTTCAGGCTTAACTCGATAGCTGGGAACACTGTCATCTCCTATTTGTCAGCTCCAGTCCTAAGGAAAAGATGTGGCTTTTAATGGCTATCAACATCATGCAAAGATTTGATATTGCCCTCAAATTTTATTTGGGTACTTTTTCAGAGGTTCAAAATTCCATATAAGATGGAGGTCAAGTGTAAACATAATATTTGTAGGCCTTACTAGTTACCTACCATTTAGCTACAATATACAACAATATTTACCAAGTTTGAGCAATAAAGTATACCAGTATATTTCTCAAAAGATTTGAAGTAGTAGGATAACCAATTATGCTTAGCAATGAGTGCATGGCCACCCGGATATGATGTGTTCAACATCTTTTTTCAAAAACATTCATATTTTAAATGGTATTGAATTAATAGTTTAAATCAACACAAGTTGATAATTTATGTTCATCTTTGAAGGCTTCCATGGTGATGACATATTTGGGCGAGGTTTGTGGTTAGAACTGGTTACACCACATATTCTTTATAATTTGTGTGTATACAAAAGTCAAACTATATATAGACAATATTCCATTATACAGCAGTGAGCAGTCACAGCTTAAATTTTTCAATCATAACACACATATTTCCAGACAGCAGTTTGTAATAACTCAAACACCCTCATAAACTGGTTGAACAAGTCCAAACCTTCACCTAAAGGTTGGTAGAAACCTTGATAATGGATAAGTCTTCAAGCAGATTGGAAGGTGGAACCTTGACCGAAGACCAAGATCTCCAAAATCTTGCGGTAGAAAGTTCTGTCATCAAAAGGTAATCTGACTTTGATACAATGATCCACGTTCCAAAATGTCACTTTTAATCCAGTCCTCACTGTTAAATCCTACTCAAGATCAAGTTGTCCTCATCCTTCTCTAAATCCTCTTGTCATATTCTTTCTTCATCTGACCCCATTCTATAGCGTCGAGTGCCCACTCACTCCTCACTTTCTCTCTAGATACTGACATGCAGGCCTCGATAGTAACAGAGGTTCCGCCCAAAAATCTAAACTCTAGATCCCTCAAAATTTTTGAAATTTTAAACAAGGAGCCTGTGCCTCACGACTCCCCCAACTTGCAATCTGGACTTCCTGTCAAAAAAGGGTTGGTGTGCAACACTGCCATTACGAACAAACCAAGCACACCCCCTCCCCCTCCTCCAATCCTCTCCCAATCAATAATATATTGAGATCAAATGTAAATTTTAATTTTCATCTAAATTAATTTTAGACATTGATAAATAGAGTCACGTTGATTCTAAAAATTTGATCCAAGGAGTAACAAGGCGCCTAGTAACTCTTTGGCTGGTCTATCCATTTCGTGCCTGCTGTTTCAGTCCTTCATTTCATTTAACAATACTTCTGTTTCCAATTAGTTGAAAACAATATTACAGAACTCCTGCTGTTAAATTTAAACAAGATGTCAATTTCAAGCTAGTCCATTAGACTGTACTCTTATAAGGTCCACAATTAGACCACTGGGCCTGCTGCGATGAATTTTGGATAAAATACAGAATCATTTTTCTCCTCCCTTTCTCTCAAAAATACTTTCTCCCTCTTTCTTTCTCTCTCTTTTCTTATTACCCTCCCTCTTAATAGCCCCCCCCCCCCCTCTCTCTCTCTTTCTCTATGTTGTTATTATTGTCCCTTCCCCTTCCCTTTCTCTCAAATACTTTCTCCCTCTTTCTTTCTCTCTCTTTTCTTTTTACCCTCCCTCTTAATAGCCCCCCCCCCCCCTCTCTCTCTCTCTCTCTCTCTCTGTTGTTATTACTGTCCCTTCCCCTTCCCTTTCTCTCAAATACTTTCTCCCTCTTTCTTTCTCTCTCTTTTCTTATTACCCTCCCTCTTAATAGCCCCCCCCCTCTCTATCTCCTTTCTCCTCCCTTTCTCTCAAATACTTTCTTCCTGTTTCTTTCCTTTTCTCTCTTTTCCTGTAAACTCTTCCTTTTAATAGCCCCTCCCTCTCTCTCTCAACAATGACACCTTACATGCAATTCTAAAATGATCAATGCTATCTGCTTTCTTCTTCACATGGTTGTCAACACTCATATCCTTCACCCCATCGCTACATTCGATCGTCCACAATTCAAGTGACATACTTGTCCAACTATTGATTTCTCTTTTTACAATACAATCAAAAGCAAGTGATATCTTTAACAAACATTGAATAATTAATACTGTCTCAACATCCAGCCTATTGCTTCATCTCTCTTAGACAGTCCTTCTAATCAATAATTATATCTATTCAAACCACCCCTCTACAATATGTGGTTTATATAGTTGGGTACATGTACGTACAGTTTATGTATCTGGTATCAAGCTACCACATTCACTTTCCACCTTTCATAGAAAACTAGATGGAATTCGACTGCGCGCAGTCGAAAATGATGCCTCCGTCATAGAGCAATTTTACAAACCAAAACAGAAGAAATTTTTCAAATTCAAGTTCAATTGTAATCCATTAACAGGTTCTCAGAATATCGTGATTACAAACAATTTCTCATATACATATATGACCCTTTGAACTTTGACCTCATGATCCTAATATCTACTCAGCTCATTGGCTCTGCAAGATATCCAGAGTTAAATAGTAATCCATCTGTCAGTTCTAATGAGAATGCGTTCACAAGCTATTTTTGCATACATAATGAGCCCATGACCTTGGACCTTATGAACCAAGAATCTACACAGTTCATTGGCTCTGCAAGATACATAAATGATCTAAGTTTGGCAGGAATCCATCAATCTGTTCTAATGATAACGCGATCACAAGCTGTTTTTGCATACATAATGGGCGCTGTGACCTTTGACCTTTGACCTCGTTACCCAAAATCTAATAAGTTCATCGGCTCTGCAAGTAACATACATGACCTAAGTTTGGCAGGAATCCATCAATCGGTTCTTGAGATAACGCGATCACAAGCTGTTTTTGCATACATAATGAGCCCTGTGACCTTTGACCTCGTGACCCCAAAATCTAATCAGTTCATTGGCTCTGCAAGATACATACATGACCAAAGTTTGGTAGGAATCCATCTATCGGTTCTTCAGATAACGCGATCACGAGCCGTTTTGCATACATAATGAGCCCTGTGACCTTTGACCTTTGACCTCGTGACCCCAAAATCTAATCAGTTCATCGACTCTACAAGATACATACATGACCAAAGTTTGGCAGGAATCTATCAATCGGTTCTTCAGATAACGCGATCACGAGCTGTTTTTGCATACATAATGAGCTCTGTGACCTTTGACCTTTGACCTCGTGACCCCAAAATCTAATCAGTTCATCGACTTTGCTAGATACATATATGACCAAAGTTTGGTAGGAATCCATCGATCCGTTCTTCAGATAACGTGATCACGAGAACGGGACGTACGTACAGACGTACGTACGGACGTACGGACGGACGGACGGACGGACGGACGGACGGACGGACGGACGGACAACCCGAAAACATAATGCCTCCGGATACTTCGTAACGGAGGCATAAAAATGTGAACAACATGGAGAGCATCATCAGTCTATAGTAATCTTATTGATTGATCATCTGTACATTAGCAGACCATTCAGAGCAACTACTCCTCTGAACAGCACACATTCTGAATGCGAGTGCAGACTGCCGGGGAATTTCTTTGAAATTTGCAGTTCACCTGGTTCATGTAATGCTGAAAGTACATGCACATGTATACATGCTACTTGCACTTTCTGATTTTAAAGGTCATTAGCAGAACAAAGATTTGCAATTTTTCTATGGAGATTGGGCTAGTAAACATCAGTAAAAGCAAACTGTTTATTACTTTTTGCTCAACATTCCTGATTAAAATGTAAGGCTAGAAGTAGTAGCAGCAGTATTTGCACTTTTGCAGTGCTAAACACAAAGGTTACTTAAAAACTCATGCTAATTACACAAAAGAGATTTGATCTTCTGTTTTTTTACAGTCCAAACATACTAGCTAATAATAATACAAATATTCTGCATTTATATAGTGCATATACCGGTTATGTCTCGCTTTACAGATATTTCCTGGTCATCGAATTCAGGCTTGCCGGCACACTATCTCATATTCTCCACTCACTGGGGAGCATTCTCGCCAGGCACCATATTCACAATGCTGAGCAAACTACATTTAGGTTTGCATCCTACCTGGTACCTATTCAACACCTGGGTGGGGAGTGGCAAATGTAGATTAATGTCTTGCCAAACGAGTAGAGTATGGTATTAACGTCATCAGCATCACAATGCATCACTCAGTGGGAAATGTCGATACGAATCAATAGGTAAGTCAACCAGAGTATTCCATTTCCTGGAGTGATCGAATCCCAGTCTCATTTCAAGCAGAGAACTGTGACGATCTCTCATTCAAAGCACCGAGGAAGCTAGACACCAACAGAAGAAGGAATTTAATCCTCTTTCTTGCTTTAATCTAGTCCACATCTCTATTTCTAAATGTAATGCCTTTAACACCTAATCATTCCACAAGCTATTCTTCAATGGGAAAGCTAAAAGCTTAGCCTTTTGTCATTGATGGTCTTACAGTTAGATCATTGATTAATCCTATAAGCACAAATGGCAAGCCACTTCAGAAGGAACAAACTTAATTAGATTAAAGAAAGCTTCAATAATGAGTATAATTACACCAGAGAGAGCCTTCCTAATGACCTTGGGATTAATCCTTTTCAAACTAAACTTGCAGTCTACAACCTAGTATGTGATCTGACCTATCCCATAGAGATAATTATTTGGTAGCAGTGTGGACACTTTTTTTTTCCTTTTCATTTTTGTTGTTGTTGAAGGAACATCTTTTTGGACTTGTGTTTTACAGTGAAATTCATCACAGTGATTTGATTTTATATAGTTTGACAAAGCTTCTTTGTATATTCTTTCCAGTGATAAATCATTCAACCCTTCCATTATTTTTTTCACTGGTTGATATCTGTTTTCATGATATCAGTTAAAAATAATCTGTTTTCCTCTCATATAAATCATAAAAACCAATTCAATAGTGATGATACATGTATTTGAAATGGAGAAAAACTGATCAAGCCTTTCGGAGATCAAGTACAAATGAAAGAATAAGAACAAGGAACACTACATGTTTTCTAACAAAAAGTCATGATCCAAGCTGAGGACTTGATTGAGGAGATCTCCATTTTGGGTCAGAAGTGCAATTGTGCACCAAATTAGCCAAGTTTAAGGTCGCATAATAAATTATATCCCACCTGGGATTCAGAGAACTTTGTCAAAGAAGCAAAGTCAATCCTATGAATTAGAAATCTGGTCAAATCATGGACCTAACAACTAACCTCTCCATAGAAATAGAACACCTCATCAATTTTTCACGCAATCTTAATCCCGGACATAAAGAATTGACCCTAATGAATAGCTCCTAAAAGATGATTGATAGCTTGTCCATTCAATCAAACACACATCAACATCAATCATCCGCAATACAGACCCAGCTATTACACTCAAACACGCTTCACTGGACAAGAAATACCACTGGAAAAATTAGGTCAAAGAATTGGAGAATGTACAAATAGAACTAATAGACGAGCTGAACAGAAGCGCCCGATACAATGAGCACCAACGAACATGTGATCTTTGTACTTACCGGAAAAAGGGGGTCCGAGTCCAAGGGTTCTAACGGCGGGATGACTCCGTCGATTAGGGTAGACGCCAGGAGTCTATTGTATAAATGCGACTAGAGTCCGACTTTGAAAGTAACAACAAGAAAGTCACTTATTTGCACAATGATAGGATGATTGGGTTTCCTATGTGTATTGAAGTTACAAGGTCCAAGTTCAAAGAACGAAGATCGTGAGCGGCTTACGGTGGTGATAATATAATCCAGTAAACAGTTGAGATTCCTGCAGATGATGAAATAGAAACCAAAGACAGTGATTAGAAAATGACAAGTGCGGTTTATTCTTCAATAGAAGTTTAAATCATTCATGAATTGATATGATACTAGTTTCAATTGTAAATGTAATAGAAACCAGATTCTAATGACATGTTATTAATGTACTTCTCTCACTAAAGTTTCTTTCCTGCTTTACCCTACAAAATAATTTTGAATGATTTTGAAATTGCTGTGATATTGTGGGGTAGAGAAACATAGGGCATAGAGCGATGCATGTCTTGTACATGTTTATTGTAGCCCAATTTTCACATAATAGGCTACAATATCACAATTAAACTTCAAAAGATAATTCTTGATTTAATGAAGCCAGAACAAAACTAAAGTTCAACTTTCTTTGAATATAAACAATCCCTGGCAACCCAAACACTGTAAAAGGATACCAGGCACAAGTGAAACAGCTTTTGTACAATCTGGCATCCTATGGTGTAGCCTACTCAATTTACAGAACCAGCAGTAGTGCTCAAGATAAGACCCATTCACAATAACAGAAAAAACAATTTGAAAAACGTTTGTTTTTGAACTACCATTTGCATACTGGATAAACCCATTTGAGAAATGTTGTGTTTGCTACAACTGTGTTTTTCTAATTGAGTGTAAGTTGCGTGCATGCACCACTTTTCGCTGCTCTGCACAGAAGCAAGGCACGTCACATGACCAAAAACAGGAATAATTAATTGGTGTCTTGAAAGTGAGCATTTACACTAGAAAAAACGGCGGAATGTCGGCTGGCATTAAATAAAACACAATCCAGAGGTGGGTTTTTTATTAAGGTTTTTAAAATCCTTTTTAAGGGTAGTTACTAGGTGGCTGTTATGTAACTTCTGACAAAACTCTGGGATATGAACAAAACCGATGGTTTTTGTTTGCGGTGTGAATGCCCCCATAGAAAAGAAAAGCAGATCAGCGTCAGAACCCCTGGGGTCTGTAGTCTGAGCCTTTGCTTTCCTTTATTGGAAACTGACTGTTATTAGGAGTGTTCTGTTACTGATTCAAGTATATCTTGGATAAATTCCACAAGTGGTTTACAGTAGTCGGATTATTGATTGGTCTTACTTTACATCTCCACATGTCTTAAACTCAATAAAAGACAAATTCTTTCCAAACTAGACCCTTTTTTGGATCAATTTTCATCTTATATTGGAACATAATTGATGGTTTTGAGGTTTTAGCTTCTGTATTTTACAAATCAACTGGAATATAAGCAATGACTGAGTTGAAAGTAATTTTTTTCTTGCTAGCATAAAATGCCTACCATACATTATGTAAGCCTACATGATAGTCAAAATGCTGCAAGTAAATTAAACATTGTGATATTTAGTATGACTGTATGGCATCTCTGGACCTTGGATGTATGTACATGTAGATAGGTCTCAAGATAACAAGGTCATAACATAACAAAATTCACAGTTGAAGCAAATTTATGATTTTTTTTGTTCTTCTAATTTGAATTTTGAAAATGGTCTTTTGTAAGAGGTCGTGCACTCATTACTTCTACAAGGGGTCGAAATTCAGCTGGCCAGGTGATCCATCAAATTAAAAAATTCTAACCAAAATAATAAGTGAATAATATACTCATGGACATCGACCAACCGTGTCACCTACCTCAATGACTGTTGAGTATTGTCCTTGTTTCAAACTAACTACTCTTCCCACACGAGGGCTAGCTGGTTACATCCGGCATAGTCCTGACAACAATAAGACATCGGCAGAGCATGAAGGCGTGTCTCCTTGTGTAATCCAGACTGGTCCTATTGAAGGATTAGAGCTCTACAACCTGGAGAGATAAAGAAAGAAAACACATTGGTAATCATTACAAGACATTCTTGGTGTAAGGTCAGTCTCCGCTGTGCTCTTCTTACGTAATAATGATAGAAAATGAACTCACAAATCATTTGCGTAGCTCTGATATCAAATAGTGAAATAAGAAAAAACGGGGAGAGAAGGAAGGGTAGAGAAAGAATGGGAGAGGGATATCAAAGTTGAAAAGAAGTTGATTCGACCCCCTCTTCCTATGGCCTTTTCCTCTCCAGCTCAGTTGGTAGAGCAGTGGTCTCGTAATCCGGCTACCCGGATTCTTAACCAACCAGACCAATGCTACACCACTGCAAAATATTGTGTGACAAGTTTCTGATCTTCACACTGTGCATAGACTTTGCAAGTAGTAACAAAGAACACACATACAGTATATTTCAGTACTTTCTGTTTAAAAATGTATAAATGTCAAATTCATGAACAGAACAAAACATAGCTATTTCTTTAACAATAACTCATCAATGATTTTGAATTCATGATTCCAAAACCTCCTCCTAATACAGAACCAGAGACGCCAAGGTAAAAGATCGGCGATGCGTGACATTTTCATTTTTCGGCGCGCGAGCGCGCGTGCGAGGGTATAACACACGTATAGGTATGGCGTTTTTTTTTAATCTAGCGCGCGCCGTGTGTGAGAGCCGTTTTCAGATCCTCCAAATGCGTGACGTCACGCCTAATGCGTGACACTTGGTAGCTCTGCAGAACTGTCCTTCAACTATTAAGAATAACTTCTACAGTTTTGTTCAAAAATGCATCAGCAAGATCAGTACCCGACATCCTCTTTAAGCCATCACTATGGCAACAGCTGAGGTGATGCGATCCTCGAGGGGGAATCTGAGTTCACAATCATCCGTGATGTATGCACCATGTGTGCATGACAGCGTGAAGATGTTCTCATGAAGGGGTTAGTTATGCAGATGCTTAGCATGTCGAGAAGTGCGAGGATGAAAATAGATTTCAACACTCATGTTCAGTAGTCAGTACACTCTCACATTTGTAGGTATTATTTATGCTCATGATTAGCCTAAGTGTGAAGATGAAAACAGATTTCCAAAATGCACACTGCATAATACATGTATCCATGTATACACTGATCGTAATGATGCATTCTCACAGGAGTAAATGAGTATATTGGTTTCATCAGATTTCAGCAGTTATTGGTGTGGTGGGAATGTAATTCTAATTAATCTTTCTTTCTCTTTTTACTTGAATTAGGCCAGAATTAAATTAAAGTCATGAATCATGATACATTAATTGTTACATGGTTAGAAAAGGAATTTTTAATCCCTTAAAAGAACCTTGCTAGAGAGACATTGACATAAATGTAACTGACATAGAATAACAGATTACCATGGAAAAAATCCATCAATTGATGTCACTTTTAACACCAATGTCACACTAAAAAAAAAATGAAAATACACATTTGCAAAAACATGCTGTGAAATACAAAAATATCCAACTATTTGTTTTGAATATAACATTTTCTATCCTGTAATATACATCTGTTCATCATCATCATCATCAAACATATTCCCATTATTTTATAACTGACAATAAAACAAATAACTGTAATAAAGCAAACCACATCATTCAATTACTAACAAAAGTCAAGTTCAAAGCCACAGCCCACATACTGTGGATATGATTAAGAACAAAATCGGCCAACAGTCTCCATATCATCAATCACAGTCAAAGAATATCTGATGCCTAAAATGCATCCTTTTCTTTCAAAGTCACTGGCCATTTCAAAACCAACCACAGGCATATTTGGTTTGTGTACTTAGGCTGCGGCGCCTCCATCATTAACTGAAATTGAATTTCAGTCATTGCAAATTTATCTCAGGGATGAATTTTAATATGGAAAGTGGTATAAATATTGGAGTAAATGTGGCAGAAATGATTGACAATCATTCCAGTTTTTGATCTGTCAGTGTGTTGCTAAATTGGAATGAATTAAATTCAAGGGTAATGGTTTGCTTATTAATTTTTTACAAGATTGCCATTAACTAAAAGTATTTCAATCTATGTAAACACTAGTCATATCAGATGTATACAAAAGTTGAATCTACATATTTATCCTACATTTGTAAATATAGGTATTTTGATTCGTTTTTCCAGAGGATTTGTTCAAATATTGTTTTAAAAATCACCTACAAGTCAAAGATGATAATATCAATGTGTCTGTTTCACAATTAGTGAATACATTAGAGGATAAATGTAAATTAGGATACAATTGTTCAGACAGCCTTGACTACGTTTTTTTTTAAATGTTGTTACAAATGTAATATAATTGCTTTGTTTACAGAGTCTTGAAATGTTAGGAGTAAGTGCTAAGTAATGGTCCTTGTAATATTATCAATGTCATATAAAAGAAGCTTTAAGGAAATAAGGAATATCATAAATTTCTTAAAAATGGTATGGAAAATCCTGCGGATGAGAAATTTGTTCAATGTACTATTAACTTATTCAAAAAGATAGTGGTTTCTTTCTCTCTAAATGCCTGTTTTGTTACATAAGGCCAAATAAAATTAAAAAAACATGTTTAGCATCCTGTTTTTTTCAAAAAATAGGAAGGAGGAGGCCCTGTTTTTTCTTTTTTTTTTCTTTCAAAATGGCCGCTCAAATGGCTGCTCGGTACATTTTCCCTGACAGTCGGGCTATTTTTCAAGATGTCCGCCAACATTTTTTTTTTTTTTTTTTTATCAGAAATAGATTGATTTTTAGCAGTGTTTTACATGTTTTTTTCTTTAAAAAAAAAATTCAAAAAAAAAATCAAAAATAATTTAAAAAAAAAAAAAAAAAAAAAAAAAAATGGAGGCGGCCCCCCAAAAGGAAGCGGGCGGGGACGCTAAATATGTATATTTTTTTAATGGCCTAATTGCTGGGCTTTCTTCTCAATCTCAGTTCCCTTTTTATTACCAACAGTGCATGTAACCGGAAACACCTTACAAGTCCTATTCATATGGGGCTTGTATAAAATCCAAAAAAGTTCCCAATAATCCCTGATAATTGTCCCTTTGAGCCGAACTAGCCCAGGAGAAAACTTACCAATGCCCTGGACTATGGAATATCTTGAATGAGAGGAATCAGGAGTATTGCCACCAGAAAGACTTAGGATAAACAAACAATTCTGGTAATCACTGAAATCATGCAAGTGATACCTTTGGTTAGCAGATTAGCGTTTATTTTTAGTGAGAATACATGGAAGTGGAAATCGTAGAACAAGAAAACCGTTGAAGGAGAAGGAGAAGGCCATTTTATTTCTCTCTGTTTCCTCAAGTGTTTACCGGTAGTTAACAAACAAAGAACGTATTGTATGTAGTCTTGTGACCTGCAAATAAATAAAATCAAATGTTATTCAAAATAATCTAGCTTGCCAAAAAATCATCACTACTGCAATTGCCCAATCTATTGAAGATCATAAAAGTAGGAAAATGTACCATACCCAGTACTCATTTTCCCTAGTTGATTGGACATTGTGTTATAAAAAACGTTAGGAAATTTTGATTTTGATTTTTCAATCATGAATATCTTGATAATCTGACAGGCGATCGGCTTGTAAAAGTCATGGGATTCCTGACTGAACTAAAGGTTTATGATTGCAGCATGAGCCTAATCCAGGATTTTGTTTCAGAATCTGAGGCAATTATGTTACCGAGTCACTTTAAGAATTACTCTTGTTGAAATTGTTGAAATTTAGTTTATCCCTGGTACAATCATTGCCAATAGTCAAGAGTGGTAACACAGATCTGCAACAAGTACGTGTATCTTCTAAAATGATTCAAAATCCAGATAAGCTGGACTTCCAGACACACTTACCTAGTTTTGAGCAAAGCAGAGTAATTATTTCCAGACGTATATTGTTCCGAATATCCTCATTCGATCGTTATCAAATTATTCCTCTCCATTCAAGTCCTCCAAATGGATGTCCATTTGCGGTAACGACATGAAGAAAACTAACTGCGATCGACCCTCACAATACCGCCACTGCGATGATCATCCCTCCTGACTGTGCAAGTAACAATGTACACAGCGGAGCTACATGAAGATAAGCACTAAAGTACAATGGCTTGGAGAGCCCCGACAGTCAACCAGACGCGAAGCACAATAGACACTCCAATGTGCTCACCTATGAAAGACAAACAATATAAATGCACTGCTAGCTCAGTGTGGACTCCAGCCCCGACTGGTAACGGCCACAATAATGCGTCAGGCTTGACTTCTCCGCCACAATCCTCTCAAACTGAAACACAATGCCGCGATTGATTTGGGGGAGGTTGGTTTAGATTGAGAGAAGTTTTTTTTTACAAGCTTGTCCCATGACATATTAGGGTGTCTCTAGGAGGAGGGAGGGAGATTCAAGAAAAACTTTACATCCCACTGAACATGAGTGACATCAGAGGGATAAAGATGCTCAAAAGAAGATATGGAAGAGTTCTCTTATACCCATTCTTATGAAGCTCTAAAATCGAAATTTCACATAAGTTCTGCATTAAAGACAACTTTACAACAAAAAATTAATCATAATCATACAGTTACAGTAATGGTAAATTCAATAACTATACAGCTATTGTTAATTTAGCTTACTTTTTCTACAAATGTCTAAGATTAGGAATTTTTTTTAATGTCAATTGATCTCTGTAAACTTTTACAAGTGGAAAACAAATTTCTGAATGGAATATAAATACTTTATTTTTCAATTTCATTTTTTTTTTCAACTTTGAAAGCTATGTATGTTTGTATCAGTAAGCAAAAAATTCATGACGTTACATAAAAATGTTTGACTCACTTGGTGTTCAGGCGACTCTCTCATTTTTCCTTTATACAATTAAAAATTGAGGTGACTGCCACTTATTAACAATTTTTCTATACATTCCAGATACATTATAAAAATATCTTTCATCTTCATAATATTGAACAACTTTGGTTTTCATTACAACAAATACAGGAAGCCTGTTTCTTAGCTTTGCTGAGAAAATGTGTTGCTTTATCAATGTTACTATGCAATTAAAGTGCATCATCAAGAGAAATTCTTGGCAATTGGATGGAATGTAATTTTTTGTTCAGTCAGGTGGGTGTTTCACAAAGATCCTAAGTCGAACTTAACTCTAAGTTGGACTTAAATATTATGGAGAGCCATTTGTAGCCTTATAATGAAATACATTCAAAAGCAGAATTCAAGTATATTAGACTTTTCATAAATTCCACATCAAGAACATGAAATCTCCCAAGATAATAGAAAATATGAATGATTTGAATCAACATTTTATGCCTTTTAAAATAATTTATACAAATATTTTCAATGATGCTAACGGCTTTCCATAATTTTTCAAGTCCAACTTAGAGATAAGTTGAACTTAGGATCTTTGTGAAACACCCCCCAGGTGTCAGTACTCGTTGGTGTGACCACGGTATGAACTTCATTCATGCAGGAATCAGAATCTAGCTGCAATCAATTCATATATTCAGCGGTTCACAAAATATGAAAGAAGATGACACAAGCAGAGGTGGGATTGAAAGGGATTGGACAAACAAAGGAGGGATAGCAGAAAATACATGAACAAAAGAGGTACAATGAAGGAGGGTAAGAGGGAGAGGTAGAGGGAGAGAGAGAGAGAGAGAGAGAGAGAGAGAGAGAGAGAGAGAGAGAGGTAGAGAGAGAGAGAGAGAGAGAGAGAGAGAGAGAGAGATACATGTTTCATGTGTGTAATAGCAATACAAAGTTGTCTTCGTGCAGTTGTGCTGCATGATAAAACTGAAACATATAGTCAAACCTGCTTTAGTGATCACATGTATAGAAAGACCACATTTTTTGTTTCCCTTGAAAATGGTTTCTCATTGAAACATGTACAAAGAAAGTTAAGAAACCTGTACATATAAGACCCCCTGCCTATAAAGACCACTTTTCTTGTCTCCCTTGTGTGGTCTTTATAGACAGGTTTCATTGTATATGACTATCTTGACTTGATGTGAAACTGTGTCACATGATCTAATACATGTTGAAATGATATTGTACATATTATTGTTTTGAATTGTTGCATAAAATTTGTTGTCAAAACAGCATTACATTATGTCATGGTGCAAAGTTTACCCCTACAAAAACGATTCCCCCTTCAAATTATCATAAAAACAAACTTATACTGACTCAAATTTATTACCCTATAAAATCAAAGACCTTTGTCATCTGCCATTATTGACCTGTTTTAACGAGGGGTCTTTAAAATATGAATCCAATCATAACCCTTGTTCTGGGTGTGTGCATTTTATCGCTTGTAAATGGAATGAGTGATTTTGAATTCAAGCGCCGCCGGCATATCCAGAATGATGATCTATTTATGATAACCAGGGGTATAATTTTTCTGAATCCTATCTCCTTTGCCCATCTTCATATAGCCTATAAAGGAGTGTTTTTCAAATCACCAGTGTCTATTTATATCCCATATTTGTTGGTATATTGGAGCTGCACATGCTATACATCAATACAATTCCATGCCTTCGAAATCTCAAATAAATCATGAATATGGCAAATATGATTCATTAATGGACTAACTAATTGCTCGAAAATCAAAGAATATGAATTAAGACTTTAATCAATGCAATAGTGATTGTTCGCATTCTATTATTATAAACATCGCAACTCAAGACTATCCTGCCTTCTATTTATTTTGGTACAGATAAATGAAACAAAATTTTATTTCTATTGACAATATCTCAAAAATTTGAAAAGTAAAACATCATTGTCACCCCCCCCCCCCCCCAACAAACAATTCAAAGTTACTGCCACAACATGCACATATGTGCTTGCCAAAGATCAACAAAAAAGTGGGACTAATTTATGTTGCAGCAGTGCCTGTTTGTCTCTCTTATCTGCAATCTATTTTGAAGGCTAATTACACCGGTTAAACATAAAAATGTAAATACTGTACATGTATCTAAATGTATGTAAGGTTACTAAGAAGATTTGTAATAGGACACTGCCCTGATTTAAAGTATAGCATGGATGTAGGCTCTACTTTCTATAGTAATCAGTTTGAACATTTAAGCAGTTAACTAAATCATTCGTATACAAATAATTAGATGTTAACTGTATAATACACTGTACATGAGGTGGGGGGGGGGGGAAGGGGGGGGGTAGCACAACAGAAACAGAAGATATACCAGTATTTGTTAAATTAAGAACAAATAGGCCTAAACCCAAAACAAAATTTAATGGAAAATATATGTCTCATAATATTCCAAATGACCAGTTTAGGACTACATCTGTACTTTAAATAAAACAAAAATTATTCTTTTCACCCTGTGGAAAATGGGGGGGGGGGGGGGGAGGGGATGTGTAAATTTATTTCTTTACTCTTTTATTTTTACCCTAAAACTCAGTCTCAGTTAATAGGAACAAATAAATTTACCAAAAATAGCTGTCAGATTCTAAGATTTCAACCCGTGATACCTATGAATCTATTGATGCTCCTCAAAATGGGGTATGGTTTAATAGGGCTGTGTTCAGGTGTTTGGAGTGCTAGGGAAAAAATATACGGGGGCTTAGGGCAAATTAGCCCCAGAAATGCAAAAAAAAAAAGCCCCCGAAAGTCATAAAAGAGCCCCCCAAAAATGTGCATAGAGTTCAATGTAAAACAAATTAAAGAGTGTTATTTTCATGCAAGCAAGCTTGAAAAGTAGCCCTCCAAATTGTTAAAGTATTATTTTCCCTGTCCAGAAGCGCCTTGTTCTACTTATTGGCAGACTAAACACTAGAATTTACTAATCTTTTTATTTATTTGGAATCTGAACAAACACCTTTGTAAAAAATAATCACCAAGGTTTCAAGGGATAGTGCTATATACCTCCCAGCATCCTCTGATCTAAACTTCTGTAATCCGTTTGGTGTTGTTGGTTTGAGCCTTCTAGGGGCTGTGTTAGGAGTGTCCTGTTCTACTTATTGGCAGACCAAACACTAGATTGATACCAGTTATATTTACTCACAAAAGAAAAGCCATGTCCCCAGGACTGCAATACACATGTTGACCAAACTTGAAAGATAAAGAGTCAAACTAAAAGCAAATAGAGGACCAAGGGTCCAGTCATATACAGCTGTCTTGGCTGCTGTCGTGATGTGGGAAGAGAGATTCTAGCTGCGGCATTATAGCACCTACATGTAGAAACAATATTTCATTCACAGACGTTACATGGTTGACGTGCCTTTGTGTTTGAGATAACAAAATAATACTCTGTACTTTTCTTAAATTATTAGTACTTATGATATCAATTAAATTCTCCTATTCAGGGAGAAAACAATTTTTAGGTTTACATGTACATAAACTAAGTTTAAGGGGTCCGGTCAACATCAGTCATTTTGTACTTAAGCAATGATGAATTTTAAAGGATTGAAAGGAAGAAAGAAAGTTAACTAGTTAAGATACCTGTATTTGAAAGAAGAAAATATTGCTGGCTTATATACAGATCAAAGGCTGGGCTACATGCACATACTGATATCAGCAGAAGTCCACACTAGGTGGTGTGTGGGACACATCATTACATGGGTGCCAAAAAGGGAACACTGCCCCCCCCCCTCCCCCCCCCCCCCCAGGGAAACAAATATTTTAAGAATTTGGGGGGCTACTTTCCAGCTTGATAACTAGAAATATCGCAATCTGTATTGCCGCGCAATGCGAATGTATCCCCCGGCAGTGGCAGCGATTTTGTGTTATCCTTATGTGGAAGGAGGGACAAAGATTCCCTCTCCTCTTTGTGAAACAAAAGGATGACGTAGAGATTGCCGCAAGTGGCTCAGACTATTGTCAAGACTAGGAGCAGCATCACTAAAACAATAGGTGTGTAGATCAGATTATGATGCATATTTATAGAAAATTTGAAAGAAATGTGATTTGCATAGCGACACAAGATATTCCTTTAAATATGACCTTTGACCCTATAAGAGATGGAATACTGGGGGGTAGCAGCACCAAATTTGTGGAGGTCTAGAGTAAACTATAATGAACCTTAATACAAGCAGCATCCCTAAAATCTATAGGCTTGTAGATTATACCAAGAAACACCTTTGTTCAAAATTTGAACAAAATCCCTTTAGAAATGTGGCCTATAGAGCACACACAAACCATCCACAAAAATATGGCCTTGTACCCTATAGAAGATGGAACACTGGGGCAGCATCACCAAAAGTTATAGGTATGTAGATTATACCAGGATACACCTCCATACAAAATTTGAAAGAAATCCGTCAAGAAATGTGGCAGTTAGAGCGCACACTAGAGTGCACACAAGACATCTATCAAAATATGACCTTTGACCCTATAAAAGACGGAACATTGGAGGCAGCATCACTAAAATCTATAGGCTTGTAGATTATACCAAGATACACCTTCGTTCAAAATTTGAACAAAATCCCTTTAAAAATGTGGCCTATAGAGCGCACACAAACCATCCACAGAAATATGGCCTTGTACCCTATAGAAGACGGAACACTGGGGGCAGCATCACCAAAATTTATAGGTATGTAGATTATACCAGGATACACCTCCATACAAAATTTGAAAGAAATCCATCAAGAAATGTGGCAGTGAGAGCGCACACAAGAATATGACGCGGCGGCGGCGTAACGCTGCTGAATCCAAAGTACCCCACCGGCATACTGCCGGGGGATACAATAACACTCTTTAATTTGTTTTGCATTAAACTCTATGCAATTTTTTGGGGGCTCTTTTATGACTTTCGGGGGCTCTTTTTGGCATTTCGGGGGCTAATTCGCCCAAGCCCCCCCCCCCCCCCCCCATCAAAAGTTGTAAACAATTTTTAAACATGGTGCCCGTGTATACAGACCCTAAACACGCTCACTATTGCAATCCCTACCATGTACCGCTTGCAAGACCAGTGAGTCTGGAGCCCAGCACTAGGGCTTTGGGGCAGACACATAAATGTAGTGCGAGGACTTACTTATTGAAAACAGAACATACAAAAAAAGTCATGAGGTACATGTAGAGCATGGTGTAAATTTTCACAACCTCAAACATTTTATTGCAAACCAAGCTATTGACTTATCTCTAAAATCATTTCCTCGGGCATGTTTTAATTCCACTCAAACACTTGAACCAATCTGTTTGGGTCTTGGGAGGATAAACACATCAACACAAAACATGGATTAGAAATTATAGCTCTTTTATGCCCTCACATCTACCCACATCATTAGAAAAATATTGCCCCAAGACCCAAAATATGAAAATAACCGTCAAGAAAAGAAGGGGTCTTGAATCAAAACCTTCTCCTGTAATTCACAAATGTCTTCTTTTATACTGCGGAGGAAGTTTGGCGGGCAGCTGTTGAACAGGAGTTCACCTAACGGCACAACAAAACTGGTTTATTCAGGAGAAGAAAACGTTTTCATTTCTGGGGATTTTGAATGGATGGCTTGAGAGTAAAGGAACCAGAAGTCTATTGAAATGGCTAGCTGCTTTTGAGAGCCTTTTGATCTCAAGAGGATTGACCTCTGTAACCTCAATTTAATTTGATGAAATAATATTAGGAGGCAAAGTTTACTGGTCAATGGCCATGGTCACAATCGGACTGGACTTATCTCAGGCCACTGACCTTCAAAGCAAGGTATTTCTAGGTATGCTATTACAAACTTCTCACCTGCTAAGGCTGCTATATTTCTATTTTACGTAATGCGGAATAGATTACACTAGTGGACACAAGCATATGATTCAAATATTAATTACTCACTTCAATTACCTTCTTTTCCTAACGGTTATTTTTTTATGGGAGGAAAATATATTTTGAAACAATGTTTGTAACTTGTACAAACCTTCAAGCAACAAGAGGTCTAGGGTTGCTATAAATCAGGCTCAACTTATGATCTGGGATATAGTTTAATGACTATCTATTTCTGCAACTAATTAGTATTTAGTAAGTTTTTTTACTTATATTAGGCCATTATCCAGCTCAATGTATTTTTAGCCAGGGTTGACACTAAGCCAAACTCTTGATCTTGGGAATTTATATTTATGTAACAATGAAAGGATTACGAAGATTTAAATCTTAGTTTTATACGAACTAAATCTTGAAACTTCTTTGTATAACATTTCTGTATGCAAAACATTAATTTTGTAATTTTCACATTTCACAAGCTAAATAAACAATATTTTATGTGAAGGAGTCCACCCAAATTGGAATTGTTTCAAAGAAAAAGGTCTTTATTTCTCACCCAATAGGAATGCTGTTGATGCCTAATGGTTTTGTTTATAAATATGATGTGAATTTCAAAGCAGTGCTTTACAAGCATGACCACAGTCTGTTGTAGATTTTTGTTTACACTACATTAACTTTGTTTACTTTTTGTTTTGCTCTCCTGTTCTCATTGGTTGTTTGGGTTAATGAACACCTATTCACAATTACATGCTGCATTAGCACTGGCCTCCCATTTCCTCCTAATCAGATCATTCTTAATGGCTTGTGAGGTTGGTAAAATAAAGAAGTAAAGGGGCGAGTCGATTGCTTAAAAACTAAGAAGAATGAAATGTGGGTTGCTTTGTCTTTTTTCGTCTGTTTGTTTGTTTTACTCTCCAGTTTCACATCTTACAATGTACTTACAGGAAGTTGATGTTGAAAGTTGGAACAGTTAAATCTTTAGTTACATGTTCTCACTCAGTATTATTAAAACGCAATGGAAGTTAAAACCACATGATACGAAAGGTGCAATTGAACTCTTGATTATCGGGATAATGCTTCAAGGTACAGTCCAAGTGATAATTCATAATAGGAGGCTAAATCATATGGGTAGGTAGAATTATATTTCTTTGAAATTACTCCTCTAGAATTTATGATTCTTATCAAAATTAGATTCACTCTACAAACCAAAAACATTTGATAAGTTTGTGAATGGTTCAGATTTGAGAGAAAAATTTCAAGCTGTATTAACTGAATTACAACTGACACAAGTCACACAACACTGACTACTTACATACAATTCATGCAAGTTTCTTGCTACAAAAAATGTTGTTTACTAATGATGGAAGTTTCTGGTAATTGCTGTCTGAGAGCTAGATCCAACCTCAATTCACTATCAATGAATCAAAAAATATCCTGGAGCAGATAATAACAGATGACAAGGGAAACGCTCTCGGCGGTCTCGCCTGCATAACGTAATATGATAAACCAGAACGTCAATGAGGTAGCGCTCATCCGCATCTCTCAACAACAAATATCGTAAATTTTATGTGGTACACTTTTGAACTGGTCAAAAAATAAAAATTTGATGCCCTGGAAGGGACATAATTTCATTTCATTTGCATAAAGTACCATAAATAATCAATGGAGCAAAATCTCAAAATTCTGTTTTCGATGATGATGCTACAACATAGTCCAAGTCTGTTGACCTGAAATGACCTTTGACCTTGACTTTGTGTTCTGAAATTCTACTCACATGATTGGGGATACTTGATGACCCTATAGTCAAAGTTTCATTGACTAAGAACCTATACATGTACATGTACTTTAAAAATTATATCGAAAATTCAAAAACTTTTTGATGTTGACGCCGCCGTTGCCGTCACCATCGCAGCCATCACCGGAAAAGCGGCGCCTACGTCTCGCTTTTTGCTACGCAGGCGAGACAATAAAAACGGTAACATATCTAACAAGTAAGGTAACAAGTGGATAAACAAAATCATTTCTTTATAAATGTAATGTTCCTGGGAGAAATTTCAATTATTTAATCATATTTGTGGCTTACACACAGTAGATGTGCAGGTTCAAATCCCACTGGTTCCAAGATTTTTCCCGACTTGTTTTTCAATACAGATCGATCAATCGATCTTATTTACTGGGTGTACATGTACATGTAAGGCTGTAAGCTACAAATATGTTTAAACAAAATAATTTCTGTTCTGCACTATTAACTGGAAAATACATCCAACCCCAACTCAACTCATTAAATTTAAAAAAATCCTGTATTTAACACAACAGATAATAATTAAAGCCCTCCAGTTATGTATCTCACATGTCTTACATGTACCTACGGTACGGTATACCAAAAGAATAGACAAAGTGTTGATGAAAACTCTGAAGTGAGCATGCAGGGTGCATAAACAAAATAATTTCTTTTATAAACTTGTATACCCCTTTTATCTGACGCCTAAATTAACCATTCAGAAAACGTGTTAAATAGCCAGAGGCAAACGGTCTGCACAACCCTAACACCTGAATTGTCAATGAGAGAATAGCATTACCGATAATAATCTGGAAAAATAGAGGAAATCAGTCTGGGGGATTACTGGGACAAATTGGAGATAATTGCCTTTTTGTACATTCTACTTTGGAGCTGTAATTTTTTTTAAAGTTTCTAATAACATCGAGAGAGGAAACTGGGAAGGGCATTGTGCATTGTACTTGGAGTCAGTGCACTGCCAAGGGTTCATTGGAGGTTGGTAATAATTTGGAGGGGCAAAATGATGACACTTGGTAGTGCTGCCTGGTACCATAGCAAGTATATGAAATACAAGTTTCCTTGCATTTTCACATACCTTGACAATTAGAATTAAATCAGAGGAAGATAGTGTTCACATTACATTTAATTTCCATGTTATACACAAACTTGCCTTTTGAAAAAAAAGCTTTGCAACTACAACTAATAATTATTGTAGGCCTTAATTATATAGCTTATTAATGCTCCTAATAATAATCAGCAAGATTACAAAAAATATGTTTAACAGAAAAGAAAGTTGAGGGGAGGCAACTTGGGAATGGGTAGGATACCACAAATTTGTAACTGGGGCACCTTTTGATTGTCCCGTTGGCTACGCCACTGATGAATCCAATGACATTTAGCATAGGTGTGTACCTACTACCTACCTATAGATCCAACATTTAGAAAGAGTTCATTAAATCCCAGTGGACTATTTCCATTAAATGGGATGTAATTAATGCATTCATGGAGTAACGTCTATTTCCTGATAAATGGGCCAGGTAAATAGACACAACACAGCCTTGAGGGTAGGACCATGGAGATATAATACTGTTTTCACACTGGTAATATTTTGCTTAACCCCGTACTATAGGTGGGGTTAAGGGGGGGTCTTAGCCCCACCTATAGTACAGGGTTAAGCCTATTCCACTTTCCGTTCATACTGGCTTTTACCAAAGTGGGCTAAAGTTGGCTAACCCCACCTACATGTATAGTAAGAGGTTAACTAACCCTGCAAAATAGCAGGGCTAACTCTGCAATTGTGGTGCTAACTCCTGCTAACCCCGCAATTGCGGTGCCAGAAACGAAAAATAGTCCGGTACTATGCAATGGAGCGTATCGCAGCTGGCCAGATGCGAAGTATGTCCAATCATAACATTCACGATATCCGGGGTTAACGAATTGCAGTGAGAACAGCGTGACTTTTCTTATTCCGGAATAGGCGCTAGTACGGGACTGAAAACAGCGTGTGTGAAAAGCCAAAAAAATAGTCTGGGGTTAAGGATAGTACGGGCTAAGCAAAGTACAGGGTTAAGCAAAACCAGTGTGAAAAGAGTAGACATCTTATATCTCTATGGTAGGACCAGCCAAGGTAAGGGACTTTTTACTACTGTAGGCCTGTTTTCATCAGACCAAAGTTGCAAAATAACCCGCTATTTCAACTAGCCCAATCTCAAATTAGCCAGCTAATTTGCCTATTTCATCAGCCCGCAGTTGCAAGTAGCGGGCTATTTGGTCAAGCAAATATCCCGAGAAATCTTGGTCTTGTTTCCAAAATATCCTGCTATTTAGGAAATACCAGAATAGTGACAAGTCTTCCATCTGCACTACTCACCCAATACTCGTTTTTTACTGTAGTGTAAATGGCAGTCCAAAAAATCCATTAGCCCTTTCACACACAGCTAAAATTCTATAAACATGATTAGTATAAACGTGTTTGAAACATGTTTAAACTAATCATGAGCCTTTCACACACAGAAATTTCGGTGCGATCGTTAATTATTTCGTGATTAACTACTGCTCGTAAAATGCGCAGTAGTGCCATTGCGCAATGAAGGTCATGTCATATCGATCAAAGCACACGCTCCATCCAGTTTAAACACGTGTGAAACACGTTTAACACGAATAACCTTTCACACACAAAATGTCAAGCTCTCTAGATACGAACTTCGTATCTGCAGCCTGCTTTTAGGGGCGTATGGATCGCGACTTTGTATCTATCCCAACATCGTATAAACGATGTTCACACTGGGAAAATTGTCTATAAACATGTTTAAAATTGTTGAGATAAACACGTTTAATAAATACTAATCATCTCTAGATACGATGAATTTTAGCTGTGTGTGAAAAGGCTGTATGATTTCTCAAAATGGTGTTTGGGCTGTGTAAATGGGCCTATATTCATATTGGGTGTTTCAGCACTGAATGACCATCAAGGTGTCAGCAATGTGCCACATATCAAGCCAAGGCAGTATAAATCTTGTACAAACAACCCTACACCTGTCCAGAAAGATATCACCAATCATAAAAACCTCACACATGAAGGGTCCTTGTGAGCAATGCAAAGAACTCCTGCTATAAAACACAAGGCTGTACCAATCTCTTTGGCTGTACAGAGTTTCTACAGACAATGGTCTATTGACCCCTTGATCAGACTTACACAGTGTAAAATAATTAGACATTTCATTACTCATCTAGAAATAACAAGCAGAATTTGGGAATGTTTGGTTTTCATCCTGAAGAGCAAAAGAGTGTTTCTATATATAGATTAAGAATGTAGATAACTAGATACATGTCTATACTTCATAAATTGGGAAAAGAAATAATCTTGAAATCAGAAATTATTTTTCCTTGTTCTGCTTGAACAACTAGTTCTAGAGAAATTGTAATTTAAAGCTATAACTGTGAAATACATGTGCATTTCTCTTCTAAATACCATCATGTGAGCATGTAAATAATGAAGACTGTGAGGAATATCCCTGGATTCTAATTTCTATTGACTTTGTTTTTTCAAGATTCATGATGCATGTGACTTCTTTTTGTGTGACTTTGGTCTTTGTTTCATCTTACTGTTGTGTCTCTGAACAACCCTTAAAACAAAACAAAAACAATAACAGAACCATCTTTTTACAAAGGGGGGAAACAAGATGAAGTATCACACTCTCTCTACTAAAAATCAAACCTACGAGTAGACCTTGTCACCTACAGTGTATATATACCCCCCTTGGAAATAAGTTATGGATGCTGTAACACAAGCCAAGAAAGTAATTCAAGAAATCTTTGCCCTGTCAACAGACATGGAGTGAATCTTCCAGAACATGTACGATGACAAGATAGATCTCTTCAACATCTCTGTCTTGAGTAGAGAGATCTGTTTTCCCCAAGTGCATGGTGGTCTGTGTTACTTGATCAAGAAGCTAATAGTAATACACAGAGCTCACACATTCTCAAGTATACATGTACCTCCTGGTGTAGACCTATGATGTACAGTACCTCCTGGTTTATCAAAGAATAAAATATTATTTTCATAAATTCAGTTTTTATAGGCCTCACACAGAGTGTTTCCAAGTATTCAATTCCTCCCAAGAACTTCCCGGCTCTACCGTACCTCCTTTTCATAGAATAGTAAAATACATCATCATAGTTCATACCGGTACTTACAATGTAAGTTTTGACTTTTCACTTTAGTCACACAAAAACAAACTTATCATTTAGACCTAATTCATTTTAAGTAGAATACTGGGTGAAATCAAAGTGAAGACCTAACAATAAATCAAAATTTAAGTGAAAAAACATCTTAAATTTTGAAATAATATATCAGTTATAAGGTTGTAGGGAGGAGAGACAGGGGAAGAGAGGACAGAAGATGAGATGGGAGGAAAGAAGAGACAAGGGAAGAAAAGGGGGGGGGGGGGGGAGAAAGAGGGGGAATGGAAGGGGGAGATGGAAGGAGAAAAGAAGACAGTATAGTAGAGGAGAGGGGTGAAATACAGGGAAGAGGAGAAAGATGGGACAAGACAAGAGCTAGAGAGAGATTGGAAGAAAGAAGATACAGGAAAAGAGGAGAGCTAGGAGAAAAAAGATACAGGAAAAGAGGAGAGGGGAGAGATGGGATAAAGAATATAAATATCAAGAGAGAGACATGTCTATTTTGTGATCAAACCATACCATCATACAGAGTCATAAATTTTAATCCTGATTATCATCAAAACAATCACATTACCATCAACATGTAGGCCTACCAATAATATCCTATCATCTAAAGATTGATCTAACTGAAGAAATTTAGCTGGCAACAATTACATAGACAAGAAAACACGATTTGTTGGAATGTTTGAATGTTCTATTCAAAATAGTCCATACTGGCACCATGATAAAGATGACAGGTGAAAGCACTCCATAACAAGACAAAATCGAGAATAATGGGGCTTTGGTTGTTTTTACCTGTTAAAATGAAACACTTCCTCCAACTCCAAGCCCAACTCAAGCTGGGCTCCCATGCGCCTGTGTTGTTGCTCTGCAACGGACTCCTATCATTTGCACTTTTTTTCAGACAGTCTACGAGCAAAACAAGAGATTTTTATTCTTGCGTATACATCCAAACTGTAAAACTATCCGGCTAGATTAGGTATGGAGATCAAGTTCATGATCTGGAAAGGCCTCCGTGCTGAAAGAAAACACTGCAACGAATTATTCCAGCCCTATTTCAGAGCGAAGTCTGGTAGAATAAAAACACCACAATCCTAATCTAGACTCCGCGCGGTGCGTGCGGCTGTACTGTACGTACGAATGCAGCTCGCAGGATCAGGAACGGGGCGCGTCGAGATGCGGTGAGCAAAAAAGACCGCTAACTGTTCTGTTCGCCTTTGATGTTGACGAAGTTGATGGCTGATGAAGTTGCTTGCTGCCGAAATACCTCTTCCTCCATTTCCCTATCTCTCAAGAAAGATATGGAGCTGAAGTGGAATCCAGCTGACTTAGGAATTTAGGGAAGCAAAATACGACAGGAACTAAAAGTGACAAGAGAGTGACAGACGAATGGGGCATGGATTGATGAGGATGGATTAAGGATGAAAATTGAATGCCCATCTTTTCATATCTCGTTAAGAAAATGATAAAGTTGTACTGTATCAAGGTTGTTGCCTTGGGCGAGCGGGAGGAGGGGGAGGAGGGAGGAGGAGAGGGTATGTTGACCCTCGTTCTGTATATTAATGATATAAAATCATCATCATACATAATCAACATTTTAAAATCAATTTATCATTTTTTTCTAAATAATCACGTGCATAGGACTTGAAATTACATTTTCACTACCGTACAACAAGATTTACTTGCATGGCTAGAAAGTGCTAATTTGATTAGCAAGAGCCCACATATAGTAGGCCTAAAATTGTTTATTTGACATTTATCTCGGCCTACAATATAACTCAGTAAGATTTATTTTGCTTTGCCAGGGAAAGTCTAAACCACAGAAATCACAATTATCTTTCCTATAATTATGAAAAACAGATTTTGCCACAGTATCCATTGATTGTTTTTGGCAGACTCCGTATCTATAATTATATCGCCAGTAGATGGCGCCAGACTAGCTATGAAGGTCAAGCCATTTACATTATAAGGTCAAAACCCAAGCGGACAACCCGTGGGGTTGTTAATATACCCATACTGAGATCAAAGTAGCTTGAGTAAACACTTCCCGTCTGCATGCCATGTTATCTTAAATTAATTTGATACATTCGTTACTCGTTATTTCGTTTTCGTGAAAACTTAGGGTAGGCATAAAGAGAGAGAAACAGAGAGAGAGAGAGAGAGAGAGAGGGGGGGGGGGGGGGGGGGGAGGGGGGGGGAGACACTTGGAGAGGCAGAGCCGGTGTGCTGACTAGAATTTATACTTTCATTTCTTTTTACAGTAATTTGTTTTCTCAATAATGGTTAACTAAAAACTGAAATAGTGCACGGAAAAAATTATATAATAAATTATAAAGGGGAAATAAAGGAGAACGAAAAGTTTCTTGGACGTAATTGAGTATCGTAGAAATGTCATTATTCATAGCAGATGAATGTAATGGCTAGTAACAAAAGGGGGTTAGGGAGAGAAAGATGCATAATAACATTGCAATACTTCAGTAAACAATTATATTTATTAAAGTAGATATTCATTGATTTTAAATCTAGCTTTATTTTCATTATTGCAAAGTTGAAACTTTGATTCGACAAGGTTATCAAAATTCAATGCTTGGAAACATTCGAAGTAATGATTATTATAAATTACAAAACGCTTAAATACAGCCCCGGCATAGCACCTGAATAGCTCTCCGAACGCTGCTGAGATGTGTGAGATCACAGCAGGGACATGATTTGCACAAGCAGACGATGTACCATGACATCTCACACATTTTCAGTGCCTGTATTTTCATCTTCTCTTGAGTTCTTTCTCTTACTTCACTACCGCCAGGCTAAATGTATAATCTATTGCCTCACTCTAAACCCCGCGCATGGTTTTATTTTGATGACAAATGCAGCGATACAAAAATAAAGGAATCTGTCGCTTGTAAACAAAATAAGACGCCATTGTATATTCAGCTGCAGACACCGCGGTATGTTCGGCGTTTTAAGAGGGAACAAATGCCGTCCTTAATATCAATCCGGGGGCTTTTCAATTTGAAAGGCTGGTTTCTTTGATTGTTAATTAACCCCTATCCTGTGTATTTACAAGCAAAAGATTTTAGTTATCAGAATCGGGTCATGTCCCCTTTTGATCGGTTTGACGTGCCAGTACATTTATATACACTAAACTCATTATAATTTGACAAATAATAGCTTTGCAATTATGTTCATTCTTTATGGGATGTCGTCTGCTTGGGCAGTATTGGTCCCTGTTGTGACGTCATTAAAACATCGTTATTTTTCTGGCGAATCTCTCGTATATCCCAGCTGCTATGGAGGTGGTTGTATTTTTATTTTTATATATCACCCGATATGTAGCTGACCTCAAACTTGTACGATGGCCATATGTTAGCTTACCAGTTTCTAGTGATACATTAGTTGACATATTTGTGATTTTCTTTGAATTTCACCTTTAACTACCCGGTTGTGTGCTATAGTGGCTCTGGACTGGCTAAATGCATAGCGCCATCTTGTGATTTAATTCAATTCAATTCAATTTATTTATGTTTCCAACTCAAACATTACAAATCAATTTTAAACATTTGCAACAATTTAAGAATACATATTGGAAACAGCGAGGCCGCTAAAAAGCAATGCTTAGATGATGTACATCTTCTGAAAGAGAAAAAGACCAAGTCATACCGGAAGGGGGAGGGGGCCCGGGGGGGGGGGGGGGGTGAACCATAAATCGTTCAGTTATGTGTAGTTTTCCAAACCACCCCTGACATAATTTATGAACATCAACAAATTGTACCAAAACTGTCAAATACAGTAGCATTCGTCTCGATTGGCAGATGCGTTACGATAATGTTCAACTTTTAAAGATTATGCATGTATGGTCAAATCTGTCTCTAGTGCCACCCAAGGGAAACAGAAAAAGCGCCCATTGTAGACATGCAGCTTGCTCTTGTAAACACCTTCTAAACTCACATTTTTGTCTCGAAATGAATGCCTAAAATCGGAAAATCATAACTAGAAAACTACGCCATATACTTATGGCTCAATGTAATTGCATCATTTCACACAAAACATAGTACACAGTACGTTGGGGCCATGTATTTAAAAGAGAAAAAAGCCTCATAAATAATTCACAGTCGATGCCCCACGTAAAAAACGTATTCACCACTGAAAAATATAGAGTAAGTTCTAGTTTTCTACCCGTTCTTTTTTTTCTCTCTCACGATATCGTGGCCATTTTATTCCTTAATTATAATAATAATTCTGTCTCTAGCTAAATTTAAGCAATCGCACTCTGAACACGGGTATTGCCTTATTTCTAAATCTACTTTAATTAGTGTTGTATTGTGCACTTCGGCACGACTGACAGGCATTATTTTGTTATCAAATTTATGTGAATTCTGAAGTGATTTTGCCCGCTTCTTTATTTTCTTAACGCTAATTAATCCATGATGAAATGGGCACTTAACTCCATTAATAATATTTATTTAACAGATGGGAAAGCAATAGATGTGCAAAGTTTTTGCATTCAAGTGCTACGTGATAGAGGTAATTTGTGTATACTAATTATCTTAATGTGCTCATTAATCACCTTGAAAACGTGAAGATGTGTTAAAATCTAGAGTCAAAGTTGTCAACTCATCTCAATGGCGTATCCAAAACGAATCAGGGAAGCGATTTGTCCCTAGCCTGCCACAGCCGCTTCTCAAAGTTCCTGTATTGTCTAAAATAATTATCGAATAATGTAAATACTTGCGATGTGAAGTTCAACTTTAATCTTGTGTTGAGTCTTCATTCAGTCCACACTTCATACGTCAGGTAAGTGTTCTGTTACTCTTAATCGTTTTGATTTGTTGGCCATTTTAGGGGAATGGAAATACAGTGTAGATTGGAAACTTTATTTCTGACATGTTCTTAGTTGTTTTGTAGTTCTTTCGTCTTCTGTAGTAAGTCTCCGTTAGCTGATAGTTCGTTCATCTTTCGTTAAACTCGTTTCTTCATAGACTTGTATCAAACATTTCAAGTAAGATCGTCGGCCTATACTTCGTCCGACGGCCTCAATGAGGCTTATTTGTAATCTCTATGCAGAGTTAGTCCTTAGATTTATTTTATAAATCATAACATGATACTTGGCCTATTAATGGTTTTTTCCCTTTTTATGTGAGGGAGGAAAAGGTAATATAATCAAGTTTATGTTCATTTTCCCCACAAAAAAACAGACAATAATATATTATTATGAAAGGATTCATCGCCCTTCTCTTGGTGGCTGCAGCCTACGCTGCCCCGGTGCATCATGTTCAAGAACCCATCCCTAACAGCTACATCGTCAAACTACACGTGAGAGAAAATATATATATATATTTTTTTTTTTTGTAATATTTTTTTAAAGACAAAAGATTGAGAGAAAGAGAGTGAGAGAGAGAGAGAGAGAGAGAGAGAGAGAGAGAGAGAGAGAGAGAGAAAGGGGATGGGGAGGTACACACAGGCGCGGATCAAGGATTTCTTAGGGGGGGGGGGGGGGTTCCCAAATTTGAAATTATGCGAGCCAAATATTGGTACGTAATGGTGACCAGCATTGACGTAATGGTATTCGTCTGAATACAGTTTTCCGCCTCCCTTTCGAAGCGTGGAAAATTTTACGTTTAATGAAATCATTAGAGAAAGAAAACGATTCGTTGTACCGTTCTCGACTCTTAATCCTCGTCTGAATTCAGTTCCCCCCCCCCCCTCCCACGCGAAGCGCGAAAGCTTCGACATTTTATTTGATTATTAGAGAAAGAAGGCGATTCGTTGTACCGTTCTCGAAAATAATCCTCGTCTGAATACAGTTTTCCGTCTCCCTTTCGAAGCGCGGAAAATGTTACGTTTCATGAAATCATCAGAGAAAGAAGACGATTCGTTGTACCATTCTCGACTCTTAATTCTCGTCTGAATTCAGCCCCGCCCCCCTTTGCTTTGGAAGCTTTGACATTTCATTTAATTATTAGAGGAACAAGGCGATTCGTTCTACCGTTCTCGAAAATAATCCTCGTCTGAATTCAGTGAACCCCCTCCCCTCCCGCTCGAAGCGCGGAAGCTTTTACCTTTCACTAAATCATTAGGGGAAGAATGCGATTCGTTGTACCGTTCTCGACTCTTAATCCTCGTCTGAATTCAGTCCCCCCCCCCCCCTCCAGCGCGAAGCGCGGAAGCTTTGACATTTCATTTAATTATTAGAGAAACAAGACGATTCGATCTACCAATCTCGAAAATAATCCTCATCTGAATTCAGTGAACCCCCCCCCCCCTCTCGAACGAAGCGCGGGAGCTTTGACAATTCATTTAATTATTAGAAAAACACGACGATTCGTTGTACCGTTCTCAAAAATAATCCTCGTCTGAATTCAGGTTACGCCCCCCCCCCCCCCCTCCCGCGCGAAGCGTTTGAAGCTTTTAAGTTTCATTAAATCATTAGAGAAAGAAGACGATTCGTATTACCATTCTCGACTCTTAATCCTTGTCTCAATTTAGTCTCCCCCCCCCCCCCTCAAGCGCGAAGCACGGGAGCTTTGAAGTTTCATTAAGTTATTAGAAAAAGAAGACGATTCATTGTACCATTCTCGACTCTTAATCCTTGTCTGAATTCAGTTTCCCCCACCCCTCCCGCGCGAAGCGCGAAAGCTTTGACGTTTCATTAAAATTATTTAAGAAAGAAGATGATTCACTGTACCGTTCTCGTCTCTTAATCCTTGTCTCAATTAAGTCCCCCCCCCCCCCCCCTTCTCCTGCGCGAAGCGCGGAAGCTTTGACATTTCATTAAATTATTAGAGGAAGAAGACGATTCGTTGTACCGTTTTCGACTCTTAATCCTTGTCTGAATTTCAAAACTGTTTTATTTGCTTCGTTTTCCTTCTACATCCTCTTCCTTTTCTCTCCTCTCTTTTTTTGGCCGCGTTTTTGTTGTTTTTTTTTTTGGGGGGGACGCCCCCAGCGCCCCCCTAGCTACGCGCCTGCGGTCAGATGAACATATTTTGATACCTTGTCTGCCTCTAGAAAGGCAATACATTACGGTCAGATAAGCATTCAGGGGCCGCCTTAGGGCCCCTGGTGGGGTCGAGGGTACGGAAATCCCGAAAAAAGTGTGTGTGTGGGGGGGGGGGGGGGAGAGCTGGAGGCTCGTTTTGCGGGCCCTGACATGTAGACATCTCAAGAAGCATACTTCTTGCCTGGTTGTAAATTTAGTAATTTGTCATTTTACAACAAACGCATACAAAGTATAATTTACTAAAAAATGAGGACAAATCTTTGAAATTATGTCATTTGAGCATAATGTGTATAACACCGTTATGAAATTAGAAATACACCACGTTAAAATTTTATTTCCTCCGAGCCCCCTCCCCGATCAGTAAGCCAGTGCCCTTTCGCCCCTCTCCCCGATCTCCTTCTTCCCCCTTTTCTTTTCTTCTTCCCCTTTTCTTTTCTTCTTCCTCTTCTTTCTTTCCCTTTCTCTCCTCTTTCCTTTCTTTTCCTTCTCTCTCTCTCTCTCTCTCTCTCTCTCTTTTTCCTCCTTTTTTTCCTTCTTTTTTTCCCAGAGAGGGGGGGGGGGGGGGGGGGGAGGGGGGGCGGGCCCCCGCCCCCTGGATCCGCCACTGGGAACACAGCCCAATTTATGCGGACCCCAAGACATAGAATTAGAGAGTTCGCTCATTTATTTCGCTGTTTATCAAATTTTCAATTTACAGAAGTTGTGCTGTCGATGCTGATGAATCCTAAATTTAAAAAAGTGTATTCTTAGAAAACATTAGAGGCAAAATATATTGTTGTCCGACCGGACAAAAAGCAACGACCTTTGTCGTCCCATAGTTCAAATAAGGTAGAGAAACAAATTGTCCATTTTGTGTTAATATCATTATTGAACTAAATGCGGTATGAAAATATATTTCACTGAATCAATGACCTAAATAAAACATATTGCTCAGTATATTAATCTTTAAAAAACTCCAAACAGATAGCTTCGATGATGTAATTATTTCTGCAACTGTTTCACATCATTCTGTAATGATGTAGGATAAAGTTGATCTCGATGAAGCCATCTCGAACGTAAGACGAGCTGGAGGGAACGTCGGCAGTGTCTTCAAAAGAGCATTTAAAGGATTCGCCGTCAAACTTCCAGACCAAGTTCTTAAACTGGTAAGATGATGAGCAGTCTGATAATGATGATGATGATGATGATGGTGATGATGATGATGATGGTGATGATGATAATGATAATGATAATGATGATGATGATGGTGATGATGATAATGATAATGATAATGATAATGATGATGATGATGATGATGACGATAATGATGATAATGGTAATGATAATGATGATGATGATGTTAATCTTAATAGTCATACTGGTAATGAATTTGCTGATGATGATAATGATAACGTTGGTGATGATGATGATGATGATGATGATGATGATAATGATAATTATGAGGGTGTGGGACTTGGTAATGAGAACTAAAGCCTTTCCAAAGAGCACTAGCGCATCGACTTGGTTTCGAAGCAAGGACCTCCCATTCACGAGACCACTTTTCTACAACTGAACCATCGCGTATGTTTTTGACACTCCGTATTTTTCTCTCTCTCCAGCTCTTGTCATGTTTCCAAGTTTATTCCTGTGCCTTTATTTATATCTTTCTTCAAACCAGGTCAGCAAGCTACCCGGCATCGAGTACATCGAGGAGAACGGGGTGGTGCGCACCCAGGCTGTCGGCTCGTGGGGTCTCGACCGTATCGATGCTCGCAGCACCCTCTACGGCAGCGTACGAGATGGTACCTATACACCTTTTGGTAAGTCAATATGAAAATGATATGAACCAGCTGGAAAAAGGGTAGCTTATTACAAATTTCAATCATAACTATTATGCGGTTTGTCTTGTACTAAAATGAAACCATGAGTCACAACACCAAGCCAACTCCATATACCTACTCCGAACCGACCAAGTCTTGGTACTTATTTTGTTTAGCCTCTGTTGTCATGAGTGTCGGTCTACTGTCGATCCGTTGGTGAGACTCAAGTACAAACACGACGCTGGGAATTTAGATTAGCCAATAGACGAAATGAAATTTAGACTGATATCACAGCTTTTGCCATTCTTAAGCATTGCTTTTCTATTTAAATAGACAATGTTTTATATCCAGTGTCAGTTTTGAAGGAAGTGATAGATGTGTATGTGATCCAAAGGAACAGATATAGGTTGTTGAGTCAAGCAAGATGACGTGGCGCTATTTATCTCTATCTCTCTCTCTCTCTCTCTCTCTACCTCCCTCTCTCTCTCTCTCTACCCCCTCCCCCTCTCTCTCTCTGTTTCTGTCTCTCACCCTTTATTCTCATTGTTTCCCTGTATAGTGACCGGTGCTGGTGTGGACGTGTACGTGATCGATTCGGGTATACTAGAGACGCATGAGGACTTTGGTGGTCGTGCTGAACAGAGCTTTTGCGCTTCAGACCTCTTTAGCTTCATCGGTGGTGGAAACGTAATGACACTCGTCGATCATTTCATATTACGATATGACTAAGATCTTATCACACGATGTGTTACGATGTTACATCACGGTGTGTTCCGGTGTTACATCACGATGTATAACGATTTTACAACACGATGTTACAGCAAGAATATTGTACGACGTTACAATACGATATATCACGATCTTACAACACGAATATTATACGATGTTACAATACGATATATCAGGATCGCACAATGAGATGTTTAATAAAGTCACGATGTATTATGATCTCACGACATGATGTTTCACGATGTCGCAAGACGATATATCACGATCTAACAACAGGATAAATCACGATGTTACAATATATTGTATCACGATAGGCCTGCCATGATCTGCAATGAAATATGTCAAGATGTTGCAATATGATCTTAAAGCACTTTATTTTTAAATTATTCTAGATTAATCCTTAGAAACTGTGCGATTAGTTTACCTGCTCCGGACTCCAAGGGATTTTATTATCCTATTCCTCTTTCTTTTTAGCTTCCTGTGCTTCCTTCTCTCGTTATGTCTTTGCCATTTGCTGGGTTTGAGTCTTAAGGTTTGGGGAAGGACCCATTTTTTATGCAATATGATATTCATGGTAATTTACTTAGGTTTTCAAAAATGCTACCTCAACTTTCTTGTAGGTGGATTGCAACGGACACGGTACACACTGTGCAGGGACAGTAGGGTCCAAGACCTATGGCGTAGCTTCCGGTGTGACACTCATCGGGGTCAAGGTCATCAACTGCTTCGGTTCAGGATCAACTGCTGGAGTTATTGAGGGTTCGTATCTTAGCGGAGGGGTGCATGGGGGCGTCTCCTATGATATATTTTGATATTTTATTGCTGGAACGGTCAGTTCAAGATTAATGGCGTAGCTACCGGGGTGGGGCTCCATAGAGATCACGGTCATTAACTGCTTCGGTTCAGGATCAACTGCAGGATTTATTGAGGGTTTGTATCTGTTAGAGGAGGGGTGGGGGCGCCTCCTATGATATATTTTGATATTGTATTGCTGGAACGGTAAGTTCAAGATTAATGGCGTAGCTACGGGGTGGGGCTCCATAGAAATCACGGTCATTAACTGCTTCGGTTCAGGATCAACTGCAGGATTTATTGAGGGTTTGTATCTGTTAGAGGATTGTATTGCTGGAACGGTAAGTTCAAGATTAATGGCGTAGCTACCGGGGGGGGGGGGGGGGCTGTCTCATAGGGGTCAAGGTCATTGGATGAATTGGGTCAGGATCAACAACAGGAGTTATTGAGGGTTTGTATCTTTAAACAAAAAGGGCGGCAGAGGGAGGGGGCGACATCTTATAACTTTTCTGGATCGGTAGAGTATCCGAGACCTGCATGACAAGGCTACTAGTGTTAAGATCAAAGTTGTTAAAGGTATAGACCAGTTTTGGAAACGCCCCCTCTCAAAAATGAAATGGAAGCTCTTATTACCAATCATGTGCAAGAATATACCGCCTACTAAGAGATATATTTGGTAAATTATTATATCTATCCGGACTGGATAGATATCGCGCAGTCCCATATACATCTTTCTGTGTACAGAGTACAGTACTTTAACAAATTTCTGATCATTTTGATGATTCCAGGGGGGTGTTTCATCAACTAAAATCGATTTCGATTTTAAAAATCGATTTTAAGGCCAAAATTAATTTATTTATTTAGTGAAACTGCTGCTAAAATCGAAATCAATTTTAAGCCCTTAAAATCGATAAAATCGATTTTAGATCGATTTTAGGGCTTTAGTGAAACACCCCCAGAACCTTGCAGTACACACCAATACGTATATGCTAGTTTATCAACCTTTTCTGATCAATTCCACAACGTTTCTTTCACAATGCAATCGCATGACTAGAACTGGTCTATACCTTTTATGTCAACGGATGCTTTGGGTCAGGTTCAACAGCAGGAGCGACGGGGGGGGGGGGGGGGGGTGACATCCTATGATATATTTCTACATTTAAGTCCTGGAAAGGTAGAGGATCGATCCGAAACCTAAGACGTAGTTGTCGATGACAAGGTCATTGGATGATTTGGGTCAGGATCAATAACATGGCCTATGGAGGGTTTAAATACATTTCTTAAGGCGTTGGAGGGTGCGAAATCATATGATATTTGTCAAGATTCCAGTGGATCCTGAAGGGAAGAGCAGGCTTCTGGACCCGTCTCTCTTGCCCTTCTGATCAAAACAATACTTGCGCTGTCCCTTTTTCTTAAAGAGCAATCTTATTCATGTCAGAGTTTCTGAAACTTTGAATTTCATTCTAGGTGTAAACTGGGTGATCGAGCAAGCAACCCGTCTGAAGGCTCGCCGGCGACCATCAGTTGCCTCTATATCTATCACTGCTCCTTATTCCCGAGCTTTGAACGAAGCCGTGGACGCCATGGTCGATGCCGGAGTCGAAACGGCCGTCGCTGCCGGCAATGATAACACCAACGCTTGCGACTACTCTCCAGGCAGCTCTGCTAAGGTGAAAAGGGAGAGGGAGAGGGAGAGAGAGAGAGAGAGAGAGATGACAAACGGGGGAATATGGAAACAGGCGAAGGTAGAGGGGAGGGTCTTGTGAGATAGAGAAAGAGAGAGACAGAGACAGACAGACAGAGAGAGAGAGAGACATACATACAGACAGAGACAGAGACAGAGAGACAGCGAGAGAGAGAGAAAGAGAGAGAGGGGGAAGAGGGAGAGAGAAAGAGAGAGAGGGGGAAGAGGGAGAGAGAAAGAGAGAGAGAGAGAGAGGGAGGGAGAGAGAGAGAGGGGGAAGAGGGAGAGAGAAAGAGAGAGAGAGAGAGAGGGAGGGAGAGAGAGAGAGAGAGAGAGAGAGAGAGAGAGAGAGAGGGGGGGGGAGGGGAATAGTTCGCAAGTAACACAATTTGTTGTGTAAATGAAGATTAACTTCTTAAGGCATTTTTAAAAATCTGCATTTCTGCATAACATTATTATGATTATGCTTCTTTACCCGACCCCTTTCGGGAATCTTTTTTTAAAAGCCATCTCATTCTCACCTGCCTCATTCTCTCGAATGTTCGTGATCAATACAAATTCTTCTGTATCTCATGAACAGGTTCTAACAGTCGGTTCGACCTATGACACAGATGGCCGCCTCATTTCTTCCAACTACGGTCCATGTATCGACATCTTCTCCCCCGGCGCCTACACAGTATCTACATGGATAGGTGCTAGCAACAGAGCAACCGAGACCCTAACCGGTACTTCCATGGCTTGCGCTCATGTAGCTGGTATGTTTTTCGCTGATATTTTCTTTAACATCCTTTGTTATCGTTAACTATTTAAATAATTTGATTCTATTTTCCCTAAAATGTTTTCCCTTAGCATCAACGTTGAGCATCGGAGCACCGGGGAAGTATCCTTACTGGTACTTCCATGGCTTGCGCTCATGTAGATGGACTGTTTTTCGCTAATATTTTCTCCAACATCCTTTGTTGTTGTTGTTGTTATTTGAAATCATTTGATTCCATTTTCATTAAAATGTTTCCCGCTAATACCAACGCTATGATAGCAAGAGAGCTATACCTCTCCGTTGGTTGCGCTCATGATGCTTGCTGGTATGTACATTTATCGAATTCGGAGGGGGGGGGGCACGAATCGGGGTATGTGCCCTATCCTTCATTAAAAGTCAGTATGGTATACTGCAAGTGCATCGTCATGAAGTGCATTACAAAAAAAATACGTACTCTAATTGTTCCTCACCTGGCAGTATTCGTAGACCCCTTTCAACATAAGAGGCCCTGGAAATTCTCGATTTTGTAATCTTGCACGCGATCTGTATCCACTGGGTGCAAGCCAAATATTACCAACAATTGAAACTTCTCCCAGTAAGATAACATTCAAAGCATTTTGGTGCTTGTCCATCAATGTTCACTTCTACTTCTAATAGAATATCTGTATTAGTGATGCTTTGTTTTACTGATTTAATATGATTATGATGTTGATTTGTTTTGTAGGTGCCCTAGCTCTGTACCTTACTCAGGATGAACTGATGCACCAGAGCACGGCCAATGTAGTAACAGATCCCGGTCCTGGATCACCAAACAGGTTCCTCTACATTCAGAAGAAAAGGTAAATGTTTGCAAGGTTCACTGATACGGTTGGAATGCTTCCCAGGGAGTGGAGAATGTGCATACATTGTGTGCGGGTTAGCCTGAATGCGATGACCGGGGTAATAATATATATTCTGTAAAGCGCTTTGAGAGGGCCTTTAGTCTTGAAAAGCGCTATATAAGAACTAGCTATTATTATTATTGCTATCCCGAAAAAAGGGGGTGGCATAACTGGCCCCTACTCCCTTTTTAAAACCCAAATGGTCTGTATTATATCAATTCAATTAAACATCGCGTTTAACAAAGGAAAACTTAAAGCTCTGACAATCTTCCTTTGTTAAACCAGATTTTGAACAAACACTTAAACATAGCGTCGAGTTTAAATTACAGAGGAATACGGGCCAATGTGGCAAATATTAACAGATATAGTACAGAAATAAAAACTACTCCCGTCTAATTGTTTTCTCGTGCTTCCTGTCATGTTTTAGTTAGACTCAAATGCACTTTCAAAGAAACTACTAACATTTGTCGACATTTTCCGGTCAGAAATTTGTGAACTTGTCCCCCCCCCCCCCCCCCCCCCCCCCCCCCCCCCCTCGAAAGAAAAATCCCGAATCCGCCCTATACCAGAATCTCAATGACAAGGTCAAGCAGGCCGAAAGACTTCTTAAGACTTACATTCAACAGGTTGTTCGATAAACAGTAATCCACAAGTTTGTATACGCCAGGATCATTTTCAAAATCTGTTTAAATATCTTTCACTTTAAACATTATATATGAATGAATAATTATGTTGTCAACCTTTTTGTATTGTTTCTTTTTGTTTCTTCTGTACAGATGAAGGTCTATGCAAGTCCCCACTTCGCATCTTAAAAAGTAATCGCTGAAATTGAAAATGATCAAGTATAATCACACAATAGATTTCAGATTGCGTCATCACAATGCAAATGTTTAAAGTTTTACACCGGACCGTTTGAAAGCAAGTTTTCATCCGATTGAAAGATAATAGTAGAAGAGTGCTCACAGCTTCTTAACGGCTTGATATTTAAATTATGCTCTATACGTTTTTTATCGACATATCAAAATAATAAATCAAATGTATAGAATTTAAAAATACATGGAGTAATTTTCTACCTGTAAATGTTTTATGGACGAATGGACAATCATTAAAGGGGTTATCATCCTAATCTACTCTATGGTTTGATTAGCAATGGCGCTTGTAAAATGGCGACTGGCGACTGGCTGGAATGCTCCCCAGGGAGGGGAGAATGTGCATGCCTTGTGTGCGGGTAAGCCTGAATCCGATGACCGGGCTGATAATATGTTCCGCGCCTAGAAACAAAGTATTAGGCGCATTATAAGTGTAAGCTAGTATTATTATTACTCTATATTCGTATCATTGTTGTCTGGAGAGATACTATAATCTTTCTTTCTTTCTTACTTTTTTTTTCGTGAGAAATCCACACATAATTATGCAAGCACTGCTATTCAGTCGATTTCTCAATTTTCTTGAAATTTAGACTTAATTTATCATAATATTATGCTCATGTATACTAAAATGCTTTTATTACTTATCGATATGTAATATTGTATAATTACAAATAAGTGTTATTTTTTATGTTATTTTGCAAATGTCATTTGATATTGATTTTATATGAGCACTTTGTTTCATGTTTTGATTGAGTTATGGAAATAAAGCTATTTGCATTAAATCGAATTGAAATTGGAGGGAATAGTTGTAACTACAGAAATATACATGGAATGAGAAACTGGACAGGGGTTAAGGTGAAGAATAAGGGAGATATTAGTGTACAAAGGAAGTACAGAAGTATGAGAAGTATGTGAGAGAATATGAGAAAGAGAGAGCAAGGGGAAGAGGGGGGCATATAGAAGAAGAAAGACCGATAGGGAAAAGGGTGAGAGGGAAAGAGAAAAAGAGAGAGATAGATGGATATATATATATATATATAGAGAGAGAGAGAGAGAGAGAGAGAGAGGGGGGGGGGAGAGAGAGAGAGAGAGAGAGAGAGAGAGAGAGAGAGAGGGGGGGGGGGGGGGAGAGAGAGAGAGAGAGAGAGAGAGAGGGGGGGGGGGGGGGAGATATATTGAAGGGGGTAGGGAGGGACTGTAAAATTACGACTCGACCATGTCAACATGTTCTTCCTTACATATTGAAGAGCGCCATCTGATTACACTTAGAATTGTAACTCGGCTTTGATTTCGACATTTTAACCAATCTTCTTACATCCTTGTATAGGGACAACTGCCATCTCAAAGTCCATCTCCGGACAACTACCTCTGGACATCTAGTCCCTAGGACAACACTAAGGGAACCCTACCGAACATGGTATAATGGGGGTAAGCCCTAGTTGTCTGGCAGTTAGGGGTTCAGGGTTAAATATCCGGGGTAGTTGTGAATGGTGGTAGTTGTCTTGGAAACATCCAATATGTTGTCCTAAGTCATGTATGTGGTAGTTGTCCGGGTGGTAATTATTCAGTTTTTTAGATAGAAAATTGTGTCTTATATGATAGGCTTAATATGTTACACTAAACCCGAAGTAACCAACATAAAATGCTCATCAAATGACAGGTAAAGTGCCCTTTCTTTTCGTCATAAGAAAATATAGAACCTATTTGTGTTATATATCATAAAATAAAATATGTGTACGCACACATATATTTGTATATACGTGTTGGCATGATAAGATGATGAAGTTAACAAATTAAAGTAGAATGGAAGTTTCATACTTTAAAAGAAAAGTCTCTCGCTGAAATCTGTAAATACGAAAGAAACCCGTACATAAAGACCAACTGTCTATCAAGACCACTTTTAATGTTTCCCTTGAGCGGTCTTTATATGCAGGTTTCACTGATTACAGTAATAGAAGGTCTTCTACATGGACAGAAAACAAAAAGGAAGGCCTCACGATTAGTTTTAGACGATATCATTGGTGAATGTGGAGTAGAAGGATTCAGTGAATTGATGCTCAAAAACGTAGAACCTGGAGAGACATTTGTTATTATAAAACAAAAACTTGTCATTTTGACAAATTACTATTGAAGATATACAATCAATAAACAAATTGACCTAACACAGGACGTTGAAACCAATAATTATCGCAAGATAAGATAATAGACATTAATCAAATTCCAATCAATCATACGGCCATTTCCAGTCATATTATCTAGCTTAAATTTGTTTTTTCGTCACGATGTATTGACAGAGCCACAGATGTTGATAAAGAAAATTTCGGAAACGATCTGATGGAATTTTCCTTTCTATCCATATATTCGTATTATGTAAATAATATTGCCAGTGGCATAGAATAGTTGCAGTATAAGAGGAGAATATGCTGGGAGAGGGAAAAGAGAATCCCTATCATTTGAACCATAATGCATGGCCCTACAGAAGAATTTTTCCTGTTGGGGACCGGGGGAAATGCAATATATTATTGATAATTTATTACATTTTCTTTGTTTTTTGTATTTGTGGGGGCTGCCCCGTACCCTAGCCCTCGCTGCGTACAGTCATGATTCAGTGGCTAAGTAATGGCCTCGTCACTGTGAGGCCCCATGATCAAAACCGTGTCGATGTTCTATATAATAATAATGATAATTAAGCATTTTTATATAGCGCATAAAACATAGGCAAAATTGCATGTCTCTATGCACTTAAAGAAAAGAAAAGAAAAATGCACTGAGTTCATGATTCTGATTATTTATGAAGTGGTGAAGAGATATGTTTGCAGAGATTTGATAAAGGTTTTGTAGGATCCTGTGCTTTTCAGATGTTCAGGCAACTTGTTCCACAAAAAAGCGGCTGCATATGAAAAAGACCTTTCCCCATGATTTTTGTCATTGTTTGTGGAACACAAAGCAGGGACTTGGAATTGGAACGTAGCATTCTAACTGGTTTATATGGAGTTAGCAATTCAGTAAGATAAAAAGGAGCTAGTTGATGTAAACATTGGTAGGTTAATAGAAGTACTTTAAACTGGATTCGAGACTGGATGGGTAACCGATGTAGATCTCTTAAGACCGGAGTTATTAATTCATGTTTCTTTGTGCGTGTAACAAGTCGCGCTGCAGAATTTTGAAGGAGTTGTAGTCTTTGAATTTGAGAAGAAGGGAGACCAGAAAGCAAACTATTACAGAAATCATAAGTGCCCTTTTGTGAGGTATTGATCCTCATTATGTCCCCTAGTTGATTAGCATAGTAGCACACACATGCTTTAGCAGTCACGCAAAACAAACACTCATAAATTATTATTCAATAAAATCTGAGAATGTATAATGTTATCTAAATCTATTAGATATAAATTATTGTCAAAATCATTCCATAAATTGGGGTAAAAAGAATTATTCCACCTTTATGACCAACAGTGTACACAGAAATTGCATATTATTTTGTTATATTATACTCAATGAAAGGTTACCTGATTGCCTCCAGGGCACCCCAATGCCCGAAAGAAACGCACTATTTAGAAAACTTCACTTTTTTATGCAAAAATACTTATTTGTTCAATGCACGCAAGTCAAACTGAGCGGATGATACAACGTTTTCATATAGGGGGGGGGGGGGGGGGGGAGGTAATTGTCCTTGGGGTTGGTTGTCATTTGTTACAGGGCCATGGCCTTTATAAAGGGACAATTGTGAGCAAAACACCCGGTGTCCAAAGATGTATGTACCGAGCAAGAATCGAACCCAGGACCTTTCATACAAGTGTCAGGAGATTTCATCGTTAAACCATGCTGTTCCAGTTTCACTTCTTCCGCTCTCATTCCATCGGTGTACAGATAAGTTGTAATTAATTTATAATTTCATAATCGTCAACGCTTCCTTCAGGTTTAAAGTCCTATTTGCATGGCCCGGTTCGTTTTAAAAGTGTCTCTAGCTTGCGTCACAAGACCGGCGTCGGTTTCCTGAGGAGTGATAAACGTGTTTGCTAAGTACGGAATGAAGACATCTGCCATCGTTCTTTCTAAAAGTAGATAAATACAAGGCTCTGTCTTGCTCAACCCTATTCTTTCTTCGAGTCTTCCTTCTCTGAGTATCAAGCAACAATATCAGGTGAGTTGGTATTGCTCTTTTTCAATCGATAATTATACTCTCGTCTGTTAGAAAAAGATTCTATGATACCTACCTATCAAGGTATCTTCTCCCAGATCTCGGAGATTGATTGCCACATTTTTCCACACGTCTCTGTCTTCTGCCAACCTAGTACACTTTCGCAATTTCATCCCACTCATGTCTTCATATTCCGCTCCCAGTTAGTTCTAAGTGTCCATCTTGGTCTAGTACCTTCTACGTTTCCTTCCAAGAGACTCTAAAATCTTTTAATGTGGTTTTAAAATTACGTGTTAGGCAAAATAAATGCCGGTCATGCACGTGTATGCTCTCAACCAATCATTTGATAAGGATCCACGTCATCATCATCCTTTTCTAATTATCAAAATCATCCTGGTCAAAATGTCCCGCAATTTTTCACTCGAAAATGTGATAGAAGGGTAGTTCATTGGTTCAACAATGAGATAACAAAGTTCTATTTCCTTGACTTTTGATGGTTGTACATAGACAATCATGCGTGGATTCATCGCTCTTCTCTTGGTGGCTGTAGCCTACGCTTCCCCGGTGCTTCGTGCTCGAGAACCCATCCAAGATAGCTACATCGTCAAACTACAGGTAAGATAATATGCATGACATGGAAGAGAAAGAGAAAAAAGGAAAGACAGACCGAGAACTGAATGCATGTTAGGGGATGGGTGAGTGGGTGGGTGGGTGGGTGGGTGTTTTAGGTTTAAAGGGGCTATAGCATGACGGTCTATGCGTCTTTCCCGAGGCCCAGTCGGGGAAAATCGGGTATAATAGTACGACTACGGGCCTGCAACATACGCGAAACCGAAGCGGGGGGAGAACATCGGTCTGTTTCGCGAACGTTAGCGCGCGCTGACCCAGTTAATCAAGTCCATTTGTTACGTGTAGTTATCCAAAAGAAGACGTAGATGGCGTCAACCAGTATTTCCCATGCTACAGCCCCTTTAAATAATTTCGCTTGACACTCTCCCATTATATTGGTTTGCTGTCACCAAAATAATTTTATAAAAGTTATTGAGGTCTTGTTTTGACCAATAAAGAATTATTACTTGATCAAACACATTGATAATTCCTCCAAGTTCCGTAGCCTAATTTAAAGGGCAATTGATTGTCCAATTGATGAAGATTAACACTGGGACCGAGCAGGTACTATCTGTTATGGGTACGGCATTATGGTTTCAGAGGAAAGATGAGAGAGTGAGCTATTCAATGATGAACGTTTAACAATTGTTATATTCCACATCATTTAATATCATTTCATAACCATAATTAACTAAACGTAACAGCCATCCACTAATTTTGGACCATTGAGTTTCTGACACTGCCACTTCGGGCTGTCTGAAATGAGTCATTCGGGGCTTCTTGAACATGATATTGATCTCATATGAAAGAAGAGATATTGAGGATCCAATCATGTATAAATTAAGAATGGAATTATAATCGAGTTATTTACACGTAAACTTGGGTTTCCCCTTTTCTGGGACATCTGGTTTTATATAGTATATACACAGTGCGTCCCAGAACAAACGAAACCGAGAATTATGGGACCGAGCAGGTACTATCTGTTATTATAATTAATTAATAAATGACACACATTTGTAAAGCTTAGATCTTCTTTTTTCATTTGATGCAACTCATATGATGCATATTTTACGCAATTAAATTTTGAAGAGAGGTTACCAAAAAGTCATTTTGCGGGCGGTATCTGAATTTTCAAAGAGAAAATCAAATTTCTAGAAATTTCATTGCCTGCCCTTTCATGACACCTCGATCAGGAAAAATGAGCAAGGAATAACAAACCTCTGTTTGTTTTAAGTAACGCTTGCATTTCCATAATTTGATTAAACGAATTCGTTTTCACTGGCTGCCTGCTGTAGCAACAAACAAAAGACTTAACTCCGTTTCGTTGACGATCAGCCATGCACAAACAAGACGAAAGACTTTAAACCTTCACATCCCATCCTAATTAAATACAATTTAATTTTTTATAATCAATCAAAAGCAACGTACTGAATCTTGTCTTGACAATCTTGTTTCACCAGAATGATGTCGATCTTGATGATTTCATCTCGACCGTTCGACTTGCCGGAGGCAAACTGGGCAGTGTCTACCGTAAGGTCTTCAAAGGATTCGCAGTAGAGCTTTCCAGCAAGGTCCTTGATCTGGTAAGCAATTTATCACAATTGTGACGATGACGACGGCGATGATGACGGTGGTGGTATTGTTGATAATAATGCAGTGTTGGTGGTGGTGGTGGTGATGGTGGTGATGGTGGTGGTGGTGGTGGTGATTGCGGTGGTGGAGGTGGTGGGGTGTGTGATGGTGTGGTGATGGTGACGACGACCATGACGATGAGGATAATTGTTGTGAAGGTGATAACGATTTTGGTGATGATAATGGTGGTGATGGTGGTGGTGATGGTATAGGTGTGATGGTGGTGATGATGTTGGTAACAATAATGATGCATGATGGCGTGCATGATGGTGATGACGATGATGATGGTGATGATGATGATGGGATTGGTGATGATAATGGCAGCAGTGATGATGATGAAGATAATGATTCTAAACCATCCTTTTTCGAAATCGCTCAATCAAGACGCGACATTTCTTTTTCTCTCCCCCCCCCCTCTTCCCCTCTTAGGTCAGCAAGCTACCCGGCATCGAGTACATCGAAGAGAACGGTGTGGTACGCACCCAGGCTGTTGGCTCATGGGGTATCGACCGTATCGATGCTCGCACCGGACTTGACCAGACCTACTCACCAGCATGTATTAAAGCATTATCACCACAGCCGTTATCCTCATAACGCCTACCAACTTTAGACCAAATTAAAACAAAACATGTTTAGCGTCCTGCCTTTTTGGAAAGTATGAAGGAGGAGGCCCTTTTCTTTCTTCTTTTGTTTTCTTCTTCAAAATGGCCGTTCGGTACATTTTCCCTGACAGTCGGGCCATTTTCAAGTTGGCCTCTGTTATTTTTTGTATATAAAAAAAAAAAATCAGATATAGATCATTTAAGCAGATGTTTTTTGTTTTTTTTTTCTCTTAAAAAAAAAAGAAAAAAAAGAAAAAAGGAGGAGCCCCCAAAATGGAAGCGGGTGGGGACGCTAAACATGAATGATTTTTTAAATGGTCTTAGTCCACTTTTAAGTCGGTAGATGTAGTCTATATCATGTGTATGGAGCACTGAATGTCAAACTTCTCTACCCGTAATAATTACCCTAATTCTGTATACAAACATCATGCCAACATGAAAGACAATTCATATTTTCATTATGGCTTGATTCGATCAGCTTACTCATTGTGATACAGAATTACAATATTTCGATAAAATAAATAGCTAATAAAACAGTGGGTCCTCCATTAATCAAGCGTTTTGTTACTTATTTTTTTTTAGATATGAGCATTACGTCTCATTTTTATACAGTGTCAAGATAAAATTAAATAACCTTTTAACTCTTTTAACGGTATATTTTTTCCTTTCATGGAAAATCTTCTTTAAAAAAACAATTGGGTTTGAAACCATTTTTCTATCACGGCCATGCAACCTTTACAGTTTCTCGCATGATAAACGTAATACATTCTTAAAGAGGAAAAAAATATGATTGTTGTTCCATGTAACAAGTTATATAGAGATTTTCTTTTTGACTCGTCGAATCTTTTTTTCTTTCTCTGTCTCTCCCTCTCCATCTGTATCCCCCCTCTCTCTCTCTCTCTCTCTCTCTCTCTCTCTCTCTCCCTGTATCTCCGTGTGTGTGTGTGTGTGTCTCACTCTCTCTATCTGTCTCTCTGTCTCTCTGTCTCACCCTCTCTGTCTGTATCCCCCTCTCACTCTCTCTCTCCCTGTATCTGTGTGTGTGTGTGTGTCTCTCTCTCTGTCTGTCTGTCTCCTTCTCTCGCTCTCTTCCTCTCTGTCTTCTCTCTCGCTCTCTTCCTCTCTGTCTTCTCTCTCCCCCTCTCTCTCTCTCTCTCTCTCTCTCTCCCTCTCCTCCTCTCTCTCTCTCTCTCTCTCTCTCTCTCTCTCACTCTATCTATCTCTCTCTCTGTTTCCGTGTTTCCCAGTGACGGGTGCTGGATACACTGTGTACGTGATCGATACAGGGGTCAATGACCAACATGTGGATTTCGGAGGGCGAGCTCAACAGGTTTTCTGTGCTGACAACCTTTATACCGTGATAGGTGGTGGAAATGTAAGCAAACCTCGATTGCTAAACTCTCTGTCGAGCGTTCACTCTTCTTAATCAATCTACAATTAAAACTCTCCATCCAAGGGGGTGTTTTACAAAGATCCTCAGTCGAACCTAACACTAAGTTAGACTTAAACATTATGGAGAGCCATTTGTAGCCTTAAAATAAAATATATTCAAAAGCAAAAATCCAAGTATTTTGGACTTTTCATAAATTGCACATCAAGAACATGAAATCTACTTGATAATACAAAATATGAATGATTTATATCAATATTTTATGCCTTTTAAAATAACTTTTACAAAATATTTTCAAAAATACTAACGCCGGGCTTTCCATAATTGTTAAGGCCAACTAAAAGTTCAACTTCACAGGTGAAGTAAACAAATATGATTATACCGTCCGGTACGAAGTAATTCCATGAACGCAGTGCTTTAGCGCCTCATGATGGCGGCTCGTCTACAGCTGGGGTTGTAATTTTGAAAGGTAATACAAAGTTTTGGTTTGGGGTCATGAATTTGCGGGTACAAATGAACATATTGGAAGTATATGCGATCCTACAATATTCAGTGATCGTTGTCGCGGTTGAAATAGAGTCTAAAGAGATGAAATTGTAAATAATGAACTTTAAATGTTGTATAGCTTCCCTCTCAAGGTCAAGATATTTATTTAGCTTTAAATCAATGTTTCTTGACCATAATCGATTGGGTATTCCCGTTTGGAAATTATATATCACAACTGAATATATTCTGAGATTTTCATGGTCGCAGCTACCGTTCGATGGCCGTACAGGCTCTATTTGAAATTTATCAAAATTTACATCACCATTATCATTCTCAATTTAATAGGAGGATTGCAATGGACATGGAACACATTGCTCTGGAACAGTCGGCTCTAACACATATGGGGTCGCAAAAGGTGTCAACATTGTTGGCGTGAAGGTTCTCGGATGTTTAGGTTCAGGATCTAATGCAGGTGTTATTCAAGGTCGGTGTTCAGAAAAAGTTTTATTTAGTTTGTTTTTAATCCTTTATGTTGAATTATTTCAATAATATTTACTTTAGTTCAATATTTTTCATTTACGTGGTTACCTAATCTGTATAACGACCATATTGTTTTTAAAGTTATTTTTAATGATTTATATTTGTTTATGTTACTTTTCTTAGTATGCTCTTCTATTCTCTTTTTTAAAGGAATAGGCTCGTTCGAAAGTCAAATTAATGGAGCGTCGAATTAATTACCTCAAATAGAATTGTACTGGCATTCGAACCCACTCGTGTGTGCATCTCATAACAATCTCTTTTCATACCATGTAGCCTATTGGTTATCATTAGTAATTTTATCTCTTTAAAAAATCTCTTGTAATAAAGCTATTTTTCTTGACAATTAGTTGCGAATTCTTTTAATTTTCTTGCAGGTATTGAGTGGGTGATTAGTAACGCCAGGAGTGGCCGTTCTGTTGCATCGATGTCTCTCGGTAGTGGCTATAACCAAGCCACAAACGATGCCGTGAATGCCATGGTCGATGCCGGAATCCAAACCGCCGTAGCTGCGGGCAATGACAACGCTGACGCCTGTAATTACTCTCCAGCTAGCGCCGCGAAGGTATGGATGGAGAAAGAGAGAGAGAGAGATGGGGGGGGGGGAAGAGAAGACTCCGAGGGAGTGGGAGGGGGGGGGGGAGTGAGAGAGAATAAGAGAGAGAAAGAGAGAGAGAGGGGAGAGAGAGAGAGAGAGAGAGAGAGAGAGAAAGGGGATGAGGGGGAGAGGGGAGAAGACTCCGAGAGAGTGAAGAAGAGAGAGAGAGGGAGAGAGAGAGAGAAAGAGAGAGAGAGAGAGAGAGAGAGAGAGAGAGAGAAAGAGAGAGAGAGAGAGAGAGAGGAAAAGCTAGGGGCTGTTTTTTTTAAAATACCCATTGCTTACGAAGCGTCGGTTTTGACTGCGCTATTACCAACGCTAGTCAAAACATTTACCATGCTTGCTTGTGAAAGCAATTTCTGCATTCAACAGGAACTCAATAGAGTGTTTGCACTGTTCATTTTGCACTACTCACATTATCTACGATGTCATTCTTCGATAGCGCGTCAAATAAAATTCGCAAAAATCGGTGACGCAGTCTTCCGTCAGCCAAAGACGCCTCGCGCACAACGGTAAAAAGCAACGAAACGGTTATTTATCCTATAGCATCCTCAATTGTGGAGGTGTCGTGGTACAGTGGTTCCTTCACTTGACTCTCAATCCAGGGGTTGAGGGTTCAACATCCAACCTTGCCCTTTAAACGTACTTTCCCAAGACATTAATCTACATTTGCCACCCTCAACCCAGGTGCTAAATGGTTACCCGATAGGATGCACAAGTCATTGTAGTTCGCTCAGCATTGAGAGGGTCAATAAAATGGCGTCTGGCTGGAATGCTTCCCAGGGAGTGGAGGATGTGCATACGTTGTTTGCGAGCAAGTCTGAATCCGATGACAGGGGTGATAATATATCTGTCAAGCGCGCAGAGCCACCGTCGATCTCATAAAAACCTAGAATATTATTATCATTATTATTATTTCATCAATATTATTATCATTATTATTATTATTGATATTGTTGTTGTTATTAATACCATCATTGTGGCAGGCTACATCTGTAGGTTCAACCACATTTGCTGATGTCCGCTCCAGTTTCTCCAACTACGGAACATGCGTCGATATCTTCGCACCCGGCTCCTCCATCACATCCACCTGGATTGGTGGGACCGATGCAACCAGAACCATTAGTGGAACATCAATGGCCTGCCCCCATGTTGCTGGTAGGTCCAACTTTGAATTGAAAGCCGTTTTCATTATAGCCTGACTTTTATTAAAAGGCAGTTTATTGCCGTTTAATCTATAACCGGTTCGTCTACTTCCCATATGGTCTATAATTACCCATTTAGTCTAATTTCCAGTCGGTCTAATTCCCATGATAAGTAGACGAAATGATTATTAGACCGTATGTATAGTAGCCGGGCTGGGTGTAGACCATATGAGGAAAAAAAAAACTGATTCGGTAGTAGACGAACTTGATGCAGACCAAACGGCAATTCACCATTTTACCGACATCTGTAGTTTGAATTGCGCCATCTTCCGGTGAAGGCGTACATAGAGCGAGTTTCGCTTACCCGCACCCAAGTATCATCACGCGCGCGTCACCAGTTGGTGATGCCTTGTGGGACCTGGCTGTCGACACATCGGGACATTTTTTGAACAACAGATAGCAGTAAACGTAAACCTGAAATAGTGTCAGTAGAATACACTGCCTTTAAAATAGCCCACTCAGTCTAATCAGAGAGGTGACCTCACCTCCCTGGTCTAATCCGTCTTTAAATTATATGCATCTATTCAATCGTTTCGTAGTCAAGTGGATTCGTCACCGGACTGCATGTAGATCACAATGGTTGGTGTTTCGAGTCCCGCCGCGGCGATAATGTCCTTTACCAACACATTAGCCTACATTTGCCACTCTCCACCCAGGTGACGTAAGTGATTTCTCGGTAGGAAAAAATCTCTTGAATGCCATAGCGCCTTATTATGGCGGCTCAGTATCTCCACCCAGTCAGGTGTTGTTAGTGGGTACCTGTTAGGAATTTGGCTTTAGTTGTAGTGTTGGGACCACGGGTTGAAGTCAGGAATTAATATAGTATAAGAAGTTAACCCGGAAGCATATGCAGCGGAAGCAGTGTCATACAACCGCACAGTGAATATCCCCCCTCGAAAAACAAAAAACAAATAAAAACAAATAAAGGATAAATAAATAAATATCGTATGAGGGCGAGTATATAAAGCTGGGTGCAACTGTTGTCCAAATGGAATCTCTCAATTAATGACTGTGTATATCTTTTAGGTGCTCTGACTTTGTACGAAACCAGGAATGACCTTCTCCTTGCGGGTACTCCGGGAGTCATCCAGGATGTGGGTTCCGGTTCACCCAATCTGTTTCTCTACGTAGATCATGTGTAATGATAAACAGGTAGGGGAATAATGCTTGCTAGCTAGTGTGTTTGTTTGATTGATTGGCTAAGTGATCAAATTATTGATTAATTAATTTAATCATTCTTAGTGGTGGTTATTTTACCTGACTGCTAAGAAAGCATTAATGCTTGCTAGTAAGCAACCATAGGACCGACGGCTTTAGGTCCACTCCGAGGGACCTGGTAATGAGGATTAATGCCTTACCAAAGGGCAATAGCGCATCGACTTGGTTTCGAACCCGGGTCACCGGATTGCGAGACCACTGCTCTACCAACTGAGCTATCGCGCTTCCTTTCATTGACCTATTGATTTATTGATTGATTGACCGACAAATTGACCACATTATTGATTGATTTATTTATTGACTAATTGATTGACTAATTAATTCAATGATTGATCGATCAATTAAACAAATGGTGGATGAAATTCGGGCAATTATTTATTTATTTATTTATGGGTTGATTGATTGCTGGATAACCAAAGAATTTAAAGATTATCAAAATCTGACTGATTTGTTTTTCTCTCGATCTTTCCCCCTTACAGATGAAGATCATTTCTAGGCTCGATCCTTGCCTCTTAATTTCGACATAGTGAAACAATTTGCTGCAATTCTTAGTCTCGCAGAAGATGAAAAACAATCAGTACCCTGAATTTGTCAGGAAGGAAGGATGGGGAGGGGGGGGGGGGGGGGGGTACCATGAAATAACAGGTGATGGGAAAAATTTGAACGAAAGGCCCATTTTGGGACAATATATTGGCACGAATGATCCTATCATTTTCTCCAGAATACAATGCAAATTCTCTTTTATTTATGACGGATATAAGACATGAAAAGATGGCATTTTTAATAGATACATATTTACAAAATATAGCACATGCAGTAAACACTCGAGTTTAATTTTACATACAAAGTCGAAGTCATATCAAATATAGAATATTCATGAAGTTGTTGTTTTATCATGTTAATCGCAATCAAATGAATAAAATACTATGTCCTGCAAATCACATACCTGATATTGGTTGTTTGACTATTTTTTTCCTTTAGTCATAGTGTACATCCTTTTTGTACGCCTCTTCTTTTACTTATATATATATATATATATATATATATATATATATATATATCATGTAAGTTTTATCGTAAAAATAAATTCTGCTAATTATATTACTGCTGCTGCTACACCAACATGATCTGCATCAATAATAACAGCTACAACAACAACAATAACAACAATTACTCGTCCTTATACTTCTGCTGATGCTACTACTACTACTACTACTACTACTACTACATTACTCATAATATTACTAGTACTACTACAACTACTACTACTACTACTACTACTACTATTACTACTACTACTATTTCTAGTTATTCTGTATTCTACCTCTTCTACTTCCCCTTTAACATTCGTCTTTGCTTTCGTGTGTACTATTACCTCCTCACAAGGAATTTAAACGAGACAAAAGGTTATTATACACTCATTTTGAGAGGGAAATGCGTTATATATATATATATATATATATACAGGCTACAAAGATAGATAATACTTTGTGCATGAACGAACGTAGGGAGCAAACGGGAGACGCTCATATATAGGCGTACGGGGCAAGTGGGAGGGAAGGGGGGGGGGGGGGGGGCTGCAGCCCTCAGAGAATTTTGAAATTGTCCATATTCGGGCAACCGTCAGGTCGTATTCGAACAAGAGACATCAGCCCCCAGCCCCGCCGCGGTAAAAAGTGTGCCCATGCGCATATATCTGTATATGGAGACACGACACTGAAAATACAGATTTTGAGAAAAAGAATTTGAGAAAATAAAAGGGGGATAAGAGAAAGAGTATTTATATACATAAAGAGAGAGAGATAGAGAGAGAGAGAGGTATATGAATGAGAGAATGAATGAGTGAGAGAGAGGGTGGTGAAGGACGAGTGGCGGAGGAAAAGAGTTATTAGCTAGGGAGTGATCATAAAATATATTCAGCTGACTAACGTTGCGAATTTGCTCTATTAACGGTCAGTCGGTGTACCATCCTCACTGGTTCTGGGACATCCTTAAACCTGCACGTGATCATGGCCTTCATGACAGCCTTGAAGACCGGGTGCTTGGTGGCGTAAATCACCGGGTTGATGCAGGCATTACAGAGGACAATCGCACTGGCGTAAGGCACGAATGGATCACTGTCATCGAAGAAAAGACACATCGTAAACGGCGCGATGCATAAAAAGAACGTGCAGACGACCAAGAACATATTTTTGGTGATCTGCAATTGGCGCCTACTATTGCTGCGTCCGCGGCGGAGCTTTGTCGACGAGTCTCTGGCTATTACGCTCCCTTTGCTGTTGTTAGCGTTAGTGTTGGCGTCGCCGTTGGTGTTACCGATGGCGTTGCTGCCACTGTTACCGCCGTTCTCTGAGGAAGTGTTGACGTCACTCAGTGAGGGCGCCATCTCGTTGCCATCACGTGTCGTCTCCGTGCCGCCTTTGACCCCTCCCTGTTGTGGTGTTTCTAGTTGTTGTTGTTGCTGTTGTGTTGACGAATGATGTCCATACTTCTGTGGTTTCCCGTTCTGCAGATTTCTGTCAAGAGAAGGAGAGAGAGACTTGAAACAAAACAAAACACAAGACCAAAATATTTAACCAATGATTTTTATTTTCCACAAAACCCCATCCGCTTGGTCACTTTGCTCACTCGCACTCCATCCACTTAGGAAGACCTAGACCCTGTTTCTTCAAAATTGTTATCGATGATAAGATACGATCATTATTATGAGCTACTGAAATGATAACATTTTGATTGGCAACGAGCAGTTTAGTCAGAAATCTGTGGCGGATATTATTGATAGCAAGTTTTAGGGAACAGGGCACCGTGAGAGCGCACTTTACCCATGACAGATACCACCTCGATACCTTGTCCAACGCCCCACTACTGTGTCCTCCAATAAGAATATGGACATGCTTTAATTCATTTTGTTTGTATTTTGTATGTATCTTGTGTGTATGCATTCTATATAGGCGACGGTAACAACAAATAGCAACATCGATACTCGTTTCCGTCAGTACACCAACCTAAATTTCAAAGCCAATAGTCTCAGGAGATCGCATCATTTACTGTGTTAAAGGTAAAGTTGAGTTTTGGTCAAGCGATTGCATTGTGAAAGAAAAGGTGTGGAATTGATCAGAAAAGTTGATCATGTAGCATGTAAGTATTGGTGTGTACTGCAAGGTTCTGGAGTCATCAAAATCATAATAAATTTGGCCCAGTTTAGGTAAAGTTACAATCACTGTACACAGAAAGATGTATACGGGACTACAAAAATGGTGTCGGGCCTACTTACCTTGATTTCTTTATCTTGTTGTGCTCATTACTCAGCCAGTATATACATTTTTAACCAAAATTGTTTGGCAAATGACATTTATTTGTAATCTTGAACATTCAGTGTAAGTTTCGTTTGATTCTGTGAGAATTCATTTTTTTTTTTTTTACCAGAACTCAAATTTATCTTTAACACCAGGGACCGTGATAATAATTCTCCATGTCTATGAATAGGTAGAACAATCGATAACTCATTAGCCAACGCGTAACCTCTCAAAGATCATAGATCTCATAGATCAGACGATTGACAGGACGCGGAATTCAAATTCAAATAATTCAAATAATTTATTCACTCAATATAAAAAAAAAAACAGACACATAGAATTGCGAATAAACGCATACATGTATAACAAATATAAAAAGATGGACATACACCCTGTAGCAAAATCAGTAGATGACAACACAAATAACATAAATTGAGTGGGGATCAGATTTAAGATCTACTCAAAGATCTTGTGAATTCGACCCCTTAGAATAAAATAAATTGCATTGTATACTGTTGCATGTACAACAACAGGAGGGAGAGAATACATATACAGCTACAGCTGGGTCAGAGAGAAACAAGAGAGGGAGATAGATAGAGAGAGAGAGAGAGAGAGAGAGAGAGAGAGAGAGAGAGAGAGGGGGGAAGAGGAAGGAAAATTGAAGGAGAGAAAGGCAAGATGAGAAGTAAAGTTAATACATAGGATGAAATTAGACCCAAGCAGAATAATAGTACATACAAAATTTAAAAAAAACTCATTTCCTTCCTATACTCTCGCAATGAGAGAGATAATTGTTTCGATCAACAACAGACCGCTATTTAAAGAGAAGGTTGAGTTCTGGGAAGAGGTGAAAAATAATTTGTGAGTGTTATCATGGTATTATGCAAGTGTGGAAGAACAACAGATAAAAAATGTTCCCTGAAATGCATGGCTCTTCAAATGCCTTCATATTCTAAATATGGCATGTAACATCATAAAAATCGGGACGGATTTTTATGCCACATTTTGTGTAGTCCCATATATATATATTTATATATATTTCTGACCAAGACTGGACTAGTTTACCCTGTCGTTATGTTTGCCAAGCATTTGAGAAATTCGATATAAATTAACGATACATCATGATGTAACCGATCAAACATGCTCATACACTCCACAAATTAGAGAGTACGTCTAAATTTGATTTTAATCAAACTTGTTATACTTGTTATTTTCGAGAATTGGTGGTTTAATGTTCAATTACATTTCACTTTCATGCTGAATTCATTAAAATGGAAATACTAATTTTGAAATAATATAAACTACTTAATATATCATAAGGAGAGATTTATATCAAATCTAATTTATTTTGCGCTTTATTAGTCTTTCACCCCACACCCCCCCTCTCTCTCTCTCTCTCTCTCTCTTTCTCTCTTTCTTTCTCTCCTATTCCCTCTCTCCTTCTCTCTTTCTCGCTCGCTCTCCTTTCCTCCCTCTCCTTTCGCACTGTACCTCATCTTTCGCTATCTTTCTTTCTCTCTCTCCCCCTCCTGTTTCTTCCCACTCCCTCTCCCCATCTTCCCCCCTCTCTTTCTACCCCTCTATTCCTTTCCCCCCTCTCTTGTCTCCATATAATCCCCCCTCTCTGTCTCTCTTTCACTCTCTATGACATGATCATGGTAGGGCATGTGCCCCGCCCCCCCCCATTCGACACCACCAATTTTCATGATGCAAACTCTATATGGTTGAAACCAAGTTGTCTCCATATACTCCCTCCCTCTCTTTCTCTCTATTTCATTCTCTATGACATGATCAGGGTAGGGCATGTTCCCCGCCCCCTTCCCCCCATTCGACACCACCAATTTCCATAATGCAAACACCATATGGTTAAAACCCATTGAAACCAGTGATGCATCATGGATCCACGGTCCATCAAGGCCACTCATTTTGGCGGGAAAGAGCTAAATGTTGTGACTTTGTATAAAGTACATGATAAGGGCGATGGTAATAAATGTATAGGTTCAGGGTAAGTTAACAAAGTGCGAGTTAGTATGTGTCAGGAAGTGATTTGTGTAAGGAAGTGTTTCCATGTGTAAACATGCATTATGCAGGATATGCAGCTATTTTCGAAAGCTGCAAAGGAGAAGATTATTCTCTTGGGGTTATTATTCACTAACCGCAACAAAACAAATATATCATACTCACTCAATATTTTACAATTTTGATTTTAAATTTTAAGTTAAAAAGTTGTGTTTCATGTCGTTATTTTGTTTTACATGTTTATAAATATATTCATAATATGTACCGATATATTCTACCCTGGTTGTGCTAGCTCGGTCGGGGAGAAAGACCTGTTGTTTGTAATGATTAAGCAGTGTATATACCCATGCAACTAAGCAAGCAGTGTTTTCAATTATTTGTTTTTAATTCTCTTATGTATTATGAATATATTGTTTTAATTTGATGTATGTTGCCGAATTAATAATGAATAAATGAATAAATAGATAAATAGATAGATAAATCAATACAAATCAATTAATTGGTTATTAGACATTTGAATAAACACAATATTCATGATGAAGGCATCATGTCAAATCTTACAGGATTAGTTAGTGGGTAGTGTGACATGGACAATATTCCTTACAGCAAGGATGAGAAGTTTAGGTCATGTCAGATTGATACTCTAATAATAGTTAAAGAGAAGGTTGAGTTCTGGGAAGAGGTGAAAAATAATTTGTGAGCGTTATCATGCTTATTATGCAAGTGCATGTGGAAGAACATCAGATGAGACATTTTCCCTGAAAAGAATGGCTCTTCAAATGCCTTCATATTCAAAATATGTCATGTAAAATCGTAAAACTCGGGGGGGGGTGGGTGGGATTTTTACGCCACGTGTTCGTGTAGTCCCATATACATCTTTCTGTGGACAGTGTTTGTAACTTTACCAAGACTTGGCCAAACTTCTTATCATTTTGATGATTCTAGAACCTTGCAATACACACAAATTCTTATATGCTTGATGATAAACCTTTTCTGGTCGATTCCACACCGTTTCTTTCACAATGCAATCGCATGACCAGAACTCAACTTCATCTTTAACAACATTCTAGTCATATACAGTAGGCTTACGGGTGCACCCTGTGAGAGAGAGAGAGAGGGAGGATTGAGGGGTCCTGAAAAGGACTCTCGGTAGTCTTTCTTGACGGTGTGTAGTCCTGAAAAGGACTGTTGGTATAGTCTTGAAAAAGACTGTTGGTTATCTTTCTTAGCTTATAGTTCTAAGGAGAACTATAGCGCTTGGAGAGGATGAGTTGCGGGAGTGGCTCAACATTCTAGTCATAGAGTATCATCTCATGTTGTTAATATATGGCATGATTAATGATACGTTACTAATGCATGTTACACACGGGGTGACGTTCCCATTGCGCTACTCAAGTTTGTTAAAGACGAACGATAGAATGATTTCTTTTGTTATGAAAGTGATATCGGTGATTATCAATGAAAACAGATAAATAAGCAGTTTATATACTCTATTGTACTGTTGCCCACAAAGTTTGAATAGTTTTAAAACTTTTTCTTCATTAAATGATTGTAACAAAAATGATTAATTTTTGATGTACACAGTGTATATCTTACTAGAACTTAGCTGATCGTTGATCAATAAAGATTTTTTTCTGTCAATTAAAACAAGTATACATTTACAATCATCAGGACAAACTAATAAAAGGAAGACCAAGATTGACCAAGAGAGTTTTGCGAAGATGTATAATTTATCCATCGACAATAAATCATATCGTCAAAATCATCCATTAATACAAGTTTAAACAAATATTCAAACTTTATGGGCAACGATGTACAAATGCGGAATATCATCATTGTTATAAAATGTACATTTATTTGCATTAAAAAAGACCCTGAGACCCGTTACTCAAAGACTCTTTTCAATGAAAAGTGACAAAAATCAGTGACAAGTCTGCTGATAACCACTCAGAAGCAAGGATTTCACTTGCTTAGAACAAAGACTGTCATTGTCACTGATGACAAGTTTTGTGAAACGGGTCCCAGGGATTGTGCGACACAAAGGAGTATGAGTTCTTACCCCTCGTTAGCTGTCTGTGCCACGGATTCCGCCACGGTGCTATCTGTTTGGTTGCTGGAGTCCCCGCCTGGCATGTGAGTACTCATCACCCTCATATGATTCCTGACATGGAGGAAGATCTTGATATAGGAGTAACAGATGATGATGAGGGGGATAGGGAAGGACCCCATGGCCTGAACGAGCTGGTAGATGTCGTCCCGAGGGTGCGACGACGACTGACCGCATATGCTGTACTTCTCGTTGTAGCCCAGGCCGCCGACGTCGACAATGGGAAGGAAGACGACCAGGATGAAGGACACCACCCAGATCAAGATGATCCAGATGACGAGGTTGAGTTTGGTGAAGATTTTCTGGTAGACGTGAAGTGTCTTGGTGACTAGGATGCAGCGGTTAATGGCCACGGATGCGAGTGAGTAGAGACTCGCTACGATGCACAGGTACATGATTCCACCCGCTAAGGTACAAATATACGGATGAAGCGGCCATCCATTCCGACTGATCAGCGCCACGGCATTCCAGGGAATGGATAATGACGTCAGGAGATCGGCGACGGCGAGGTTGACCACGAATACGTTGGTGATCGTACGGAGCTTTCTCGAGATGGCGACGGCGATGAGGACGAGTGTGTTACCGATTGTACCGATGATGGATACGATGATGAATGTGATTGCCACCACAAGACGCTGGGCACGGTCGTCGAACTTGAATTCATCCTCGGAAGTCGGTATCGACGTCCCGTTCGTAGTCGTGATCATCTCGCTTAGCGTTGTAATATCGGTACTGCTCTCCATGTTCTTATTTCTTCAATTCAAATCTCATTGACTTCTTTTTAAAGTAAACCACTCAATCGATGTACTCCTTCAGATAAGCATCAATCTCTGTATCAACACTTCAAACGCCTGAAGTTGAAAATACACAATTGAAAAATGCGGAGATTGTCAAAACACTTATGTATCCCTTGATATCATCCGATCGATCATCTCAAAATCTGCACAGTTATAAAATTATCACGATAATTTATAATGGCACAGAACCTAAAGAGTGAACCGTCATTTAAACTCAGTTATTCTGTTATAGTCCACCAATGCGTCCCATTAAACCACCTGCTGCACAAACATAGTCAATAATCAGTTTCATAACGCAACAGTAAGAATTCAAGTAATGATAGAGGTACATTTATGATGATAATACATACCCGATGTTTCACGGTGGACGTTTTTTTTGCAATGAAGCTACTTTACATTATTGTCATCGCGAACCGCACGTTCTGATTCAGACGGAAAACCAAGAGACGCTGTCAAGGATATGATAGCGATTCACCTGAATAGCCTCATATTTAAACAACCTTGATTGAGGAACAATTTCAAAACCTTGTTTTATTAAAAATAGCACACGCAACAAAACCTGTTTCGCCAAATGCGTTATCCAAATATTGATGTAACGGTATAGCTCGATCAGAAGGTGTGTGACTGTTCTAAAATGATGGTTCTTCTTCGTAAATGACTGCGATCCGGTTATATACCGATATCCAAAGTTATCTGACAAACTGACGAAGAAAGTATCATTGGAATAAACCGATGATTCTATGTCACTAGCGTGCACTCAGTCGCTAATGTTCATTAGATATATCCAATCAAGAAGTTTCACAGTTCAGCGAAAATAAGAAAGCAATTTCCCTTCCCACATCTCATCAAGTTGGTGCACTTTAATTCAGTCGTGCAAATCGAAACAACTTGCTGATAAGTATCGGACACGTAACAGGAAACTGCACCGCGTATCAGTTCAAAGGATCTGTTGTTTATATATTTTATAACGAATAGGATATCATTGTTTTTGAGCTGTTTTTTCCCAATGAAATATAATAATTATTGCCAGAAACTGTAAGTAAGTAGCTATGAGCAGTCCTCAGAACGAGCATTATTATGATGACACAAAGAAAAGAAAGCTGACAAAAAACTTTCACTTTCGAATAAATGTATTGTAATAAATGTTAAATTATAAATAGACCCTACGCAAACATGACGATAGGACGCGAACTCGAAGAGGTATACAGCGTATTTTCTCTAGATAACATTTAATTGTTTCCTTTTAGGAAGTGCTGTCAAGAAAACAAAAATCACTACAAAAGGGTAACCCACCGTGCATCTAGAAATGAAAAGAACTTTCCGAAATAACACTGCTCCGGAGCTGATGTGCGTCAAAGTGCCACCCAGCCTAGCACAACAAAACAAACAATTATGAGAGGTATTCCACTTTAGATCTTGAAACGTTAGAAAGTTCTAGAAGTAATGTACATCCGGAGATGGATACAGTATTGGCACTTGATATTTCCTGAAATGAGTGAAATTGATGAGCACCCGATCGTTGATGAGACGAGATAAACCACACAAAACACCTTGACGCCATGCAGAGTGATGCCAATCTCAACTCCGGTAAATACCCGATGCACTTCCGATCAACCAACCACTTTCGAGTGGTGGTAGAGCGTGGGTGGTATGGGGCAGGTGACTTTTCGGTCACGAACTATACATAGTAGCGTGGAAACGCTCAATTACTCTGCTCGCGTATTCTACTTTTGTGTTGTTTTGGTTTACTTCATTTTTAATTCACACCACCGATTTCGTCGGCGGACATAATATGCTCAGTTCAATTAAGATGAAATGTGTGTGTGTGTTTGTATGTGTATGTATGTGTGTGCGTGGGGGGGGGGGGGGGCATCGTCTCTTGCCCGAAAATAGAAGTCAATATCATTTCTACACCAACTTACAAGCTCATGAACATTTTTTGCAAAGAGATATTGCTACTTTCCTCCCGTAATTATGATTATCATGAATGTAACCAATATCCACATAAACATCCACGTCAGAGGCAGCATGAGATTGTACCGATTACAATAATTAGAGAGTGAGACAAATTTAATTTTTCTACATTATATCTACCCTTTTCAGTCATCGAATCATTATTATATTTATCATCACCGTCGTCATTAACATCATCATCAACAGCACCACCATCATCATCATCATTATTATCGTCATTATTATCATTATTATCACCACCATTATTATCGTCATTATCATCATCATTATCACCATCATCCTCATCATCATCATCACCATCATCATCATCATCATCATCTTCATCATCACCATCACCGTTGTCATAGTCGCCGTTATTAAACAATAAAGACTGTTTTATGAATTGTATGATACATTGTACCTTATAACATTATCTCCCCTCTCTCTCCTCTCTCTTTCTCTATTTTTTTCTCTCTGCATTCTTTGTTAGGTATCATCCTCTTCTTTTGTTGGTCTTTCTTGTTGTTGTTGTTGTTGTTGTTGTTGTTTTGTTGTTGTACTTCTTCTTCTTGTTCTTGTTCTTGTTCTTGTTCTTCTTGTTCTTGTTCTTGTTCTTCTTGTTCTTCTTCTGTTGACTCTGCCTCCTTCACTCCTGAAGATTTAGGCAGATGTCTGTCCCTGGAAGCATCCCCTTTCCATGGAAACGCCTCTTACCACTTCACAATCATAACAATCGTCCATGAACAATGATATTGCAGGGTAAATAGAGCATGGTTGCTTTCCCAAACCGTGCATTATTGGATCAATTTTAAAACTGGACTGTTCTGACTGCCATAACAAAATACGGTTCACAATTAAAAGTAACAATAAAGTTGAGCACTTGAACTGGTATTGCGATTAAATTGAAAATGAAACTGTCTGAACACAATTGTGAAGGTTTGTTTATCTATTTCATAATGAATTTTGTACTGTGAAGGTTAACAAATAATAATTTAACAAAATTGACACAATCTCGCTATAAATCTCGAGCACCGCACACATGAATGTGTACATGGGACTATACACAGATGTTTGGTCCAAACCCTTCAGTTAGTTCTCATCATATCATTTCGAATATCAGGGCATTTAAAGAGCAATTTTTTACAGGGGATGATTATCCGCTATGATGTTCTTCCATCCTGATATACAAAGCAGGATATGCTCATAATTATTTTAAAAATCTTTACCAGAATTCAACCCTCTCTTCAATGCTCCTTGTTAACTGGAATGTTTCGGAAGGGGTTTCTATGCCTATCGGTATGTCTTGGATAATTTCTTCCTATGTATCAACCCCGATGTTCTATAGTAGTTGTCCAGTAAGTAATATATTTCCATATGATCGTTTTTTCCGCTGCTTAATAGGGCTTGATATTGTAGAATTTGTTTGGATTGTATTTGAACGCCCTAGACTCGCTTTCGGAGAAAGATCTGAAAAGAAAATGAATGTCATAAAGAGGTTGAGCTCACTCATGTCAAACAAAGAGTGGAGAATATGAACGGGCTTCTACGAGCAAAACATAACATAATACCACTCCCGGAAGATATCGTAATTATGAGAGAGTTGAGGAAGGACATCAAAACTTGAATGTCTTTTAAACGTGGACGTGAAGGAGAGAGAGAGAGAGAGAGAGAGAGAGGGAGAGAAAGAGGGAAGACAAAGAAAGAGGGGGAATTGAAGAAGAAGGTCAAAGGAAGAGAGAAGAGAGAGAGAGAGAGAGAGAGAGAGAGAGAGAGAGAGAGAGAGAGAGAGAGAGAGAGAGAGGTTGGGGAAGATAGAAGGGGTGACATGGGGCACGTGCCCACCCCGCCCCGCCCCCGCCCCCGCCCCGCTCCATCGACTGGCGAAGGGAGAATAATGCGAATGAGAGGACTGTGAGAAAGACAACAATGAAAAGAAGATAATACTACCCACCTCTCGAATACCTATACACCACTATCTCTATTTGCATTATTGGCATTATAATTATGACCCATGCTACGCCATTGCAACTAACCATTCATCGTCCATCTACATTACAATGATCAAAACAGTGTTAGAATCGATCAAAGATGGGTCATTAAAACCATCTGTGAAATATATATAAAGGAATGTGTAAGTATGAAAAGTGAAAAACATATTCCGTGGATGCTTAGAGCTTGAGCTATCATGGTTCATGATGTCCTAAAACTATGACGATTTTAGAAGTAGTATGTTTTTATAAACGGTAATTAACTGTAACCGAAAGTGAACTCGGGCACTGTTTCAGTCATCTGATTTCCGTCGTTTCTTCCCTATAATCATCAAATACATAGCAATTAAATAAATGTGTCGACTAGTATGTTTATAACGGTAGAAAACTGTACCGAAAGTGAATCCGAGTACTTTCTTAGAAAAGTTACAGCTGGGTTTTTTCGCGTGAGATAGTGTTAAAGTCAACAAGAAATGTAACCCATATCATCGTTTTTTTCCTTTACCTCCGTTTCATCAGAGTGACCACAACAATTTGCCTGTAATTATCGGATATATTCTAATTGGGTTTTTTTTAAGGAAAGGGGCTCATTATTTATTGCACGCGTGTTATGTACTAACAAATATTACGTAATATCTATTGTTAGGGATTTATGTTCTTGTGATGATAATGATGTTTGATTTTTAATTCATTGTTCGATGGTAACGCAACTAGGCATGTTCTGAAAATCCAAATTTAATTTCATCCTATAAAATGAAGATGCATATCGGGTTTTCTTGCTTGAACTAATGTAATATTTGAAGTTCCTAATTTCCTTTATGCTAAAGAATATGGAAAAGTTAATTGTCTTAAGCCTACCTGTCATTACCGTCCTAATACTGCGACGTGATGCAGTCAAAATTGCACATACTTGCGCGTTTTGGTGTAGCTGTGAAGTTACTTTTACCGAATCATCGATCTTTTAAACTTAAACACGCCTTGAATACTATTAGTCAATCAATCAATCAACCAATTGGTTCAATTCAATGGACCGGTTTGCTAACATATTCAAATATATGGATGTTTAATTCCTGGGAACCTAGTGACGAAGAATACCATTTACCCCAAAGTTATTTGGAATCCAGTATGCATACATTATTTGTTGCCATGGCGGGCAATTCTCGGACAAGCATATGGTTTGTTAAGAATAATCTTTGTTTAAAAAGTTTGCATACAATTTGAACATGTTATTAAACTGGTTCAAAGTAACCCTCTCACTCACTCAATCAACCAATTAGTCAATGATTGAACATACCAATCAATCACTCAAACAATCAATTTTGCAATCAATAAACTAGTCAATAAAATGCCACCAATCCACATGATAAATCAACCAACTACTGCTCTCAAGACCGACCGCCCAAAAGACGGACGGCCCACAAGACAGACCGCTCACAAGACATACGTGTTAAAGGGTTCATCAGTCTGACCTTGTTGGTCTTGTGGGCGTGCGGTCTACTTGGATGGTCCGCAACTGACCGATTCTCACTCGATCTTTAAATCATTCAGTCAGTCCACCCATCAAGCATTCACTCACTTAATCAATCAGTCAATCGATTAATCACTCACTTAATCAACCAGTATTTCATTCACTCAACCAGTCATTCACTCGTTCATTCACTCAACCAGTCATTCACTCGTTCATTCATTCAATCAGTCACTCACTCACTCAATCAATCAATCAATCAATCAGTCACTCAATCATACCTTCTATCAGATCAAATTTCCAGAAAACAGAAAAATTATCTAGTACGGAGAAACATTCAAAATCGTGCCTAATTTTAAAGATGAAATAACGACTCACTCACAATAAACAATATATCTGCCTAAGAAACCGGAGTACATTTCATATATTACAGTGGGACAACTATGTTGCACAAGCTCCCTCTCGAGTCAAAACTGCTGGCCGTTTTTCCTTTTAACACACGTGCCCCCCCCCCCAACGCTATAAAATTGAATAAATTACATTTTTAGGGGATGAACGTCAGATAATGTGACTTGTGTCCCATCCCCCCTCCCCAGAAAATCATCCCGGATACACCACAATGTTTATATCCTTTTTTTGCAAATACATGCAATAGTCACATCTATTGAGATGTTGTATTAATAACTACAGTCTTTTTTAATTCAATTCATCTCACTATTGCAATAAAAACTACGTACGTACATGTTCATGGAATTAAACATTGTTACATGAACATATTAAAATACATACATACATACATTGGAACATGAATATCAAAGTTGCTTGGTAGGTTGGCAGCCAGAAAAGAAGTGACCCTTATAAGAGGCCGACCTAAAGAAGATATAATCAACAGTTAAGTGTATGTACCAGCTTACAATGACATGACAAAACACAACATTCCTCACAGATCAATGACATTTTTATTAAAAAAATTGAAATGTGAATAAGACTTTGTAAGAATATATTTCAGTTGACCCTTTGTTTAACCTTTTATGTTTGTTAAGTTCTTCAGTTTGAAATCTTGGTTTATCATTATCTTGGTTTGAAGCCGAGTTGGTAAACCCTCTGAAATATATTTCTTTGAAGCCCCTCTGCACTAGTTTGGCATGCAGGAATTAGACCTCCCTGCAAGGTCACTGACAGGTAGTTATCTCATCAAATCAGCTCTCAATTAACATAAGAAAAGGGCATCGTGGAGGATCAACCGATACCGCTTAGGCATTGTTGGTTGGGAGAGGGCGCAAGTAGCCATAAGTAGAAGCTTTAACAGACGGTGAACTTATACTTATGACAGTTTCGTGGAACGATGCCCAGACCGACCAGAGACCGAACATGAAATTGCATTTATTCACAGAATGAAAAAGAAATGGTCGATTTGGAAAGATCTGTGAGGTTGTTTTGGAGTCGGTTCGGTGGTGTGACTGCAGTATCACGGTCTTATATGGGGGCGAAATAACATAGGGTGCCCACTGCAGGGTCACTGTTTGTAAATGTAGGGAGGAAAACGAGTTTATTATTGACAATAAAAACAAATTCAACTGCCAGTAACCGATGTCCACTGCTTGATACTAACCAAGAGATCAAATATAACAATAAGCATTGCATAATTATCATTGTGCCAGTTTAGCGATTTCGGTTCTCCAAAAATCTTCATATGTTTAAAATTAAGAATCAGATGTACATGTATAATATCATAATCGTTATAGAAAAATTCCTATTTCTAATTCTATATTATTAAGTATAAGCAAACAAAAATGAAAACCCAAACAAAACGAAATATCTAAAAAAAATTAAATGAATTGGTACTTTCAGACAAGTTCCATGCCATTTCTCCCGTGTACTTTGCCAGACGAAAAGTTGACATAGAAAACATAAAACAAGATATCAAAGTCCTTCAGATGAAAACATAAACCCTTATTTTGATATTTACTTTTACAATACTTTTGCAACATACATTATACAGTCAAAAGGTCGATTTTCAAATATCTTACACTCTTAAATAAACAACTAGAGAAATTGTAAAAAGTAAAATTAATATGAAAAAGTGGGATTTCCTCTCATAATTCTGCATAAAATGTAAACATTAATTTGAATAATCGTAAAGTGATCTGAAATGCATCGTTGAAAATGAAGGAAAGATATTCAATGTATTTAACAGCAATGCATAAACAATTAAATCACTAAGATGATTATCGCCTACTGTAAAACAATCTTTGAGTCCACAATAATAAATTAGTGTCTACACCATTTATACATATATATAGCAGCTACCAAAAGAGTCACATTCACATGTAGAGTCATCATCAACAACTCAATCTTAAAAGATAAACACGTCAGAATTGTATTAAAAAAGAGCTTACTTTTTATGTTTTTAGAAAGGTTCCATCATTCAAATTCATCTACTTGATCTAGGAATTTCGTTTCTGAAACAGTCACCAAAACTCAATTTCACCTAGTTCAAGATATAACTGATTCCACTGGATATTATATACAATTTATGAAGTCACAGAAACACAAGGCATGTTAGAAGCCTTTGAAAACACGGGTCGGGAGGGGTCATCTTTCAACGAAATATTATGTTACTCTTTTTACCAGAAATAAAAAAAGGTCCGGACGCACCCCCCCCCCCGTCTTCCTATTCGCCTGAAAACAGTGATATCATACAATGTTAGTAATGAGGAGTCATCTGTTTATTTCAGTGGAATATATAAAGGATATCAGGAGTGCAGAGAGCGATCTCTCCTGATCGGTACTGACTGAGATAGTACCAATTTTTCTCATGCTTTTCAATCTTGTAATCAATGACGAGGTTCCGGACATGCTTCAGCTCGCTAGTGTACTCATCAATGCTGACTAAACCTACATCGTGCTTTAACTTGGCTATCAGGATTGTATTCCATTGAGACACAGCGGCATATGGGAAATAACCAAATTCCGTTAATTGATACTTTACAACACCTTGTTTGTCAATCAATCGTATTGTATTGCCAGACGCAGTGATCATGTAATCATTATAACAAGTAATTAATTTGCACAGGTTCATACCCATACCATGGTATCTCCCTGATCGCCCTTCCCCCTGCTGGTGAGAATACCTGGATCTTCTGTGCTTTCCTGTAGCTAACATAGACATGATCATCACCGTCTACAGCGAGGTTAGCCCATCCACCCTCATCGTGAATCAGAGTCTCAAACATTACATTCAACTTTGTTTGCTCTAGTGTGTACAGTGTGATTTTGTTTGAGCCATCAAGTATGACATACCGACCATCAGAGAGGAACCCTACTCCACGAATCATCACATGTTTAAGAACTGTCTGCTGGATCTGGCCATCAACAGAGAAAATATTCACACCACCTGTACTACATCCCACTGCCATCCTACCGTCTGGTGTACCAACCATGGCATTCATTCTACCCTTATTAGGCAAAACGATGTTCTTTGCAACTGCATATACTATCTTACCGAGAGTTAGCTCGTCCATTCCAACGTTTCTCTTAAAAGTGACACTTTTCCCTTTCTTGCTCGATTGCATCGGCTGCTTGTAGTCAGGATCTTCTTGTTTCAAGGCCTCTTGCAAGTCTTGACATAGAGTGTCGTGTGCAGCCAAAGCATCCATATCTAACGGTATCTTTGTCCTATTGGTTACCACGTCAGCTATGGTGGTCAAGTGAGTGATGTGCTCCTGAGCCGATTTTTTCATTTCGTCCAGTTCTTTCTCTACTCCTTCGGTCTTACCCTTGACTTCGCCAATGAGACTTTCTTTCTTCTTTGTCAACTGCTTGACTGATTCGTCATATGCATTGTTAATATCATCTGTACACTGCTTCTGTACATTGCTCACACGCTCCTTCTGTTCATCAATGAAATCAATATATTTCTGAAAGCAAGATCGTTTCTTTTCCGCCTTCGATTTGAGGACCTCGATATTCTCCATATGGCTGCTTTCATAAAGAGCTGCCTCGATGATCCGATGTCCTTCGTCTTTATGCTCCATGACAACACACCTGAAGCAGGCAAATCTCCTGCAGTCGGAACAGAAGCACTCCTCATCCTCTTTTGGGTGTTTCCTGCACTTACGGTATCTACGTACTGACACCTTTCCTGATTCGATCTCACTTATGGCTAAGACCTCATGACTGATGAAGTCTCGCCACAGAGAGTGTGTGTTGTGACAAGTGATACAGAGGTACTTGTCACAGTCTTGACAGTAGACAACAGCTTGCGTCCTGTCCTCGGATTTACAAATCGAGCAAAAGTGATAGTGATTTTTCACGTCCTCTATGAGAGACTTCAAAGCTAGATTTGCCGGTAATTTGCTGACATCATGGTTTGGGACCTGGGTTTCAGCTCTGCAGACAGGGCATCGGAGCATCTGGTCGTTACCATGGCATTCCAAGAGGTTGTCTAGACAGGTCTTGCAGTAGGTGTGAGAACAAGACAGAATCTTTGGATCGGTGAAGGTATTCAGACATACAGGACACTCCAGACTCTGAGCAATGACATTCTTTAATGAATCAGCCATGATTCGAATTCTACATGAAAACGGGATAAAAGAAAACGACAAAAAAATAATGATTATTGTAGCTTTGATTCCCTCACGTCTTTTTCCTGCAGAATATAACGCGTACAAAATATGATATTCCGTTTTATCATAATAAAAAAAATATTATGTTATTCATCAACTGAATGAAGTAATACAAACTGATTTTAAAAGAACGTTTTTCCATTGTCGCTCTTCAGTCAATGTACATTATAATGGGGAAAATTATGATGATAGTAATAACAATGTAACTGTGTCACATTATGTCAGATGCGTATGGAAGACCACTACATTGGAAATACGCCAAGAAAAAGGATTAACATTGATAGTATACGTTTTAAACATAAGGGACTGTTAGATTCTGCACGACGAGAACGCGGACTGCCCTTTTAAGGCAATGTGACGCCACTGCCAGTGCCTTAAAAGGACGTCACATTGCCTTAAAAGGGCAGTCCACGTTCTCGTCGTGCAGAATCTCAAAGTCCTTATTGACTGCTACAAGACATGCCTCCGCTATGGGATAATTGTCTGCATCAAAACTTTCTCGTTAAACCAATAGGATAAATCCCAATGATCGTTATCGATAGCATTTCTAGAGAAGTATCAAAAGCAGTACTCTATATTCATGTACCCATGCACATTGGAATATGTTACTTCAAAAGAAATCAGCATGTTGTAGAGGGGAAATTATATAGACTGCTCTGTTTTGTCAGAATCACCAGCTGATATGTTAGGTATGTTAAGAATCACATTAACCTGAATTATTTACCATGTACATTCATATTTATATAACATGTAAGAATAATATTTCATGACAAATTTGTAATTTAAATCACTGCAACATACCAAAATCTTCGCTTTTCCACAGGACAAAGGAACAGAGAGAAGATATACTTGGTTTTTCTTGATCTTAGCTCAATCACTCTCCATTTATCCCCTGAAGACATCTAGGCTGAGACCCACCTATTCAGCCGGAGAAAAATGATGATTTTATGAACCAGATACAAACAAAGCCTCAAAAGTATCTAGGCGTCAGCCTAATAAAGTTATAAACAACAATATAAAAACGAAAATATTGCGTATTGTCGCTACATTTCATCTTCCTTCATTAAATATCGACCAGTCTAGATGTTAAATCAAATCAGTAAGCATGTACAATTTATACTTTTACATTGTAATGTCCAATGATCATGAGTGGTACTATAAACGTGTATGTATTTAGACTCTTAGTTTATTGTAAGTGACTGGGAATTCCCACTAACCTTTGGCAGACAACTAAACTAAGATCGTAAGCTGAAATGTTTACCATGTGTATTCATATCTACAGGCGCGTACGCAGGGGGGTGGTTTTGGGGTTAAACCCCCCTCGAGTTTTTTTATGTGTATGTTTTTTGTATGTTATTTTGAAAAACCCTCCCCTTTAGATTTTAGATTTTTTTTTTTTTTAAATAAATAAATAAATTAAATAAAAAAAAAATAAAAAAAACATAATAATAATAAAAAAAAATTGCCTATAGGTGACCTTAAAAAGGTGACCTTACCCCCCCCCCCAACTGGACAAAATTTCAATTTTTCAAATTTCGAGACCCCCCCAAAAAAAAGCGACAGACAGTACTTCCGGGTTCATGATCAAGTACATGAAAAATCTGTTTTGTTAAGGGGTGCAGCCTGTCAGTTCTTCATGCTTTACCAAACGTAGTCTAAACATACACCATTCTCATATTGCCTTAGCTCAATCGCTCTCCTTTAATCACCTCCAAGAATCTAGACCACTCAATTCAACAGTATGTAGAGTTCAGACCCTGTCTAACTATTTCAGTCTCAGGAAAATTATGATTTTATAAACCAGATAAAAACATAGCCTCAAAGTTTTCGGGAGTCTGCCTGATATAGTATTTATACGCCAATGTAAAACAGAAATATTCAAAAATGTAACCGAATTACTTTTAGTAATGACAGAGACATATTAATTCACTCACCTCTTTATCTGTAACTACGAATCGGTCTAGGTGTTATCATATAAAATCAATAAACATGACTGTTCTTTGCCTTTACAATGGACTGGTACACTGATCATAAACAGTGCTTTATACATGTATGTATTCAGTTTGTCAATCTATGTATAGGTACTGGGAAAACCCAACAACCTTTGACAGTACAGACAAGCAGATTGAGTTTTCAATCGTCCAAAAAGTAATCGCCGAATAAAAAACTCGATCCCTGAGATGGCGCTAAACATGCTAAACACATCCGGAAAAAAAAGAACAGCTAAAAAGATATTTAATCTTAGATTTTTAAATTTATTGGACTATTCATCATGATATGGTTCAGAGAGCTAAGAGGTTGATCGATTAATTATAGTTTTAGGTTGTGTACAGGCTGTTTTGCCATAATTTCATAGGCCTACAAGACATGGGGGTAATGGTGCTGCGCCCCCCCCCCCCCCCACCCCTTCCCCACCCCGGATTTTAAACTTTCATATAATGTATTTCGGGCAATGGCACATTGATTCTGGCGGTTGCGTAATATTCCAACAGCCTATCATCCTATTTATATGTTCATATTTTAGTTGTATGTCCTGATATATATATATAAAAAAAGGGTCAGTTTCATGCAGAGTAACGTTTATTTTCTTTCATTCCTTCATTATTTTTTCACGTCAACAAAATGAAATTTTTCAAGTGAAAAAAAATGTAAATACATTATGTCAAAATCCTTTTTAAGAGCGTGTTAAAGGACAAGTCCATTCCAAAAATAAATTACTTTCAATAGAAGCAAAAAAAGTTTGAGCAATATCGGATAACTAATACGTTTATTTTGATGTTATCAAAATAAACCCAATTGTAATAGAATGCAATAGTGTAGGCCGGAAATATGCGGCAAGCCGGTGACTACACACGATAGCGCGCCTCTTTTGTAAAATGATTTTGAGGTCAATAACCGAATGTTTCCCAGCAGGTCGGCAAATATCAAACATAGGCGCATCTCTTTGTAACCTACATTGAGGTCACAAAGCCGAATCTTTACCACGCGTGTTTTGTAAATATCAATGATAGGCGCGCTTTTGTAATACATATCGGGGTCGCAAGGCAAGTGTTTCCCACGACGTGTATTTTTACTAATCAATGGGTCATTCTCAGCTAATACTTCGTTGAGTTGGTCGTGTTTTATTGGACTCAGAATTATACATGCTAATTGTACACAGGTTGTCGCTGTTGAACTGACTGCACCGGTTAGTTTCTATTATCACTGGGTTTCACACCAATACGCTGGATATTCGGAATTGAACAGAGAGACAGCTACACGGGATATAAGGATTAAACGGTGGAAAAGTTACACTGGATATCTGGAATTAAACAGAGGAAGAGTTACACTGGATAATTGGATCTAAAAAGAGAAAATGTTACACTAGATATTTGGAATTGAACAGAGGAGTAATTGTATTGGATAGCTGGAATTAAATATTGGAGGAAGTTACATCGGAGCTCGGATTGCGGCATAGTCGTCTAACTGGCTCGTCTGTATTGTGTGGACGACAAGATGGGGAAGTCTAAGGCGTCTACGGGACGGAAGGGCAAAGGAAAGCGGAGAGAGCCAGCGCTTCAAAACAGTGACCCGATCAGGGGGACAACGCCAGCTCCACATTCTCGAGTGACGATACGCGGCTCGAGGAGTAACCCAGCCGCTTCGGCAGGGCGGGAGCGCCAAGGAGACCAGACTCCGACGGGGGGGCCAACATCACAGAATCCCTAGAAACGGCGAATCAACCGTCTATTGTCCATCCTCCACCCGGTGAGTTACCTAGCCACGGGCTAGTCTCATCTTCTAATTCCGCAAACATATCATTCCCTAAGGAGATGGGGGAGATGGCGCAGTGAGACATATAAACTTTATGTCCGTTAATAGGTTGGACAAGGTCGGGTTGATTGTAGGCAAAGGAGATAGGGGCCTACTTATAAGGTGTGGATATAATTATGGAGAGTTAGTACGATTGCTTACTTTGTTTTCAATAATTTTAACCAGCTCAGTGGGATGTTATTCATTTTCGTATAACCACGCACTTATTTGGGGTTAGTCGTGTTTCGACAAGTGATGTTGTACAATATTTAGTATGTTAAACAAGTTCGGTACGATACTAGAAATGCAATCGTGTCAGAACGATGTGCGTGCAATGACGCCTTGTTTGTACATGTCAAACGAAAGAGCATCTCTCGGACTAGTTACGCAGAGTATGAAGTAGCATTTAATGTCATGCTTGACCGATTTTAAAAAAAGTCCGGCTTCTTGATGCTCTGCACTTGGCCACTTAGAATGTGCCTGTAAAATTTCAAGAAAAATAAAGATCGTTCTGGGGTCCAGAAGCGTGAACCCGATTTGCCCCATAGACAATGCGTGTAATGCATGGGCGGAAAACGTACAGGATCTGTATTATGACCGGACTTTAATTGTTTGTTTTTTCTCTCTCTTTATGTCACTTTATCTGACGTATTTGGTATCATGGGAAAGAGAATTTCATGGTTGTTATTGTAAACAATTTTTTTTTGTTCTATGGTAATCCTATCGAAACACGTGATGTAAAATAGATTTATAGGACAAAATTGCGTCTTCAATGACCCCCTTGACCAATTTTAAAAATCCGGCCAAGAGGTGCCCTGCGTATTGCAACTCGGAATGTCACTGCAAATTTTCAAGAAAAAAAAAAAAGGGACGTTTAGGGGGTGAAAAGCAGTCTGAAAAAATGACGCCATAGCCGATACGTGTTATATTATTGGGCGGAACCTCGGCGGAATTCGTATAATGACCCTTGTTCAAATGTGATTTACTCAAAAATTTCTGTGTGAACATATACCATACTTGGTATCATTCGAAAGGGCACTTCATTGCGGTCAGTTTGACACCGTTGTCATCTGCGCGCAATGTACTGCACGCATTAAAGGCGCTATTACGTAACGCATAGTAAATTCATCATTTTTGGCGATAACTTTGCGCTGACGTATTCGAATTTTACCAAACTTGGCAGACAGTTGTCACGTATATGGATACATGTGTCTGCCAAGTTTCATTGATGTAGGTATAAAGATCGTTATTTTAGAGTAAGTTGAAGTTATTTCGGAATTTTCTCGAAAATGGCGAATTTGGAAGGCAATTTTTCTCAAATTTGGTCAGTGTTAGGGTATATAATTTTGTATATGGCTGGAAAGGACATATCTTCAAGTATCTAAATCCAAAAAAGGGTACGGGTTTGCCAAGCCATTATGAAGATACGGCCACAGAGAGAAAGCCAATTCCTAAAACTTTAGAGGGCGCTATTTATGTTGTGCAAAGCCATTGGAGCGTGAAATTTGGCACGGCTATGTGCAATTATGAGATAAAGATACTGTGAGATTTAAAAACAAAACGGAATTTATATGAGAAAGTTATGGCAGTTTTAGATTGTTTAGGGGTCCATTTTTCAAGAACTTGAGATTTATTGGAGGAGTCGGTTTTAGATTTGAAATTCGAGTATGAAGATGGCATTGTGAAGGTCAAGTCATCCGTCGCAGATGAAAGGACATCTCTCAGACTATCTAGAGGAGTTTGTTAAAAGTTTGTAGGATCTAGGATAGTGGGGATGGGAAGGAAGATATAACGGCCTTAAAATGGACCAGAAACGGACAAAATGGCGCCTGGACGGTCATGCATGGGTGATTTCCAAAATCGAAGAAAGTAGTGACCTTGATGAGATGTTAGAGACTATGCCTATGAAATTTGAAAGGAAAAAGACATGAGGAAAGCACCTAACTAGGAATCACAAACACTACGTGCAAAACGAATGCGATTTCCTGACGATAAGGATAAGGGAAAGGAGAATATTAATGGGGCAGAATGTGAGCGAAAACAAGGCTATGACGAAGGTCGTCATTGCGATAATATGCTATATAGAATTGAATTTGCTTCGCTTATGTAATTATGTTAGAAACCTTTGGTTCTATAAGCCCATAAAAGGTACGCCATACTCGGAAGGAATTTGGTTTTTATCTTTCTCCAAATAGGTGCCCAGGCTCACCGGGTTTGGGTGTGCGGAGACATTCTCGTGAGGCGAGCTGGTGAGCGGGCGTTTACCAGAGGCTGTCGAGACCTGGGAATCGCTGGTTGTGAGGTGGCATGGCACGGGCGAGGAGGGGCGTCGCTATACGCGATTTCTCGCGTCAATTACAGGGCCAAGTGAGGTTCGGTCCTTCTCCATCGGAGCTAATCATCCATGCGGGCTCGAACGACTTGGGGCGTTATTTTGCAAAGGACTGTCGACAAGCGGTGGATGAAGCACTGAATACAGCGCGGTCATTGTTGCCGCAATGCTACATTTCATTTTCAAGCATCTTACTCGCCTGTATTACTATGGTCATGATGTACACGTCACGTCGCAGGTTGTCATCAATGATGTGCGGAAAGGTGTCAACAAGTATGCCAGACGGAGGGTCCGGCGTATGTGTAGTGGATCATTCATAGGCCACAATTTCAATGTCCAAGAACACTGGTATTTTCACAGAGATGGCGTGCATCTGTCTGATGAGGGATGTGATCTTCTCATGGAGAACTTTGCGTCAGCGGTTCGATTTGCTCTTAATCTTTGAAACTTTATTTTGTGCATGCCCTTTGTTTTATTGCGGGCAATCAGGAGTATATTGAAATTTAAAGAGTAGATTACGATTTAAAATGGTTTATTGACAGGCTGACAAAATGTAGGTCAAGAGGTTGTTTACATTTTTGAGGGAAATTCACGCGCTAGGAAATGTAATACTTTGTATTACATTGGAAGGAAATGTACAAGCGTATGTACGCTTATCAAGCAAGCGCGGAAAATACCGCCAGCAAATTACAAATAGCACGAAGGGGCTTTCATTCTAGTTATGGCTTTCATTTGAATGGACAAGAAGGAAAATGTACGGAGTCTGAAACATTCCCACCACCTCCCCATTATCTCCACCAATAAAAGTATTTTTAGTATATTAGTGGCATAAATTAAATATTGCTTGGTGGTTCGAAGTAGCCAAGGTATACGTATTAGTACGGAAAGGATTTAGGGTTTCAGGTATGAAAGGTACGGATAGGGTTTATGTAATAAATTGGTCAGTGATTTATGAAGTTAATGCAGAGCCGGGGGGCGTTATTTTTTTATGCGGCACAGATTGGGGCTTTTTTTAAAAAGGGGTCTTGATTTACAGACTAATAGTGGTCGTGTGCGTACTAGACAGTATAGTAGTCGAGGTCTGTTTTTAATAGTGTTAACATGTAATCCACTACCGTATGGAAAATCATTACATCAACAATTAAAATGAAATTGGAAATCTGAAGAGGAGGCAGCACGTCAATAAGGAGAACATCACAATAATTAGTCAATGAAACTTAGCTAACTTAAACGAAGAGGAATGTTATCTAAACACATAGTTCGCGATGGATATTCAAACTTCTTCGCAGCGCTAATGCGCTAGCGAACATGACTAGTCTCACGTACGTGCAGACACTATTCAGAAGGGAAAGAACGTACTTCCCATAGGCTCAACACGCGCCATGCCCCAATCTGTGCCGCATAAAAAAATAACGCAGCCGGGGGCATTTGGCCTGGTCGCACATCAAGCGTCGTGCACAAAGACAGTGGGCCGTAGGGGAATTTTCCCATTGGGTTTCGCCCCTACCCGGTTTTGTATGGGTAAATCACTAATCACATGGTACTGATAAGTTTATTGATCAATAATTGTCAGCCAATAATTTTCGACCCCACTCAATTTTTACATGCGAGGGGGTTGCCAATGTATATTCAGTCGAATTTGTTCGCATGTCAATTCTTAGTTTTCCGGCCCCCATTCGATTTGAATGCGGGGGGACCTAGTTGTACCTACACATTTTCAAACTCAGGGTGTCACGCTTTAATCTTAGGCATCATCCGATCTTACAGGCGGAGAGGCTGGTATATATATATACATCTATTTTCTATAACTTTAGGCATCACTCGATTTTATAGGCGGGGGCTGATATAATGACTTAATGTATATAAGTTTAGCCTTGGCATCACTCGATTTCATAGACGGGGGGCCTAGCATTTGTAAGCATTTTTATGATTCAATATATCTGTGTTATTTTGTTATGACACCCAGAAAATCAAAATGTGCAAAATAAGCGTCCATCTCAAAATGTTAATAAAGCCACAAAAATAACGCAAAGTTGATTGTTTGTTATTTTTGTTAGCCGTGCATAAATTTTGCCACATGCCCAGGTTCTATTTCGCTAGGCAAAAGAAAGAAAAAAAAAAAAAAAAAAAAAATTGGGTTGTTGGGATTTGGAGTTTGTTCTTTTGTTTCGTTCCTGAACTATAATCATTTCCAGTATGCCTCAAGGAGAGGAATGGCCAAGAGCGCCATGAACCGACGGTGGGGACAGGCTGCGATTACCAGATCTTGTGTAGGGAACCAATGGCCCAGGAAATTGGGCCTGCTGGGTAGAGCACCGTCTTCCCAGCTGGTCACGTGACCCGTGACCCTCGGGTTCCCATATTTGTGGAATCGCAGTCTGTCGCCTTCCGCCATTGCAAACAAATAATTATGGAAATGGTTTTATATGATTTCATATCTATGTTATGTAATAATATGTCAAGTTGGAAATATGCTACCGCAAAAACTCGAACGGAAATATGTAAATGGTTTTTGTATGATTTTATATCTATGTTAATAGTATGTCAAGTTGGAAATATGCTACCGCTAAAACTCGAACGGAATTATAGAAATGTTTCTATATGATTTCTTATCTATGTTGATAATATGTCAAGTTGGAAATAAGCCAACTCAAACGGAAGAATTAAAAGTTGAGAAAAAGGCAATAACAGCATTTTCATTGTATTTCTTATTGCAATACGTTTATTTTGATGTTATCAAAATAAACCCAATTGTAATAGAATGCAATAGTGTAGGCCGGAAATATGCGGCAAGCCGGTGACTACACACGATAGCGCGCCTCTTTTGTAAAATGATTTTGAGGTCAATAACCGAATGTTTCCCAGCAGGTCGGCAAATATCAAACATAGGCGCATCTCTTTGTAACCTACATTGAGGTCACAAAGCCGAATCTTTACCACGCGTGTTTTGTAAATATCAATGATAGGCGCGCTTTTGTAATACATATCGGGGTCGCAAGGCAAGTGTTTCCCACGACGTGTATTTTTACTAATCAATGGGTCATTCTCAGCTAATACTTCGTTGAGTTGGTCGTGTTTTCCCTCCCTCCCTCCCCTCAATTCCTTGCTGACTTGTGGACGGGCAGGATTAGGCTCATGATTATTGGGTAGGAGGTTGTCAGGGGGAGGGGGCGGTCCTTTATTGAGAAAGTGTATATAGGGAGACCGGAGTGGTACTTGCCCGGTTCATCAGACCGACCTTGCCGGTCTTGTGGGCTGTCGGTCGGTCTACTTGAATGTTCGGCAACTGACCTATTCTCAATCGATCTTTAAATCATTCAGTCAGTCCATCAATCACTCACTCACTCACTCACTCAGTTAATCGATTTATCACTCACTTAAGCAATCAGTAATTCAATCAATCAATCAATTAATGACTCACTCACTCGTTCATTAACTCAATCAACAAATCAATCACTTAACCTTCTATCAATCAGTCAAGCAAAACATCATCGAGTCAATCAGTCAATCAATCATAACTTAAATCAGATCAAATTTCCAGAAAACAGAAACAAATATTTAGTACGGACGGGAGAAAGATTCAAAATCGAGCTGAATTTTGAGAAAAATGAGTAACGACTCGCTAATAATATATCTGCCTAAGACACCGGAGTACATTTCATATATAACAGTGGTACAACTATGTTGCACAAGCTCCCTCTCGAGTTAAAATTGCTGGCCGTTTTTCCTTTGTACACACGTGCCCCCCCCCCCCCCCCGCTAGTAAATTTGATAACCTATTTTTTTGGGGGGGGGGATGACCGTCAGAAAATGTGACTTGTGTCCCATCCCCCCTCCCCAGAAAATCATCCCGTATACACCAAAAAGTTTATATCCTTTTTTGCAAATACATGTAATAGATCACATCTTTTTGTACATATACTTTGTAATATGTTTTATTAATAACTAATGTCTTGTTTCATTCCAATTCATTTCACTATTACAATATACAAATAACATAAATACATGTACATGGAATTGAACATTGTTACATAAAAATAATAGAATACAAGTCATGTACATACATTGGAACAAGAATATCAAAGTTGCTTGGCAGGTAGCAGCCAGAAAGGAAGTGACGGTTTATAAGTGGCCAACTTAAAGAAGATATAATTAACAGTTAAATGTATATACCAGATTTAAATGACATGACAAAACACATCATTCCTACCACAAAAAAACACATCACAGTTCATGACATAATATTGCAGATCAATGAGTTTATTTAAAAAAAAATGAAATTAGATTAATATTTTGAAAGAAGAACTTTGAAGTTATATAGACCAGTTCTGGTCATAATAATAATAATAATAATAATAATAATAATATTGGATATTTATATAGCGCACATATCCACCCTGCAAGGTGCTCAAAGCGCTCCAATATTACCCCGGCTCTGCTAGGCTACCGATCTCGGTGCTCACAGCATTCGAGGAATTCCTTCCTACCGGTCCCCATTTACTTAACCTGGGTGGAGTGTGGCAAATGTAGATCAATGTCCCCAAAGGACATTAGTGCCGTGGCGGGATTCGAACCACGGACCGTGTGATCGACAGTCCGGCGACGTATCCACTCGTCCACGACACCTCTACCTCATGGGATTATATTCTGAAAGAAACGTTGTGGAATCGACCAGAAAAGGTTGTTCATCTAGCATATAAGTATTAGTGTGTACTGCAAGGTTCTGGAATCGTCAAAATGATAAGAAATTTGGCCCACTCTTGGTAAAGTTACAAGCACTGTACACAGAAACATGTATACGGGACTACGCGACATTTATCCAGACCGGATAGACATAATAATTTACCAAATATATCAAATAGTAGGCGGTTTCCTGGCAAAATGTGTATCATCACGTATTAGTCAAAACATATTCTTTCACATGATTGGTAATCAGAGCTTCCATTTCAATTTTTGAGAGGGGGCGTTTTCAAAACTGGTCTTTACCTTTAAGTTGACATTTCTTTAAAACCTTTTTTGTTAAGTTCTTCAGTTTGAAATCTTGGTTAATCATTATCTTGGTTTGAAGCCGAGTTGGTTAACCCCTTGAAATATCTCTATTTAACAGACTTCTTCTGTTACTGTTAATAAAATAGCAAAACGTGACGTAAAATCGGATTTATTACCCCCAGACACACAGACTTCTCCTCCGTGCACAGACGAAACGAAAAATGTGTCAGGTCAGCATTTTACGAAACCGTCACAATTTCAGGTTTACCGAAAACGCGGACATTATAATTAACAGCAATATATAAAACATTCCATTACTAGGATGATTATCCCCTACAGAAAATAATATTTGAGTCCATAATAATAAAATATCGTCTACATTATTTGTACATTTATAACAGCTACCAAAAAAGTGACATTCACCAAATTTCCCCAAATATCTTCTTTTTAAAATAAATTTTGGTGATAGTGTATTAGTTTTTATACACAGAAGGACCTATAAGAACATGTTTACAATTTAAAATTTCGGCCACAGCTTTGACAAAGAAAACTGCTCGGTGATGTTTAATAAAATCCTTAGTACAAAGCGAACAAAGAGTAGCTGTTAAATCATATTTTAAAGAAAATTATAAAGACCGATTTCTCTAATGTTTCTGCATTCATCGAAGTTAGTGAGATTCCTTTCTTATAAATACTGTTTTATTTTTATGAGTTTAGACAGGATTGACAACTATGTCTCTCGACAATATATTTAGGACAGAAACTTTAAAAAATGGAAACACAAACAAAGCGAAATATCTCCAAAAAGTGAATAATTGAATCGGGTATTTCAGACAAGTTCCATGCCATTTCTCCCACGTACTTTGCCAGACGGAAAGTAAACATAAAAAACAGTAAACAAATATCAAAATCCTACAAATGAAAACATGTAACCTTATTTTGACATTTACTTTACAATACTTTTGCAACATACATCATCCAATCAAAAGGTCGACTTTTAAAAATCTTAAACCCTTTAATACACTAGAGAAAATATAAGAAGTGAACATTAATATGAAAAAATGGCATTTCCTCTCATGATTCTGGGTAAAATATTTAAAAAAGTTTGAATAATCAGACAATGATCTGAAATGCATTGAAGAAAATGAAGGAATTTTTTCAATATATTAAACAGCAATATATAAAACATTCCATTACTAGGATGATTTTCTCCTATTGTAAAATAATCTTTGATTCCACAACAATGAAATTGTGTCTACATCATTTATATATTTATAACAGCTACCAACAAAGTCTCATTGACATGTAGAGTCACTTTAAAAAAAAAATCTTTAAAGATAAACACATGAGAAGTATATCAAAAGAAAGGTTACTTTTTATATCTTATAAAGGTTCAATCATTCAAATTGATCTACATGATCTAGGGATGTAATTTCTAAAACAGTCACCCAAACTCCATGTCACCTAGTTCAAGATATAACTGATTCCACTGGATGTTACATACACTTTATGAAGTCACAGAAACACAAGGCGTGCTAGAAACTTTTGAAAAAAGGGAGGTGGGGAGGGTTCATTTTGCAACGAAATATTATGTTACTCTTTTTACCAGAAAAAAGGTCCGGTCACCCCCCCCCCCCCCCCGTCTTCCTACAGGCCTGAACACAGTGATATCATACAATGTAAGTAATGAGGAGTCATCTGGTAATTTCAGTGGAATATATAGAGTCTATCAGGAGTGCAGAGAGCGATCTCTCCTGATCGGTACTGCTGGAGATAGTACCAATTTCTCTCATGCTTTTCAATCTTGTAATCAATGACAAGGCTCTGGACATGCTTCAGCTCGTTAGTGTACTCATCAATGCTGACCAAACCTACATCGTACTTTAACTTGGCTATCAGGATTGTATTCCATTGAGACACAGCGGCGTATGGGAAATAACCTAATTCCGTTAATTGATACTTTACAACACCTTGTTTGTCAATCAATCGTATCGTATTACCAGATGTTATGATCATGTAATCATTATAACTAGTAATTTGCACAGGTTCATATCCATCACATGGTATCTCCCTGATCGCCTTTCCCCCTGCTGGTGAGATTACCTGGATCTTTCCAGCTTCCCTGTAGCTAACATATATCTGATCATCACCGTCCACAGTGAGGTCGGCAAATCCTCCTTCATCGTGACTCAGACTCTCAAACATTACATTCAACTTTGTGCACTCTAGTTTGTAAAGTGTGATATTGTTTGAGACATCAATTATGACATACCGATCATCAGAGAGGAATCCTACTCCACGAATCACCACATGTTTAAGAACTGTCTGATGAATCTGGCCATCAACAGAGAAAATATTCACACCACCTGTACTATAACCCACTGCCATCCTACCGTCTGGTGTACTAACCATGGCATTCATGCTACCCTTATTAGGCAAAACGATGTTCTTTGCAACTGCATATACGATCTTACCGAGAGTTAGCTCGTCCATTCCAACGTTTCTCTGAAAAGTGACACTCTTCCCTTTCTTGCTCGATTCCATCGGCTGCTTGTAGTCAGGATCTTCTTGTTTCAAGGCCTCTTGTAAGTCTTGACATAGAGTGTCGTGTGCAGCCAAAGCATCCATATCTAACGGTATCTTTGTCCTATTGATAACCACGTCAGCTATGGTGGTCAAGTGAGTGATGTGCTCCTGAGCCGATTTTTTCATTTCGTCCAGTTCTTTCTCTATTCCTTCGGTCTTACCCTTGACTTCGCCAATGAGGATTTCTTTCTTCTTTGTCAACTGCTTGACTGATTCGTCATATGCATGGTTAATATCATCTGTACACTGCTTCTGTACATTGCTCACACGCTCCTTCTGTTCATCAATGAAATCAACATATTTCTGAAAGCAAGAGCGTTTCTTTTCCGCCTTCGATTTGAGGACCTCGATATTCTCCATATGGCTGCTTTCATAAAGAGCTGCCTCGATGATCCGATGTCCTTCGTCTTTATGCTCCATGACAACACACCTGAAGCAGGCAAATCTCCTGCAGTCGGAACAGAAGCACTCCTCATCCTCTTTTTGGTGTTTCCTGCACTTACGGTATCTACGTACTGACACCTTTCCTGATTCGATCTCACTTATGGCTAAGACCTCATGACTGATGAAGTCTCGCCACAGAGAGTGTGTGTTGTGACAAGTGATACAGAGATACTTGCCACAGTCTTGACAGTAGACAACAGCTTGCGTCCTGTCCTCGGATTTACAAATCGAGCAAAAGTGATAGTGATTTTTCACGTCCTCTATGAGAGACTTCAAAGCTAGATTTGCCGGTAATTTGCTGACATCATGGTTTGGGACCTGGGTTTCAGCTCTGCAGACAGGGCATCGGAGCATCTGGTCGTTACCATGGCATTCCAAGAGGTTGGCTAGACAGGTCTTGCAGTAGGTGTGAGAACAAGACAGAATCTTTGGATCGGTGAAGGTATTCAGACATACAGGACACTCCAGACTCTGCGCAATGACATTCTTTAATGAATCAGCCATGATTCGAATTCTACATGAAAACGGGATAAAAGAAAACGACAAAAAATAATGATTATTGTAGCTTTGATTCCCTCACGTCTTTTTCCTGCAGAATATAACGCGTACAAAATATGATATTCCGTTTTATCATAATAAAAAAATTATCATGTTATTCATCAACTGAATGAAGTAATACAAACTGATTTTAAAAGAACGTTTTTCCATTGTCGCTCTTCAGTCAATGTACATTATAATGGGGAAAATTATGATGATAGTAATAACAATGCAACTGTGTCACATTATGTTAGATGCGTATGGAAGACCACTACATTGGAAATACGCCAAGAAAAAGGATTAACTTTGATAGTATACGTTTTAAACATAAGGGACTGTTAGATTCTGCACGACGAGAACGCGGAATGCCCTTTTAAGGCAATGTGACGCCACTGCCAGTGCCTTAAAAGGACGTCACATTGCCTTAAAAGGGCAGTCCACGTTCTCGTCGTGCAGAATCTCAAAGTCCTTATTGACTGCTACAGGACATGCCTCCGCTATGGGATAATTGTCTGCATCAAAACTTTCTCGTTAAACCAATAGGATCAATCCCAATGATCGTTATCGATAGCATTTCTAGAGAAGTATCTAAAGCAGTACTCTATATTCATGTACCCATGCACATTGGAATATATTACTTCAAAAGAAATCAGCATGTTGTAGAGGGGAAATTATATAGACTGCTCTGTTTTGGCAGAATCACATTAACCTGAATGATTTACCATGTACATTCATATTCATATAACATGTAAGAATAATATTTCATGACAAAATTTGTAATTTAAATCACTGCAACATACCAAAATCTTCGTTTTTCCACAGGACAAAGGAACAGAGAGAAGATATACTTGGCTTTTCTGGTCTTAGCTCAATCACTCTCCATTTATTCCCTGAAGACATCTAGAATGAGGGCCACCTTTTTAGCCGGAGAAAAATGATGATTTTATGAACCAGATACAAACAAAGCCTCAAAAGTGTCTAGGCGTCAGCCTAATAAAGTTATATACAACAACGAAAAACGAAAATATTGCGTATTGTCACTACATTTCATCTTCCTTCATTAAATATCGATCAGTCTAGGTGTTAAATCAAATCAGTAAAGCATGTACAATTTATATTTTTACATTGTAATGTCCAATGATCATGAGTGGTACTATAAACGTGTATGTATTTAGTCTCTTAGTTTATTGTAAGTGACTGGGAATTCCCACTAAACTTTGGCAGACAACTAAACTAAGATCGCCCAACAAAACCTCGATCTAAGATTTGTTAATCACGTAAGCTGAAATGTTTACCATGTGTATTCATATCTACATAATTAAAATGTAATAATAAGAGTTCATTACACATTTTCTTAATTCTAATCACAATAACATACCAAAATCGTCACCCCCCCCCCCCAGGACAGACGAATATGAACGATGTCAATATGATCACAAGTTTTCTAATGCGACATACGATACTTCCGGGTTCACGATCAAGTACAAACAAAGCCTCAAAAGTGTCTAGGCGTCAGCCTAATAAAGTTATATACAACAATGTAAAAACGAAAATATTGCGTATTGTCACTGCATTTCATCTTCAATGATCATGAGTGGTACTAAAATAAAGAGGAATGTTTTTAGTCTCTTAGTTTATTGTAAGTGACTAATCACGTAAGCTGAAATGTTTACCATGTGTATTCATATCTACATAATAAAAATGTAATAATAAGAGTTCATTACACATTTTCTTAATTCTAATCACAATAACATACCAAAATCGTCACCCCCCCCCCCAGGACAGACGTATATGAACGATATCAATATGATCACAAGTTTTCTAATGCGACAGACGGGTTCATGATCAAGTACATGAACAATTTTAGGAGCGGGTTTCAAAATCTGTTTTGTTAAGGGGTGCAGCCTATATTAGTTCTTCATGCTTTACCAAACGTAGTCTAAACATACACCATTCTCATATTGCCTCATATAGCTCAATCGCTCTCCACTAATCATGTCCAAGACATATACACCACTCAATTCAACAGTATATAGAGTCCAGACCCTGTCTAACTAATTCAGCCTAAGGAAAATTATGATTTTATAAACCAGATAAAAACAAAAGTGTCCTTGAGTCTGCCTAATATATATGTATACGTCAATATAAAACAGAAATATTTAAAAATGTAACCAACTTTCTTTTAGTAATGACACAGCCATTTTAATTCACTCACCTCTTTTTCCGTAAGAACGTACCGGTCAAGGTGTTATCAGGGAGTTGGAATGGATCCCTGCTGTTATATTAAATCAGTAAACATTACTGATCTTTGCCTTTACAATCGACTAGTGCACTGATCATAAGCAGCACTATATACATGTATGCATTCAGTTTGTCAATCTATTTTTAGGTACTGGGAAAACCCAACAACCTTTGACCTTCAAAAAGTAATGGCCCAATAAGCACTCGATCTCGGAGATGGCGCTAAACATGCTAACCAGATCCCAAAAGGAGAAAAGTAAAAACAGATATTCAATCTTAGATCTTTACATTTATTGGACTATTCATCATGATCTGATTCAGGGAGCTAAGAGGTTGTTCGATTTATTATAGTTTTAGGTTGTTTACAGGCTGTTTTGCCATAATTTCATAGACCTACAAGACATGAGGGTAAGGGTGCTGCGCCCACCCCCCCCCCCATCCCCACCCCGGATTTTAAACTTTCATATAATGTATTTCGGGCAATGGCACATCAATTATGGCGGTTGCGTACTATTCCAACAGCCTATTATCCTATCTATATGTTCATATTTTAGTTGTATGTCCTGAAGTATTTAAAAAAACAAAAACAGGTCAGTTTCATGCACAGTAACGTTTATTTCCTTTCATTCCTTCATTATTTTTTCACGTCAACAAAATGAAAATTCTCAAGTGAAAAAAAATGTAAATACATTATGTCGAAATCCATTTCAAGAGCGTGTTAAAGGACAAGGCCATTCCAAAAATAAGTTACTTTCAATAGAAGCAAAAAAAGTTTGAGCAATATCGGATAACTAATAAGAAAGTTATGAATTTTGAAAAAGTATGTAAAACTATGGAACTACCCCAAGACAACTACCCCCTACAGCAACCATCTTCTAGGACAACTAACATCCGCACAACTATGATATCAACGTAGCCATTATAGAACCAGGATTCTTAAAGACACTGATGTCAAGTAAAACAAAATCTTCACAAATAATCTAGACAAGGCATGGCAGAAAATCGGAATACATAGAAGAGGGCTTCCAAAAGTGTACATTTCTACTTGAGGAAAGGTGTTTATTAAAAAGGAAGTCCACCCTGATATGAATTTGGATTTAAAAGAAGCAGAAAATGAGAGGAACAGGCCAGTGGAAGTACGCGTGTTATGTACTTAAAACATATTACGTAATATCTATTGTTAGGGATTTATGTTCTTGTTATAACAATGTTTAGTTTTTAATTCATTGTTGGATGTGTAACGCAAATAGACATGTTCTCAAAATTCAAGTTTGATTGTATTCTTAAAGAAGATGCATATTCGGTTTCTTGCTTGAAGTAATGTAATATTTGAAGTTCCTAATTTCCTTTTAAAATGCTAAAGAATAAGGAAAAATTAATTTTCTTAAGCCTACATGTCATTACCGTCCTATACTGCGACGCGATGCAGTAAAAATTGCACATATTTGGGCATTTTGGTCTAGCTGTGAAGTTCACCGAATCATCGCTCTTTTGAACTTAAAATCCCCTTGAATACAATCAATCAATCAATCAATCAATCAATTGGTTCAATTCAATGGACCGGTTTGCTAACATATTCAATTTTATGGATGTTTCATTCCTGGCAACCTAGTGACGAAGAATACCATTTATCCCTAAGTTATTTGGAATCCAGTATGCATACATTATTTGTTGCTATGGTGGGCAATTCTCGGACAAGCATATGGTTTGTTAAGAATAACCTTTGTTTAAAAAGTTTGCATACAATCTGAATATGTTATTAAACCGGTTCAAAGTAACCCACTCACTCACTCACCCAATCAACCAATCAGTCAATGAATGAACTAACCAATCAATCACTCAAACAATCAATTTTGCAATCAATAAACTAGTCAATAAAATGCCACCAACCCACATGATAAATCAACCAACTACTGCTCTCAAGACCGACCGTCCAAAAGATGGACGGCCCACAAGACCGACCGCCCACAAGACATACGTGTTAAAGGGTTCATCAGTCTGACCTTGTTGGTCTTGTGGGCGTGCGGTCTACTTGGATGGTCCGCAACTGACCGATTCTCACTCGATCTTTAAATCATTCAGTCAGTCCACCCATCAAGCATTCACTCACTTAATCAATCAGTCAATCGATTAATCACTCACTTAATGAATCAGTATTTCATTCACTCAACCAGTCATTCACTCGTTCATTCATTCAATCAGTCACTCACTCAATCAATCAATCAATCAATCAGTCACTCAATCATACCTTCTATCAGATCAAATTTCCAGAAAACAAAAAAATTATCTAGTACGGAGAAACATTCAAAATCGTGCCTAATTTTAAAGATGAAATAACGACTCACTCACAATAAACAATATATCTGCCTAAGAAACCGGAGTACATTTCATATATTACAGTGGTACAACTATGTTGCACAAGCTCCCTCTCGAGTCAAAACTGCTGGCCGTTTTTCCTTTTAACACACGTGCCCCCCCCCCCCCCAACGCTATAAAATTGAATAAATTACTTTTTTAGGGGATGAACGTCAGATAATGTGACTTGTGTCCCATCCCCCCTCCCCAGAAAATCATCCCGGATACCCCACAATGTTTATATCCTTTTTTTGCAAATACATGCAATAGTCACATCTATTGAGATGTTGTATTAATAACTACTGTCTTTTTTTAATTCAATTCATCTCACTATTGCAATAAAAACTACGTACGTACATGTTCATGGAATTAAACATTGTTACATGAACATATTAAAATACATACATACATACATTGGAACATGAATATCAAAGTTGCTTGGTAGGTTGGCAGCCAGAAAAGAAGTGACCCTTATAAGAGGCCGACCTAAAGAAGATATAATCAACAGTTAAATGTATGTACCAGCTTACAATGACATGACAAAACACAACATTCCTCACAGATCAATGACATTTTTATTTAAAAAAAAATTGAAATTAGAATAAGACTTTGTAAGAATATATTTAAGTTGACCCTTTGTTTAACCTTTTATGTTTGTTAAGTTCTTCAGTTTGAAATCTTGGTTTATCATTATCTTGGTTTGAAGCCGAGTTGGTAAACCCTCTGAAATATATTTCTTTGAAGCCCCTCTGCACTAGTTTGGCATGCAGGAATTAGACCTCCCTGCAAGGTCACTGACAGGTAGTTATCTCATCAAATCAGCTCTCAATTAACATAAGAAAAGGGCATCGTGGAGGATCAACCGATACCGCTTAGGCATTGTTGGTTGTATAGAGGGCGCAAGTAGCCATAAGTAGAAGCTTTAACAGACGGTGAACTTATACTTATGACAGTTTCGTGGAACGATGCCCAGACCGACCAGAGACCGAACATAAAATTGCATTTATTCACAGAATGAAAAAGAAATGGTCGATTTGGAAAGATCTGTGAGGTTGTTTTGGAGTCGGTTCGGTGGTGTGACTGCAGTATCACGGTCTTATATGGGGGCGAAATAACATAGGGTGCCCACTGCAGGGCCACTGTTTGTAAATGTAGGGAGGAAAACGAGTTTATTATTGACAATAAAAACAAATTCAACTGCCAGTTACCGATGTCCACTGCTTGATACTAACCAAGAGATCAAATATAACAATAAGCATTGCATAATTATCATTGTGCCAGTTTAGCGATTTTAGTTCTCCAAAAATCTTCATATGTTTAAAATTAAGAATCAGATGTACATGTATAACATCATGATCGTTATAGAAAATTTCCTATTTCTAATTCTATATTATTAAGTATAAGCAAACAAAAATGAAAACACAGACAAAACGAAATATCTCAAAAAAAGTAAATGAATTGGTACTTTCAGACAAGTTCCATGCCATTTCTCCCGTGTACTTTGCCAGACGAAAAGTTGACATAGAAAACATAAAACAAGATATCAAAGTCCTTCAGATGAAAACATAAACCCTTATTTTGATATTTACTTTTACAATACTTTTTCAACTTACATTATACAGACGAAAGGTCGATTTTCAAATATCTTACACTCTAATACACAACTAGAGAAATTGTAAAAAGTAAAATTAATATGAAAAAGTGGGATTTCCTCTCATAATTCTGCATAAAATGTAAACATTAATTTGAATAATCGTAAAGTGATCTGAAATGCATCGTTGAAAATGAAGGAAAGATATTCAATGTATTTAACAGCAATACATAAACAATTAAATCACTAAAATGATTATCGCCTACTGTAAAACAATCTTTGAGTCCACAATAATAAATTATTGTCTACACCATTTATACATATATATAGCAGCTACCAAAAGAGTCACATTCACATGTAGAGTCATCATCAACAACTAAATCTTGAAAGATAAACACGTCAGAATTGTATTAAAAAAAGAGGTTACTTTTTATGTTTTTAGAAAGGTTCCATCATTCAAATTCATCTACTCGATCTAGGAATTTCATTTCTGAAACAGTCACCAAAACTCCATTTCACCTAGTTCAAGATATAACTGATTCCACTGGATATTATATACAATTTATGAAGTCACAGAAACACAAGGCATGTTAGAAGCCTTTAAAAACACGGGCGGGGAGGGGTCATCTTTCAACGAAATATTATGTTACTCTTTTTACCAGAAATAAAAAAAGGTCCGGACGCACACATCCCCCGTCTTCCTATGCGCCTGAAAACAGTGATATGATACAATGTAAGTAATGAGGAGTCATCTATTTATTTCAGTGGAATATATAAAGGCTATCAGGAGTGCAGAGAGCGATCTCTCCTGATCGGTACTGACGGAGATAGTACCAAATACACTTGGGCTTCTCAATCTTGTAATCCATGATAAGGTTCTGGACATACTTCAGCTCGTTAGTGTACTCATCAATGCTGACCAAACCTACATCGTGTTTTAACTTGGCTATCAGGATTGTATTCCATTGAGACGCAGCGGCGTATTGGAAATAACTGAATTCCGTTAGTTGATACTTTACAACACCTTGTTTGTCAATCAATCGTATTGTATTAGCAGACGCAGTGATCATGTAATCATTATAACTAGTAATTTGCTCAGGTTCATACCCATCACATGGTATCTCCCTGATCGCCCTTCCCCCTGCTGGTGTGAATACCTGGATCTTTTGAGCTTTCCTGTAGCTAACATAGACATGATCATCACCGTCTACAGTGAGGTTAGCAATTCCACCTTCATCGCTACTCAGAGTCTCAAACATTACATTCAACTTTGTTTGCTCTAGTGTGTACAGTGTGATTTTGTTTGAGCCATCAAGTATAACATACCGATCATCAGAGAGGAACCCTACTCCATGAATCACCACATGTTTAAGAACTGTCTGCTGGATCTGACCATCAGCAGAGAAGATCTCCACGCCACTTGTACCATATCCCACTGCCATCCTACCATCTGGTGTACTAACCACGGCATTCATTCTATTCTCAGCAGGCAAAGCGATGTTCTTTGCTACTGCATTTACGATCTTACCAATAGTTAGCTCGTCCATTCCAACGTTTCTCTTAAAAGTGACTCTTTTCCCTTTCTTGCTCGATTGCATCGGCTGCTTATAGTCAGGATCTTCTTGTTTCAAGGCCTCTTGCAAGTCTTGACATAGAGTGTCGTGTGCAGCCAAAGCATCCATATCTAGCGGTATCTTTGTCCTATTGGTAACCACGTCGGCTATGGTGGTCAAGTGAGTGATGTGCTCCTGAGCCGATTTCTTCATTTCGTCCAGTTCTTTCTCTACTCCTTCGGTCTTACCTTTGACTTCATCAATGAGGATTTCTTTATTCTCTGTCAGCTGCCGGACTGATCTTTCAAATGCTTTGTTGATATCATCTGTACACTGCTTTTGAACATTGCTCACACGCTCCTTCTGTTCATCAATGAAATCAACATATTTCTGAAAGCAAGATCGTTTCTTTTCCGCCTTGGATTTGAGGACCTCGATATTCTCCATATGGCTGTTTTCATAAACAGCTGCCTCGATGATCCGATGTCCTTCGTCTTTATGCTCCATGACAACACACCTGAAGCAGGCAAATCTCCTGCAGTCGGAACAGAAACACTCCTCATCCTCTTTTGGGTGTTTCCTGCACTTACGGTATCTACGTACTGACACCTTCCCTGATTCGATCTCACTTATGGCTAAGACCTCATGACTGATGAAGTCTCGCCACAGAGAGTGTGTGTTGTGACAAGTGATACAGAGATACTTGTCACAGTCTTGACAGTAGACAACAGCTTGCGTCTTGTCCTCGGATTTACATACCGAGCAAAAGTGATAGTGATTCTTCACGTCCTCTATGAGAGACCTCAAAGCTAGATTTGCCGGTAATTTGCTGACATCTTGGTTTGGTACCTGGGTTTCAGCTCTGCAGACAGGGCAGCGGAGCATCTGGTCGTTACCATGACATTCCAAGAGGTTGTCCAGACAAGCCTTGCAGTAGGTGTGAGAACAAAACAGGATCTTGGGATCGGTGAAGGTATTCAGACAAACAGGACACTCCAGACTCTGAGCAATGACATTCTTTAATGAATCAGCCATGATTCGAATTCTACCGGAATACGTGATAAAAGAAAAAGACAAAAACATAATGATTAGTGTAGCTTTGATTCATCTGATGGTATTAGAGAGGAGTGTTTTATCGTTTTCCCCACTTTTTTCCCTGCAGAATATAACACGTACAAAATATGATAATCTGTTTTATCTTGATAACAAACTATTCATCAACTGAATGAAATAATACAGAATGAATCTAGAAGAAAAAAAAAATCTTTCCATTGTCGCTCTTCAGTCAATGTATATACATTATAATGTGGAAAAGTGGTGATGATAATAATAATAATGAAGATGTGTCATTTAGATGAGTACGGACGACCACTACGTTGAAAAGACGCCAAAGAAAAAAGGATTAACATTGATAGTATACTTTTTAATCCATGACTGCTACAAGAAAACGCATCCGCTATGGAATCTTTTGTCTTCATCAACATATTTTCGTTAAACCAATAGGATCAATCCCAATGATTATTGTCGGTAGCTTTTTGAGGGAAGCAGCCGATTTTTCAAAGAAAGTATATTATTCATTTTTTCTGAAGGACAATAACCCATCAAAATGATATATATTTGCTTGTTTAAATGAAAATTCCGGACTACAACATGAACAAAGAAAATAACTTTTAAACCTTCCGTTTCATATTACCGTATATACAAAGCTATAAGCTTTACAATTCAAAATCCTTAATGATTTGATCCCTACCAAAGTTACATATACAGAGTGTTCCTTATGTAAAAGGTCACCGAAACCTTGGTACACCGTTTCTTTTCCTGACATTCTGGAATGAACTCAGCATCTTTTTTGCAGAATTTAATATTTCAGCCTATTTAATAGAAATACGTGTTCGTCGGGTATTTATGAGATTCGTAGGTCTAAAAAAAAAATCTATCTCTCGAACCTTCTGCTGCTGTTAGGTAAACAATATATTTTCAGATGTCGGTGCGGCTATACAAAACCTACTTTCAGTCACTTAAGTAATTTTGTTGTCGTTCGAATCTGCCGGACATTACATTGTACAAAGAAAAAAAAAATTAGTCATCCATGCTAGCATAAGTTTGAATAGCATAAAGGGTCAGTAGGAATGAAAGGTTGCGTTTTATATTTTGTCTGTCATTTGGCGAGGTACCTGCTCTTTGAAGAAGAAAAAAAAGTTATGATGAGCATTGTTTATCTCTGGTTGTCTCTTGTATTGCTTGTAATTATCTAGGCGTCAGCCTAATACAGTTATATACAACAATGTATAAAACGAAAATATTGCAAATAATTGTCACGGCATTTCATTAAATATCGATCAGTCTAGGTGTTAAAACAAATCAGTAAACATGTACAATTGATACTTTTTACATTGTTATGGTGCACTAGTCATGAGTGGTACTATAAACATGAATGTATTTAGTCTCTTAATTTATTTTTAGTGACTGGGAATTCCCGCTAACCTTTGGCAGACAACCAAATTAAAGGGGAAGTCCACCCTGAAATTAAGTTAGTTTTAATAGGAGTAGAAAAATGAGAGAAACAAGTCAGTGAAAGTTTGAGCAAATTCCGATTAAAAATAAGGAAGTTAGGATTTTTGAAGTTGTGATCAATCAAACACAAATTGGCAACTCTATGACGTATCATGCGAGCTCAACCTCCATTTGCTCAGTACTAAAAAAATCTAAAATTTTCATTTTCCCTCAAGAAAAATTTCAACCATACATGCACCCTAAATATAATAATTGCAAATATGTTTCTATACTCCCCCTGCAAGGAACAGATATATATTCCGTCATCAATAACGAAGAAAACATGATTTTATGGAATATTATGCACAAAGCAAATGAAGGAGAGCTCGTATAATAAGTCACAGAGTTGCCAATTTGTATTTGATTGATCACAACTTCAATAATTCATAACTTTCTTATTTTCATTCATAATTTGCTGAAACTTTCACTCACCTGATTTTCTTATTATTCTGCCTCTATCGAAACAAACTTATTTTGGGGGTGGACTTTCCCTTTAAGATCGCACAATAAAACCTCGATCTAAGATTTGTTAATCACCATGAAGCGGCACTTAACTGGAAGAAGAAGAAGTTGAAATGTTTACCATGTGTATTCATATCTACCCAATTAACATGTAATAATAATAGTTAAATACACATTTTTCATATTTCTAATCACAATAACATACCAAAATCGTCACACCACGATAGGATCACAAGTTTTCTAATGCGACAGACGTTACTTCCTACATACATACATACATATTGGTATTTATTGAGCGCCTTTACATGAACATGCTCAAGGCGCTTCCGGGTTCATGATCAAGTATTATGATTTTATAAACCAGATAAAAACATAGCCTCAAAGTTTTCGGGAGTCTGCCTGAAATAGTATCTATACGCCAATGTAAAATAGAAATATTCAAAGATTTAACCGAATTACTTTTAGTAATGACAGAGACATATTAATTCACTCACCTCTTTATCTGTAACTACGTATCGGTCTAGGTGTTTTCATATAAAATCAGTAAACATGACTGCTCTTTGCCTTTACAATGGACTGGTACACTGATCATAAACAGTGCTTTATACATGTATATATTCAGTTTGTCAATCTATTTTTAGGTACTGGGAAAACCTAACAACCTTTGACAGTACAGACGAGCAGATTGAGTTTTCAATTGTCCAAAAAGTAATCGCCCAATAAAAACTCGACCTCGGAGATGGCGCTAAACATGCTAAACACATCCGGAAAAAAGAACAGCTAAAAAGATATTTAATCTTAGATGTCTAAATTTATTGGACTATTCATCATGATCTAGTTTAGAGAGCTAATAGGTTGTTCGATTTATTACAGTTTTAGCTTGTTTACGGTATGTTTTGCCATAATTTCATAGGCCTACTAGACATGGGGGTAATGGTGCTGCGCCCACCCCCCCCCCCGCATTTTAAAATGTCATATTATGTATTCGGGCAATGGCACATTGATTCTGGCGGTTGCGTACTATTCCAACAGCCTATTATCCTATTTATATGTTCATATTTTAGTTGTATGTCCTGATATATTATTTTTTTAAAACAGGTCAGTTTTAATGCAGAGTAACCTTTTTTTCTTCATTCCTTCATTATTTTTCACGTCAACAAAATGAAAATTCTCAAGTGAAAACAAATGTAAATACATTATGTCAAAATCCATTTTAAGAGCGTGTCAAAGGACAAGTCCATTCCAAAAATAACTTACTTTCAATAGAAGCAAAAACATTTTGAGCAATATCGGATAACTAATAAGAAAGTTATGAATTTTGAAAAAGTATGTAAAACTATGGAACTACCCCCAGACAACTACCCCCTACAGCAACCATCTTCTAGGACAACTAACCCCACGGACAACTATGGTATCAACGTAGCCATTATAGAAACAGGATTCTTTAAGACACTGATATCAAGTAAAAACAAATCTTCACAAATAATCTAGACAAGGCCTGGCATAAAATCGGAATACATAGAAGAGGGCTTCCAAAAGTGTACGTTTCTACTGGAGGAAAGGTTTTTATTAAAGAGGAAGTCCACCCTGATATGAATTTGGATTTAAAAGAAGCAGAAAATGAGAGGAACAGGCCAGTGGAAGTACGCGTGTTATGTGCTTAAAACATAGTACGTAACATCTATTGTTAGGGATTTATGTTCTTGTTATAACAATGTTTAACTTCTAATTCATTGTTGGATGTGTTACGCGAATAGAAATTCAAATTTAATTTTATTCTTAATAAAGATGCATATCGGGTTTTCTTGCTTGAAATAATATATATATAATATTTAAAGTTCCTAATTTCCTTTATGCTAAATAACAAGGAAAAGTTAATTTTCTTAAGCCTGCATGTCATTACCCTCCTAATACTGCGACGTGATGCAGTAAAAATTGCACATATTTGGGCAGTCTGGTGTAGCTTTGAAGTTCCTTTCACCATGCATCTAGAAATGGAAAGAAGTTTCCGAAATAATACAACTCCGGAGATGACGTGCGTCAAAGTGCCACCCAATCTAACAAAAAATAAGCAAATATTCAATAATATGAGAAGTATTCCACTTTAGATCTCGAAATGTTGAGAAGCTCTAGAAATAATGTAGGCCCGGAGATGGAGACAGTACTGGCATTTGATATGTCGTAAAATGAGTGAAAATGATGAACACCCGATCGTAGATGAGACGAGAAAAACCACACAAAACACCTTGACGCCATGCAGAGTGATGCCAATCTCAACTCCGGTCTATATCCGATGCACTTCCGATCAACCAACCGCTTTCGAGTGGTGGTAGAGCGGGGGTGGTATGGGGCAGGTGACTTTTCGGTCACGAACTATACATAGTAGCATGGAAACGCTCAATTACTCTGCTCGCGTATTCTACTTTTGTGTTGTTTTGGTTTGCTTCATTTTTAATTCACACCACCGATTTCGTCGGCGGACATATTAATATGCTCAGTTCAATTAAGATGAAATGTGTGTGTGTGTTTGTATGTGTATGTCTGTGTGTGCGTGGGGGGGGGGGGGCATCGTCTCTTGCCCGAAAATAGAAGTCAATATCATTTCTACACCAACTTACAAGCTCATGAACATTTTTTGCAAAGAGATATTGCTACTTTCCTCCCGTAATTATGATTATCATGAATGTAACCAATATCCACATAAACATCCACGTCAGAGGCAGCATGAGATTGTACCGATTACAATAATTAGAGAGTGAGACAAATTTAATTTTTCTACATTATATCTACCCCTTTTCAGTCATCGAATCATTATTATATTTATCATCACCGTCGTCATTAACATCATCATCAACACCACCACCATCATCATCATCATTATTATCGTCATTATTATCCTCATTATCACCACCATTATTATCGTCATTATCATCATCATTATCACCATCATCCTCATCATCATCATCACCATCATCATCATCATCATCATCTTCATCATTACCATCACCGTTGTCATAGTCGCCGTTATTAAACAATAAAGACTGTTTTATGAATTGTATGATACATTGTACCTTATAACATTATCTCCCCTCTCTCTCCTCTCTCTTTCTCTCTTTGTTTTTCTCTCTCTGCATTCTTTGTTAGGTATCATCCTCTTCTTTTGTTGGTCTTTCTTGTTGTTGTTGTTGTTGTTGTTTTTGTTGTTGTACTTCTTGTTCTTGTTCTTGTTCTTGTTCTTCTTCTTCTGTTGACTCTGCCTCCTTCACTCCTGAAGATTTAGGCAGATGTCTGTCCCTGGAAGCATCCCCTTTCCATGGAAACGCCTCTTACCACTACACAATCATAACAGTCGTCCATGAACAATGATATTGCAGGCTAAATAGAGCATGGTTGCTTTCCCAAACCGTGCATTATTGGATCAATTTTAATACTGGACTGTACTGACTGCCATTAAAAAAAGACGATTCATTCACAATTAAAAGTAACAATAAGGTTGAGCACTTGAACTGGTATTGCGATTAAATTGAAAATTAAACTGTCTGAACACAATTATGAAAGTCCGATTATCTAGTGCATCATGAATTTTAAACTGTGAAGATTTGGAATGATCTAAATGGACAGAAACTGACCCAATCTGGCTGAAAATCTCGAGCACTGCACGCAGAAATTTGTACATGGGACTATACACAGATGTTTGGTCCAAATACTTCAGCTAGTTTTAATCATATCATTTCGAATATCAGGGCATTTAAAGAGCAATTCTTTACAGGGGATAACTATAATTTTCTTTAATCCTGATATACAAAGCATGATTATGCTGATAATTATTTTTTTAAATCTTGTTCCTTGTTAACTGGAATGTCTCGGAAGGGGCTTCTATGACTACAGGTCTGTATGACTATCGGCATGTCTTGGACTATTCCTTGCAATGTACCCACCCCGGACGATTACATCCATGTTCTACTGACACCCGGACAACTTACTGCTATCCGTCCCTGCTCGCTGTCCTTTATGGCTACCCATTCACTCACTACCACCATTCCCATAAAGGGTAACAATAATGTATTGTTATAGGTACAGGGGTGCATGGATCATGGTAGTTGTCTAGTTAGTAATATTTTTCAAAATAATTTTTCCCACTGTAGACTTAGCGTTGATGTTGTTGATGTTGTTCGGATTGTATTTGGTATTTTGTCCGTCAGGGGATGAACGCCCTAGACTCGCTTTCGGAGAAAGATCTGGAAAGAAAATTAATGTCATAAAGGGGTTGTGCACAACTCATGTCACTATGCTTAAACAAAGAGTGGAGAGTATGAACGGGCTTCTACGAGCAGAATATAACATAATACCACTCCCGGAAGATATCGTAATTATGAGAGAGTAGAGGAAGGACATCGAAACTTGAATGTCATATAAACGTGAACGTGAAGGAAGAGGTAGAGAGAGAGAGAGAGAGAGAGAGAGAGAGGGGGAATTGAAGGTGAGGGACAGAGAAAGAGAAAATGAGATAGATAAAAAGAGAGAGATATATACATTATATATATGGAAAGAGAGAGAGAGAGAGAGACATGTGGGGAAAGATAGAAGGGGGGGGGGGGTAGTTTTGAAAAAATATTTAACCATCTCAACAATTATTTATATTTTTTATATCCGATAATGAAGATCGACTGCATAATACGCTCAACTAACCAGTGACGTAAGATGGGTTGCACGGGGCACGTGCCACCACCTCCTGCTCTATCGATTGACGAAGGGAGAATAATGTGAATGAGAGAAGGACAGTGAGAAAGACAAAAATGAAAAGAAGATGAAAGCAGCCAACTCTCGAATACATATCACTCTTTCTATTGTCTTGTTCTCAAGCATGTTATCCATCTAGCAGTTCTGTTTTCAGACCGCAAATGCTTTCAAAGTGCATGGTTGTTGCTCTTATTCTTATCTATGACATTTCTAGTGCCCTTTTAGAACCTAAAATTGCTATGAAGGTAATTTTAGACCCCACAATGTGTGAAATTTAGCCAATACGATCATACCAATTCAGCTCCACTTTCCCCAAAATGCGGTGACCGTTAATTAATTATTTAATTAAAAATAACAATACATGGGACAGAACTCAACTTTCCCTTTAATTGGCCTCATGCTACGCCACTGCAACTAACCATTCATCGTCCATCTACAATACAATGATCAAGTGTTAGAATCGATTCAAGATGGCTCAATAAAACTATGAGAGGATGTGTAAGAATGAAAAGTGAAATATTCTGTGAATGCTTAGAGCGTGAGCTATTATGGTTCATGATGGCCTAAAAATATGACGATTTTAGAAATAGTATGTTTATAATGGTAATTAACTGTAACCGAAAGTGAATTCGAGTACTGTTTAGGTCACCTGATTTCCGCCTCCCACCCCCCCCCCCTTAGTCATCAAATACACAGCAATGTAATAAAGTGCCGACTGAACTTTGTGAATCTATTTTTTTCTTCATGTTTTCAAAGGTGATATGTCATTTATGGCTCACTATAGCCTAAAACGAGAAATGTTTTTAGATTCTGCAGTAGTATGTTTGTAATGGTAATTAACTGTACCAAAAGTGAACTCGAGTACTGTCTTAGTCACCTGATTTCCGCCATTGCTTCCTTTTATCATCAAATACATAGCAACTAAAAAAAGTGGCCGCCTGAGCTTCCTGAATCTGATACATTTGATCCTTTCAAAGGTGATAACGTCATGTATTTGCAATTATGTCTTGGATACATTGGAAAATTGAAAAGTTACAGCGTGGTTTTTTTTGGCGTGAGAAAGTGTTATTTCTGGAAATTAAAAGTCATTTTCTGCATCCAAGTGAATAAAGTCAACAAGAAATGAAACTCATTTCATCATTTTTTCATTCCCTTCTGTTTCAACAGGGTGACCACAGTGATTCGCCTGTAATTATCGAATGTATTCTAATTGGTTTTTTTTTTAAAGCAAAGGGGCTCACTAATTATTGCACGCGTGTTATGTATGTTGTTAGGGATTTATGTTCTTGTTATAACAAGAAGTTACCTCTTGGTTATAATAATGTTTAATTTTTAATTCATTGTTGGCTGTGTAACGCAAATAGGCAAGTTCTAACAATTCAAGTTTAATTTTATTCTTGATAAAGAAGCATATCGGGTTTTTTTGCTTGAACTAATGTAATATTTGAAGTTTCTTATTTCCTTTATGCTAAAGAATATGGAAAAGTTAATTTTCTTAAGCCTACCTGTCATTACCGTCCTAATACTGCGACATAATGCAGTGAAAATTGCACATATTTTGGGCATTTTGGTTTAGCTGTGAAGGTCACCAAATCACCGCTCTTTTGAACTTAAACACGCCTTGAATACTATCAATCAATCAATCAATCAATCTATAACCAATCGCTTCAGTTCAATAGACAGGTTTACTAACATATTCAAATTTATGGATGTAGGGACATAGTGACGAAGTAAACCATTTATCTCAGTGTTATTAATGAATAAATTTCAATACTTAGAATCTAGTATGCATACATTATTTGTTGCTATGTCGGGGAAGTCTCGGACAAGCATATAGGTTGTCAAGAACAACCAGTTTGTTTCAAAAGTATGCATACAATTTGAATATGTTATTAAACCGGTCTATTCAATTCGAAGAAACCCACTCCCTCACTCAATCAACCGATCAGTCAATGAATGAACTTACTAATCAATTACTAAACAATCAATTTTGCAATCAATAAACTAGTCCATCAATCACGCACTCACTCACTCACTCACTCAACCAATCAGTCAATGAATGAACTAACCAATCAATTACTGAAACAATCAATTTTGCAATCAATAAACTAGTCAACAAAAACCCATCGACCTACACGGTAGATCAACCAACTACTGCTCACAAGACCGACAGTCCACAAGACCGACCGCCCACAAGACCGACCGCCCACAAGACCTACCACCCAACAAGAACGACCACCCACAAGACCGACCACCCACAAGACCGACCGCCCACAAGACCGACCGACCGCCCACAAGTCCGACCTTCCACAACACCGACAGCCCACAAGTCCGACCTTCCACAACCTCGACACCCCCAACACCGACAGCCCACAACACTGACAGCCCACAAGACCGACCGCCCACAACACCGACAGCCCATAAGACCGACCGCCCACAAGACCGACCGCCCACAACACTGACAGCCCACAACACAGACAGCCCATAAGACCGACCGCCCAGAAGACCGACCGCCCATAAGACATACATGATGAGGGTCCATCGGCCTGACCTTGTCGGTCTTGTTTGCTGACGGTCTACTTCGATGTTTGGCAACTGACCGATTCTCAATCGATCTTTAAATCATTCAGTCAGTCCATCAATCAATCGATTAATCACTCACTCACTCCTTCACCCATTCATTCACTCAATCAATCAGTCAATTAGTCACTCACTCAATTAAATAATCACTCACTCAATCAAGCAATCAATGATCGAGTCAATCACTCAATCAATCATAACTTTAATCAGATCAAATTTCCAGAAAACAATAAAATGATCTAGTACGGAGAAAGATTCAAAATCGTGCTTAATTTTGAAGAAGATGACTCACAATAACAAATAAATCTTTCTAAGAAACAGGAGTACATTTCACATATAACAGTGGCACAACTATGTTGCACAAGCTCCCTCTCGAGTTAAAACTTCTGGCCGTTTTTACTTTTTGCACACGTGCCCCCACCCCTCCCCCCCCCCCCCGCTATCAAATGTGATAAATTAATTTTTAAGGGACGAACGTCAGATAATTTGATTTGTGTTCCCCCCCCCCCTCTGAAAATCATCCTGTATAAACCACAAAGTTGATATCGTATTTTGCAAATACATGTCAATGTTTTATTAATAATTACAGTCTTGTTTCAATTCAATTCATTTCACTATTGCAATAAAAACTAACATACGTACATGTACATGGAATTAAACATTGTTACATACAAATAATAGAATACATGTATATACATTGGAACAAAAATATCAAAGTTGCTTGGCAGGTAGCAGCCAGAAAAGAAATGACCCTTGTATAAATGGCCGACATGAAGAATGATATGTACCAGATTATAATGACATAACAATTGAAAACGCAACATTTCCTACCACAAAAAATACACATCACAGCTAATGACATAATATAACAGATCAATCAAAACTAAAAAGAAAAAAAAAAAGATTAATGTTTTGCAAGAATAACTTTAAGTTGACTTAATACAAAAATAACTTTTATGTTTGTTTAGTTCATTACTTTGAAATCTGGGTTAATCATTGCCTTGGTTCGAAGCCGAGTTGGTAAACCCCTTGAAATATCTTTCTTAACAGACGTATTCTGTTACTGTTGATAGAATAGCAAAACGTGACGGAAAACCGGAGTTATTATCCCCCCCCCCCCCCAGACACTCAGACTTCTCTTCTGTGCACAGATGAAACGAAACATGTGTCAGGCCTGCGTTTGACGAAATCGTCAACATTTAAAATTCATCGAAAGCGAGGATATTATAATTAACACGCGTTTTAAGGAGATGTCGCTGAACTTATACTTATGACGGTTTCCTGGAACGGTGCCCAGACCGACCAGAGACCGATCACGAAATTACATTTATACACAGAATGGAAAAAAAATAGTCGATTTGGAAAGGTTTTATATGGGGGCAAAATAACATAGGGCGTCCTCAAAGGGCCACCGTTTGTAACTGTAGAGAGGAAAACGAGTTTATTATTGAAAATAAAAATTAACTGCCAGTTATCGATGTCCACTCCTTAATGCTAACCAAAAGTTAAAATAAAGCAATCAGCATTGCATAATTATCTTTGTGTTTAGCGATTTCAGTTCTCCAAAAGTCTTCAGATGCTTTAAGAATCAAATACATGTACAATGAAAAACGTCATGATCATTATAGCATCTTACATATTTATATTTGTGTAAGATTAAGCATGAGCAGTTACACGAGTAGAAAGGTAAAGGAAATACATAATCTGACAAAGCAAATTGCTGGGTGATGTTTGATAAAATCTTTAGTACAAAGCTGTAAATCACACTTTTCAGAATAACAAAAACACAACTTATATTTTTCCATTTTCATGGGTTTAGATAGGATTGACACAAATGTGAACTAAACAGAATGGAAACAAAAAAGCGAAATATCTAAAAAAAACTAAATTAGTCGGGTATCCAGAAAAGTTCCAAGCCATTTCTTCCAAATACTTTGCCAGACATAGAAAACAGAAAACAACATATCAAAGTGAAAACTTAAACCCTTTTTTTGCATTTGCTTTTACAATACTTTTGCAACTTACATCATACAATCAAAAGGTCTACTTTCATAAGTCTTAAACTCTTTAGTACACAACTAGAGAAATTGTAAGAATTATAAATTAATATGAAAAAATTGCATTTCCTCTCATAATTTCGGGTAAAATATTAAAAATAGATTGAATAATCGGACAATGATCTGAAATGCATTGTAGAAACTAAAGGATAAATAGTCTTACTAAGATGATTATGTCCTACTGTAAAAAATACATCATGTATACATTTATAACAGCTACCACAAACGTCACATTCATATATACAGTCGTCATCAACAACAAAATGTTGAAAGATATACATATGAGAAGTATATTGAAAGAAAGATTATTTGTATAGAAAGGTTCAATCATTCAATTTGATCTACGTGATCTAGGAATATCATTTCTAAAAAATGTATTCACCTAAACTCCCATTTCATCTAGTTCAAAATAAAACTGATTCTACTGGATGTTATATAAACTTATTTGATGAAGTCACAGAAACAGGTCTGTTCGAAGGTTTTAAAAAAGGGGGCGGGGGTGGGTCCATTTTCAACGAAATATCATGTTACTCTAATTTGTTTAGCGTGCCCGTTTTGACCAGAAAAAAGGGGTCTAGTCGCACACATCGCACCACCCCCCCCCCCCCCCCCCTCCTCCGTCTTCATACGGGCCTGAAGACAGTGGTATCATACAATGCAAGAAATAGGGAGTCATCCATTATTTTCAGTGGAATATATGCAGTCTATCAGGAGTGCAGAAAGCGATCTCTCCTGATCGGTACTGACGGAGATAGTACCAATTCCCTTTGTGCTTTTCAATCTTGTAATCAATGATAAGGCTCTGGACATGCTTCAGCTCGTTAGTGTACTCATCAATGCTGATCAAACCTACATTGTGCTTCACGTTGGCTATCAGGACTGTATTCCATTGAGACACAGCGGCATGTAGATTACCACCTATTCCCGTCAATTTATATTTTACAACACCTTGTTTGTCAATCAATCGTATTGTATTACCAGATGTGGTAATCAGGTAATCATTATAACTAGAAATCTGCTGAGGTGTATAACCATTACATGGTATCTCCCTGATCGCATTCCCACCTGCTGGTGAGAATACCTGGATCTTCTTTGCTTTCTTGTAGCTAACATAGATTTGATCATTACCGTCTACAGTGAGGTCACTAAATCCTCCTTCATTGCGACTCAGAGTCTCAAACATTACATTCAACTTTGTGTACTCTAGTGTGTACAGCGTGACATAGTTTGAGTGATCAAGTATGACATACCGATCATCAGAGAGGAATCCCAATCCACGAATCACCACTTGTTTGAAAACTTTCTGTTGGATCTTGCCATCAGCAGAGAAGATATCCACGCCACTTGTACTATATCCCACTGCCATCCTACCGTCTGGTGTACTAACCATGGCATTCATTCTATTCTCAGCAGGCAAAGCGATGTTATTTGCAACTGCATTTACGATCTTACCGAGAGTTAGCTCGTCCATTCCAACGTTTCTCATAAAAGTGACGCTTTCCCCTTTCTTGCTCGATTGCATCGGCTGCTTGTAGTCAGGATCTTCTTGTTTCAAGGCCTCTTGTAAGTCATGACATAGAATGTCGTGTGCAGCCAAAGCATCCATATCTAACGGTATCTTTGTCCTATTGGTTACCACGTCAGCTATAGTAGTCAAGTGAGTGATGCGCTTCTGAGCTGATTTCTTCATTTCGTCCAGTTCCTTCTCTACTTCTTCGGTCTTGACCTTCACTTCACCAATGAGGATTTCTTTCTTCTTTGTTAACTGCCGGACTGATTCTTCAAATGCTTTGTTGATATCATCTGTACACTGCTTCTGAACATTGCTCACACGCTCCTTCTGTTTATCAATGAAATCTACATATTTCTGAAAGCAAGAGCGTCTCTTGTCCGCCTTGGATTTGAGGTCCTCGATGCTCTTCATATGGCTGCGTTCATAAACAGCTGCCTCGATGATCCGATGTCCTTCGTCTTTATGCTCCATGACAACACACCTGAAGCAGGCAAATCTCCTGCAGTCGGAACAGAAGCACTCCTCATCCTCTTTTGGGTGTTTCCTGCATTTACAATACCTACGTACTGACACCTTCCCTGATTCGATCTCACTCATGGCTAAGACCTCATGACTGATGAAGTCTTGCCACAGAGAGTGTGTGTTGTGACAAGTGATACAGAGATACTTGCCACAGTCTTGACAGTAGACAACAGCTTGCGGCTTGTCCTTGGATTTGCAAATCGAGCAAAACTGATGTTGATTCTTCACGTCCTCTATGAGAGACTTCAAAGCTAGATTTGCAGGTAATTTGCGGACATCTTGGTTTGGGACCTGGGTTTCAGCTCTGCAGACAGGGCATCGGAGCATCTGGTCGTTACCATGGCATTCCAAGAGGTTGTCCAGACAGGCCTTGCAGTAGGTGTGAGAACAAGACAGGATCCTCGGATCGGTGAAGGTATTCAGACAAACAGGACACTCCAGACTCTGAGCAATGACATTCTTTAATGCATCAGCCATGATTCGAATTCTACATGAATACGGGATAAAAGAAAAAGACAAAAACATAATGATTATTATAGCTTTGATTCATATGACGGTTTCTCTTTCCTGCAGAATATAACGCGCACAAAGAATCTTGATAACAAATTATTCATGTTATTCATCAACTAAATGAAGTAATAAAAACTGAAAAAAAAACCCCTCTTTCCATTGTCGGTCTTCAGTCAATGTACATTGTAATTGGGAAAATGACGATGATAATAATGATAATGTAACTGTGTCACATCCGTAGATGAGTACGGAAAGACCACCACATTGGAAAGACGCCAAAGAAAAAGGATTAACATTTGTAGTATACTTTTTAATCCTTGACTGCTACAAGAAAATGCCTCCGCTATGGAATCTTTTGTCTTCATCAACAAATTTTCGTTAAACCAATAGGATCAATCCCAATGATTGTTATCGATAGCTTTTTCAGGGAAGCACCCGATTTTCCAAAGAAAGTATACTATTCATTTTTCTGAAAGAAAATGTTTAAATGAAAATTCCGGACTAAAACATGAACAAAGAAAATAACTTTTAAAACTTCCGTTTCATATTACCGTAGATACAAAGCTATAAGCTTTACAATTCAAAATCCTTAATGATTTGATCGCTACCAAAGTTACAGATACAGAGCGTTCCTTACGTAAAAGGTCACCCGAAACCTTGGTACACCTTTTCTTTTCCTGTCATTCTGGAATGAACTCAGCTTCTTTTTTGCAGAATTTGATCTCTCACCCTATTTAATAGAAATGCATGTTCTCTGTCGTATATATAAGCCCCATAGTTCTAGAAATATCTATCCCTCGAACTTTCTGCTGCTGTTAAGTAAACAATATATTTTCAGGTGTCTGTGCGGCGTTACAAAGCCTACTCTCAGTCACTTTTGTAAAAACAATTATTTTATCGTTCGAATCTGCACATTATATTGCACAAAGGAAAAACAATTAGTCATCCATGCTGCCAAGTGGGCAAACATTTGAACACCATTACGGGTCAGAAGGAATGAGAGGTTGCGTTTAATATCTTTTCTTTCATTTGGCCAGGTACCTGCTCTTTGAATAATTTTATGATGAGCATTGTTTATCTCTGGTTGTTTCTTGATGTGCTTGTAAGTGTCTAGGCGTCAGCCTTATAAAGTTATATACAACAATTTAAAACGTAAATATTGCAAAATTGTCACTGCATTTCATTTTCCCTCATTACATATCGATCAGTCTAGGTGTTAAATCCAATCAGTAAACATGTACAATTTATACTTTTACATTGTAATGGTGAACTGGTCATAAGTGGTACTATAAACATGACTGTATTTAGTCTGTTCATTTATTTTTAGTGACTGGGAATTCCCACTAAACTTTGGCAGACAACCAAATTAAGATCGCCCAACAAAACCTCGATCTAAGATTTGTTAATCACGTAAGCTGAAATGTTTACCATGTGTATTCATATCTACCCAATTAAAAGGTAATAATAATAGTTCAATACACATTTTTCATATTTCTAATCACAATAACATACCAAAATCGTCACCCCCCCCCCCCCCCCAGGACAGACGTATATGAACGATATCAATATGATCACAAGTTTTCTAATGCGACAGACGTTACTTCCGGGTTCATGATCAAGTACATGAAAAATCTTAGGAGCGGGTTTCAAAATCTGTTTTGTTAAGGGGTGCAGCCTATCAGTTCTTAATGCTTTACCAAACGTAGTCTAAACACACACCATTCTCATATTGCCTTAGCTCAATCGCTCTCCATTAGTCATCTCCAGGACATCAAGACCACTCAATTCAACAGTATGTAGAGTTCAGAACCAGTCTAACTATTTCAGTCTAAGGAAAATTATGATTTTATAAACCAGATAAAAACATAGCCTCAAAGTTTTCGGGAGTCTGCCTGATATAGTATTAATACGCCAATGTAAAATAGAAATATTCAAAAATGTAACCAAATTACTTTTAGTAATGGCAGACACATATTAATTCACTCACCTCTTTATCTGTAATTACGTATCGGTCTAGGTGTTATCATATAAAATCAGTAAACATGACTGCTCTTTGCCTTTGCAATGGACTGGTACACTGATCATAAACATTGCTTTATACATGTATGTATTCAGTTTGTCAATCTACTTTTAGGTACTGGGAAAACCCAACAACCTTTGACAGTACAGACAAGCAGATTGAGTTTCCAATCGTCCAAAAAGTAATCGCCCAATAAAAAAAAATCGAAATCGGAGGTGGCGCTAAACATGCTAAACACATCCGGAAGAAAGAACAGCTAAAAAGATATTTAATCTTAGATGTTTAAATTTATTGGACTGTTCATCATGATCTGGTTCAGAGAGCTAATAGGTTGTTCGATTTATTACAGTTTTAGCTTGTTTACGGGATGTTTTGCCATAATTTCATAGGCCTACTAGACATGGGGGTAATGGTGCTGCGCCCACCTTGCCCCCCGGATTTTAAAATGCCATATTATGTATTCGGGCAATGGCACATTGATTCTGCCGGTTGCGTACTATTCCAAGAGCCTATTATTCTATTTATATGTTTATACTTTAGTTGTATGTCCTGATATATTATTTTTTTTAAACAGGTCAGTTTCAATGCAGAGTAACCCTGTTTTTTTCATTCCTTCATTATTTTTCAGGTCAACAAAATGAAAATTCTCAAGTGAAAACAAATGTAAATACATTATGTCAAAATCCATTTTAAGAGCGTGTTAAAGGACAAGTCTATTCCAAAAATAACTTACTTTCAATAGAAGCAAAAAAGGTTTGAGCAATATCGGATAACTAATAAGAAAGTTATGAATTTTGAAAAAGTATGTATAACTATGGAACTACCCCCAGACAACTACCCCCTACAGCAACCATCTTCTAGGACAACTAACACCCGGACAACTATGGTATCAACGTAGCCCTTATAGAAAAAGGATTCTTTAAGACACTGATATCAAGTAAAAAAAATCTTCACAAATAATCTAGACAAGGCCTGGCAGAAAATCGGAATACATAGAAGAGGGCTTCCAAAAGTGTACGTTTCTACTGGAGGAAAGGTGTTTATTAAAGAGGAAGTCCACCCTGATATGAATTTGGATTTAAAAGAAGCAGAAAATGAGAGGAACAGGCCAGTGGAAGTACGCGTGTTATGTACTTAAATCATATTACGTAACATCTATTGTTAGGGATGTATGTTCTTGTTATAACAATGTTTAACTTCTAATTCATTGTTGGATGTGCAACGCGAATAGAAATTCAAATTTAATTCTATTCTTAATAAAGATGCATGTCGGGTGTTCTTGCTTGAACTAATATATATATATAATATTTAAAGTTCCTAATTTCCTTTGTGCTAAATAACAAGGAAAAGTAAATTTTCTTAAGCCTGCATGTCATTACCCTCCTAATACTGCGACGTGATGTAGTAAGAATTGCACATATTTGGGCATTCTGGTGTAGCTGTGAAGTTCCTTTCACCATGCATCTAGAAATGGAAAGAAGTTTCCGAAATAACACAACTCCGGAGCTGACGTGCATCAAAGTGCCACCCAATCTAACACAAAATAAGCAAATATTCAATAATATGAGAAGTATTTCACTTTAGATCTCGAAATGTTGAGAAGCTCTAGAAGTAATGTAGGCCCGGAGATGGAGACAGTACTGGCATTTGATATTTCGTAAAATGAGTGAAAATGATGGACACCTGATCGTAGATGAGACGAGATAAACCACACAAAACACCTTGACGCCATGCAGAGTGATGCCAATCCCAACTCCGGTTTAAACCCGATGCACTTCCGATCAAGCAACCGCTTTCGAGTGGTGGTAGATCAGCCGCTAGAGCCGGGGGTGGTATGGGGCAGATGACTTTTCGGTCACGAGCTATATATATTGGTGTGAAAACGCTCAATTACTCTGCTCGCGTATTCTACTTGTGTGTTGTTTTTGTTTTGCTTTGTTTTTAATTCACACCCCCGATTTCGTTGGCGGACATATTATGCTCAGTTCAACTAAGATGGAATGTGTGTTTGTGTGTGTGTGTGTGTGTGTGTTTGTGGGAGGGGCGCGGGTGGACATCGTCTCTTGCCCGAAAATGAAATTAAATATAATTTCCACACCGACTTACAAGCTCATACATATTTTTTTGCAAAGCGATATTTCTACTTTCCTCCCGTAATTAACATGATTATCATGAATTTTACCCATTTCCACTTCAACTTCCGCACCAGAGACAGCATGAGATTGTACCGATTACAAAAATTAGGGAGTGAGACCAATTCAATTTTTCTACATTATGTCTACCCCTTTTAAGTCATCGAATCATTATCATATTTACCATCATCGTCGTCATTAACATCATCATCAATACCACCACCAACATCATCATCATCATCATCTTCATCATCATCATCATCATCTTCATCATCATCATCATCATCTTCATCATCATCATCATCTTCATCATCATCATCATCATCATCTTCATCATCTTCATCATTATTATCATCATTATCATCATTATTATCACCACCACCACCATCTTTATCATAATCGTTATGATCATCATTCTCATTTATCATCATCTCCATCATCGTGGTCTTCGTCGTCATTATCAAACAATAATGAATGCTTTGTGAATTGTATGATACATTGTACCTTAAAACACTGCTATCTCCTCCTCCTCCTCTCCCTCTCTCTCTCTCTCTCTCTCTCTCTCTACATTCTATGTTATGTATCATCCTCTTCTTTTGTTGGTCTTTTTTGCTGTTGTTGTTCTTCTTGTTCTTGTTCTTGTTCTTCTTGTTCATGTTCTTGTTCTTGTTCTTGTTCTTGTTCTTGTTCTTGTTCTTCTTCTTCTTCCTCTTCTTGTGTTGACATCTGTCTCCTTCACTCCTGAAGATTCTAGCAGAAGTCTTTTTTTCCATGGAAATGTCTGTCCCCCTTTCCATGGAAACGCCTCTTACCACTTCACAATCATAACAATCGTCCATGAACAATGATATTGCAGGGTAAATAGAGCATGGTTGCTTTCCCAAACCGTGCATTATTGGATCAATTTTAAAACTGGACTGTTCTGACTGCCATAACAAAATACGGTTCGCAATTAAAAGACAATAAAGTTGAGCACTTGAACTGGTATTGCGATTAAATTGAAAATGAAACTGTCTGAACACAATTATGAAGGTTTGTTTATCTATTTCATAATGAATTTTGTACTGTGAAGTATAACAAATAATAATTTAACAAAATTGACACAATCTCGCTAAAAATCTCGAGCACCGCACACATAAATGTGTACATGGGACTATACACAGATGTTTGGTCCAAACCCTTCAGTTAGTTCTCATCATATCATTTCGAATATGAGGGCATTTAAAGAGCAATTCTTTACAGGGGATGATTATCCGCTATGATGTTCTTCCATCCTGATATACAAAGCAGGATATGCTCATAATTATTAAAACAAATCTTTACCAGAATTCAACCCTCTCTTCAATGCTCCCTGTTAACTGGAATGTTTCGGAAAGGGGCTTCTATGCCTATCGGTATGTCTTGGATAATTCCTTCCTATGTATCAACCCCGATGTTCGATGGTAGTTGTCCAGTAAGTAATATATTTCCATATGATCGTTTTTTCCGCTGCTTAATAGGGCTTGGTATTGTTGAATTTGTTTGGATTGTATTTGGTATTTTTCCGCCCGGGGATGAACGCCCTAGACTCGCTTTCGGAGAAAGGTCTGGAAAGAAAATGAATTTCATAAAGAGGTTGAGCTCAGATCATGTCACTCTGCTCAAACAAAGAGTGGAGAATATGAACGGGCTTCTACGAGCAGAACATAACATAATACCACTCCCGGAAGATATCGTAATTATGAGAGAGTAGAAGGAAGGACATCGAAACTTGAATGTCTTTTAAATGTGGACGTGAAGGAAGAGAGAGAGAGAGAGAGAGAGAGAGAGAAAGAGGGAAGACAAAGAAAGAGGGAAGATAAAGAAAGAGGGAAGACAAAGAAAGAGGGGGAATTGAAGAAGAAGGACAAGGAAGAGAGAGAGAGAGCAAGAGAGAGAGAGAGAGAGAGAGATAGAGAGAGAGAGAGAGAGGTGGGGGAAGATAGAAGGGGGTGACATGGGGCACGTGCCCACCCCGCCCCCGCCCCCGCCCCCGCCCCCGCCCCGCTCCATCGACTGACGAAGGGAGACTAATGTGAATGAGAGGACTGTGAGAAAGACAACAATGAAAAGAAGATAATACTACCCACTTCTCGAATACCTATACACCACTATCTCTATTTGCATTATTGGCATTATAATTATGACCCATGCTACGCCATTGCAACTAACCATTCATCGTCCATCTACATTACAATGATCAAGACAGTGTTAGAATCGATCAAAGATGGGTCATTAAAACCATCTGTGAAATATATATAAAGGAATGTGTAAGTATGAAAAGTGAAAAACATATTCCGTGGATGCTTAGAGCGTGCGCTATTATAGTTAATGATGTCCTAAAACTATAACGATTTTAGAAGTAGTATGTTTATATAAACGGTAATTAACTGTAACCGAAAGTGAACTCGGGCACTGTTTCAGTCATCTGATTTCCGCTGTTTCTTCCCTATAATCATCAAATACATAGCAATTAAATAAATGTGTCGACTAGTATGTTTATAACGGTAGTTAACTGTACCGAAAGTAAACCCGAGTACTTTCTTAGTCACCTGATTTCCGCCATTGCTTCCCTTTATCATCGAACATAAAGCATTTATATAAATTGGCCGCCTGAGCGTCCTGAATCTGATACATTTCATCCTCTCAAAGATGATAACGTCATGTATTTGCTATTATGTCTTGAATTCATTGCATTATCGAGAAGTTACAGTGGGGTTTTTTCGCGTGAGAAAGTGTTATTTCTGGAAATGAAAAGTCATTTTCTGCACTGAATCCAAGTATACAAAGTCAACAAAAAATGGAACTCATATCATCGTTATTTCCTTCATCTCCGTTTCATCAGAGTGACCACAACGATTTGCCTGTAATTATCGAAAGTATTCTAATTGGTGTTTACAAAGTAAAGGGGCTCATTAATATTGCACGCGTGTTATATAATAAAAACATATTACGTAATATCTATTGTTAGGGATTTATGTTCTTGTTATAATAATGTTTAATTTTTAATTCATTTTTGGATGTGTAACGTAAATATAAAGGCCTGTTCTAAAAATTCAAATTGAATTTTATCCTACATGAAGATGCATATCGTTTTTTTTTATTGAACTAATGTAATATTTGAAGTTCCGAATTTCCTTTATGCTAAAGAATATGGAAAAGTTAATTTTCTTAAGCCTATCTGTCTTTACCGTCCTTATACTGCGACGTAAAGCAATGAAAATTGCACATATTTTGGGCATTTTGGTCTAGCTGTGAAGGTCACCGAATCATTGCTCTTTTGAACTTAAACACGCCTTGAATACTATCAATCAATCAATCAATCAACGAACCGCTTCAATACAATAGACCGGTTTGCTAATAATATTCGAATTTATGGATTTTTCTTTCCTGGCCGGGACCTAGTGACGAAGTGTAACATTTACCTCTGTGTTATTAATGAATACATGTCAATACTTGGAATCCAGTATGCATACATTATTTGTTGCTCTATCGGGCAAGCCTCGGCATGCATATAGGTTGTCAGGAAAAACCTTTGTTTAAAAAGTATGCATACAATTTGAATATGTTATTAAACCGGTCTATTCAATTCAAGGTCACCCACTCACTTACTCAATCAACCAATCAGTCAATGAATGAACTATATAACCAATCAATTACTCAAACAATCAATTTTACAATCAATAAACTAGTCCATCAATCAAGCAATACTCACTCACTCACTCACTCAATCAGTCGATCGATTAATCACTCACTTAATCAATCATGAATCAAATCAATCACTTAATCAACCAATCAGTCAATGAATAATCTTACCAATTAATTTTTGCAATCAATAAACTAGCCAATAAAATTCCATCGACCTACATGATAAATCAACCAACTACTGCCCACAAGACCGACGGCTCATAAGACCGACCGCCCACAAGACCGACCCCCACATAACACACATGTTGGAGGTTCATCAGACTGACCTTGTTGGTCTTGTGGGCTATCGGTCTACTTGGATGTTCGGCAACTGACCGATTCCCAATCGATCTTTAAATCATTCAGCCAGTCTATCACTCACTCACTCACTTATTCATTCACTCAATCAGTCGCATAATCTATCAGTCAATTTATCACTCATTCATAAACTCACTCACTCACTCAATCAATCAATCACTCAATCAGTAAATTAATCCCTCATTCATTCGCTCAATCACCGAGTCAATCAACCATTCACTCAATTAATCAGTCATTCAGTCATTCACTCATATCCATCACATTCCGGCCACAGCTTTGACAAAGAAAATTGCTGGGTGATGTTTAAAAAAAAAATTAGTACAAAGCAAACATAGAGTGGCTGTAAAATCAAACATTTTTAGATTTTTCTAAAACTTCTAAAAACCGATTTGTCTAATGTTTTGACATTCATTGAAGTTAGTAAGATTCAATTCTAATACATAATATTTTTATTTTTATTGGTTAAGATAGGATTGGCACATATGTCGTTCGACAATGTTAAGGACAGAAACTGAAAAAGATGCGAAAACAAACAAAACGAAAAAAAAAGTGAATAAATGAATCGGGCATTTCTGACAAGTTCAATGCCATTTCTCCTGCGTACTTTGCCAGACGGAAGTAAACATAGAAAACAAAACACAATATATAAAAGTTTCCATGAAAACATAAATCCTTATTTTGACATTTGCCTTAAAAATACTTTTGCAACATACATCTTCTAATCAATAGGTCAACTTTTAACAATCTTAAACTCTTTAGTACACAACTAGAGAAATTGTAAGAAATAGAAATTAATATGAAAAGTGGCATTTCCTCTCAGGATTCTTGGTAAAATATCAAACTAGTTTGAATAATCGGCTATGATCTGAAATGCATTGTAGAAAATGAAGGAAAAATATTCCATTACTAGGCTGTTTATCTCCTACTGTAAATTAATCTTTAAGTCCACAACAATGAATTTGTGTACATCAGTTATACATTTATAACAGCTACCAAAAAGTCACATTCACATGTAGGTTAATTTTCATATGTTAGAAAGGTTCAATCGTTTAAATTGATCTACATGATCTAGGAATATCGTTTCTAAAACAGTCACAAAAACTCCATTACACATGGTTCAAGATAATTATGACTGATTCTACTGGATGTTATAAACACTTTATAAAGTCATAGAAACACAAGGCCTGTAATAGAAGCTTTTGAAGGGGGGGGGGGGGGGCGAGGAGGGGTCATTTTTCAATAATATATGTTACTCTTTTTACCGGAAAAAGAAAGGTCCGATCCCATCCTCCCCCCCCCCCCCGTCTTCCTAGCGGCCTCAAGACAGTGGTATCATATACTGCAAGTAAGGATTCATGATAGTCATCATCCGTTGTTTTCAGTAGAATATATAGAGTCTATCAGGAGTGCAGAAAGCGATCTCTCCTGATTTGTACTGCTGGAGATAGTACCACGCTTCCTCGGGCTTCTCAATCTTGTAATCACCGACGAGGTTTTGGACATGCTTCAGCTCGTTAGAGTACTCATCAATACTGACGAAACCTTCATCGTGCTTCACGGTGGCTGTCAGGATTGTATTCCCTTGAGACACAACAGCACGTACAAAATCACCTGATTTCGCTAATTCATATTTTACATCACCTTGCTTGTCAATCAATCGTATTGTATTACCAGATGCGATGATCAGGTAATCATTATAACTAGTAATTTGCACAGGAACATACCCATCGCATGGTATCTCCCAGATTGCCTTTCCCCCTGCTGGTGAGAACACCTGGATCTTCTGGGCATTCCAGTAGCTAACATAGATCTGATCATCATCGTCTACAGTGAGGTTAGCAATTCCACCTTCAACGCTACTTAGAGTCTCAAACCTAACTTTCAACTTTGTGTACTCTAGTGTGTATAGTGTGATATTGTTTGATGCATCAAGTATTACATACCGATCATCAGAGAGGAACCCTACTCCAAGAATCTCCACATGTTTGAACACTGTCTGCTTGATCTGGCCATCAGCAGAGAAGATCTCCACGCCACCTGTTCTACATCCCACTGCCATCCTACCGTCTGGTGTACTAACCATGGCATTCATGCTATCCTTAGAAGGCAAAGCGATACTCTTTGCAACTCCATTTACGATCTTACCGAGAGTTAGCTCCTCCATTCCACCGTTTCTCTTGAAAATGATACTTTCCCCTTTCTTGCTCGACTGCATCGGCTGCTTGTAGTCAGGATCTTCTTGTTTCAAGGCCTCTTGTAAGTCTTGACGTAGAGTGTCGTGTGCAGCCAAAGCATCCATATCTAACGGTATCTTTGTCCTATTGGTTACCACGTCGGCTATGTTGGTCAAGTGAGTGATGTGCTCCTGAGCCGATTTCTTCAGTTCGTCCAGTTCTTTCTCTACTCCTTCGGTCTTACCCTTGACTTCGCCAATAAGGATTTCTTTCTTCTTTGTTAACTGCTTGACTGATTCTTCATATGCTTTGTTGATATCATCTGTACACTGCTTCTGAACATTGCTCACACGCTCCCTCTGTTCATCAATGAAATCAACATATTTCTGAAAACAAGAGCGTTTTTTTTCCGCCGTGGATTTGAGGACCTCGATACTCTTCATATGGCTGCTCTCATAAACAGCTGCCTCGATGATCCGATGTCCTTCGTCTTTATGCTCCATGACAACACACCTGAAGCAGGCAAATCTCCTGCAGTCGGAACAGAAGCACTCCTCATCCTCTTTTGGGTGTTTCCTGCACTTACGGTATCCACGTACTGACACCTTCCATGATTCGATCTCACTTATGGCTATGACATCATGACTGATGAAGTCTCGCCACAGAGAGTGTGTGTTGTGGCAAGTGATACAGAGATACTTGCCACAGTCTTGACAGTAGACAACAGCTTGCGTCTTGTCCTCGGATTTACAAATCGAGCAAAATTGATAGTGATTCTTCACGTCCTCTATGAGAGACCTCAAAGCTAGATTTGCCGGTAATTTGCTGACATCTTGGTTTGAGACCTGGGTTTCAGCTCTGCAGACAGGGCATCGGAGCATCTGGTCGTTACCATGGCATTCCAAGAGGTTGTCTAGACAGGCCTTGCAGTAGGTGTGAGAACAAGACAGGATCTTGGGATCGGTGAAGGTATTCAAACATACAGGACACTCCAGACTCTGAGCAATGACATTCTTTAATGAATCAGCCATGATTCGAATTCTACAGGAATATGAGATAAAAGAAAAAGACAAAACATAATGATAAGTGTAGCTTTGATTCATGTAACGGTATTAAGAGGAGTGTTTTATCGTTTTCCTCACGTCTTTTCCCTGCATAATATAACGCGTACAAAATATGATATTCCGTTTTATGTTGATAACAAATTATTCATGTTATTCATCAACTGAATGAAGTAATACAAAATGAATTTAGAAAAAAAAAACTCTTTCCATTGTCGCTCTTCAGTCAATGTGCATTTTAATGGGGAAAATCAAGATCTGTGTCACATATGTTAGATGAGTAAGGAAGACCACTACGTTGGAAAGACGCAAAAAGTGATCGCCAATAAAAAACTCGATCTCGGAGATGGCGCTAAACATGATAAACAGATCCGGAAAGGGGAATGATAAAAAAGTTATTCGATCTTAGATCTTTACATTTATTGGACTATTCATCATCTGGTTGAGAGAGCTCAGAATTCGTTCGATGTATTATAGTTTTAGGTTGTTTATTTTTATGGGCTGTTTTGCGGCCATAGTCTCATAGGCCTACAAGACAAATGGGATCGAAAGTGCTGCGCCCATACCCCCTCCCCCCAAAATTTTAAAGGTGCAAATAATGTATTCGGGCAAGAGCAATCGACACCTGATTCTGGTAATTGTGTAGTATTCAACAACCTACAGTCCTATTCAATTGTTCATACTTGTTTGTATTAGTTTCATGTCAACAAAAATAAATACTGAAGTGACAAGAAATGTTAACACATAATGACCAGAGCCATATGAAGAGAGTGTTAATTTGTACTTAATAAAGAAGGTGTAAATCATTAAAGTATAGCCTTGTGTCGGATACCCCCTTTAAAACAATACATTGCAGAGAAGAATAGACGAAGAAAGGGAAAATGAAATAAAAGGAAAATAAATTTAGAATATGGAAGTTGGAAACGGTTACATAATAGCTAGCCGATAACTGAGCTGTACAAAAGTTACTATAAATATTATACAAACAATGAATGGTTATGAGTTTAATAGTGCGAATATTTTCAACGAATGAAAATATTTGAACTATTGAATAAATGAAAAACATTCATTATTTGTTGTATACAACATCGAAGAAGATCTAATAGAACGTTAATCAACAAATTATGCTTTAAATACTCCTTATATTAAAGATAAATTAAAGTTGGAGTCAAGCCTTCTCGATTACATGCATTCAGATTGCCTTCGCGTCAGATACACGCAGGGATACGCGCACGGCAGAGAGGTACGCAGTCTGCATATAACCAAAAATGCACGCCCGTGCACACAGCAGTGGCGGATCCAGGGGGGGGCCGGAGGGCCCGGGCCCCCCCTTGAGAAAATATTCATGTAAAATCACGTGATTTTTACCTTTTTTGGGGGTTGGGCCCCCCCCCCCTCGCTCAAGGGGGGGGGGGGGGGGTGCAAATTGAATTTTTTTTGAGGATCAAAAAAAAAATGTGCTCACAACCCCCCCCCCCCCCCCCCCCCCCCCCACTGAGCGAACTTTTTGGCCGGCGCGTTTTTTCAAATTTTCGGGAGCAAAAAAAAAAAAAAAAAAAATTGTGCTCTGTACCCCCCCCCCCCCCCCCCCCCCCCCCCCCCACTGAGCGACTTTTCGGCCGGCGCGATTTTCAAATTTTCGGGAGCAAAAAAAAAAAAAAAGTTGGGCCCCCTCCCCTAAGAAATCCTGGATCCGCGCCTGCCTCACAGTAACGAGGACATTGCTTAGCCACTGAATCATGACTTTACGCAGCGGGGCGAGGGTACGTCGTCACCCCCACAAATACAAAAAAAGAAGAAAATGCTAACAAATTATCAATAATCATTGCATTTTCCCCCGGTCCCTAACAGGAAAAATTCCTCTGTAGGGCCATGCATTATGGTTCAAGGTGATTTTCTTCCCTTATCTCGTTCAACCTTTTTTTGAAGTCATTCTCCGAAACTGCACCACATCTATACAACTCCTCTAATCTATCTCTCAAGCTCTCCTTTTTCTCCTTCTCTGACTTCAGCTTGTCCTCGGGGGTAATTTTCCGGGGAGTGATTGTCTTGGAGGTAATTGTCCTGATACGCACCTTAAGTACCCCACCACATTTCAACATTCAAAACAACTTTAGCTTACCTTTACTATCCGAACCACAGATGAAAAGGTCCTACACCGGTATTAAAGTGTTCATGAGTTTGTTTAATGTTTTCCCAAAACTGAGACCCAGGGATAGTGCCGTAACAAGATGAAAAGAACTCGTGGTTAACATGGATCATATCGTCCGACCTTATCCGGTATAGAAGTTCACAAGCTCAACTAGGCGGGTTTAACTGGTATGATATCAAAAAATCGGTCCTCCTTGCATGCTCGAAACGTAATCTTTATCAATGTGAGCATTTAAGACCTAGTAAACAATGGAGGGATGAAGGTGGTGGAAGTAAGGTTCATAGTCTGAAGTCTGAGTGTCCGAATCTCTGATGATACCAAACTACTTAATGGTTTTTTGTTGATTGGTAAGTCAACAACGGCGGATCAAGCAATTGTAGCTTTTGAATTTTAACGAGTTTGTGCGAGTACTTGAACTCTTAATGTAAATATTATGTACAAGTCAACTTTTATTCCACTTAACATATTAAAAAAGCCTATGTAATTAACAAATCGTCTGATTTGTTGTGTACGTGTGTACTACATGGGGGTGACAATATTATAACATGACATTTTGCTAGCCTGAAGCAAAGTTCAATAAACTAACAAAACCACATAGAGTCAGATGATACACTGTCTTGATCTTTGTTCATGCCATCTTTTTGAGAGGCAGAAGGGCATTACTTCGATGTAAAATGATATGAGTTAACGACCTTCTGGCTTCAACAGAAGATTGATTGCATTTTGTTTTTTGTTTTTATTTCACATTGCCAGTTTGACATAGAAAGTACGTCAGAAACGAGAGTTCGAAGATGTCGTGTCTTATCTTGCGCTTCAATGAGAAACAAAAAATCAGCAAAACATTATTCTGAATGCCTAACTGTTCAACCAAGGAAAGGATCGAGATACCCGTTTGTGAGGAAGACATCTGATGTGTCAAATCTCAAATTACATTCTTATTAGTAAAAAAACATTCCAACTATTACACCAGTCATGAACTTTGCACGACCGTTTATAATCTTATAAACATTATTGAAACAGAGGCAAGTGTAAAGATTGGACGTAGGTTTTACCAATAGAGTAGGCCAACCATTTTAACCAAAATATGCAATTCATGAAATTGTTTCGGTATATTTCTTACACAATACCATGTACAAAGATCATTAATATTAATAGATAATCACAACGGTGATCGTGTAGCATATGACTGTCGAGTGAGTTTGCAGTTAGCTATTTATTGGTTCATAATTATCGGCAGAAAAACGTACATTATTAAGAATTTTGGAGGTCAACCGGCAGCGTGCATGTGGTACAAAATGCAAATAAATTATTTTCATTAAACGGTTTAATATTAACTTTAAGTATTACGATGTTTTAATTATTGACATAAATTATGTGAGCGATAACCTGCACAGGAATATTGATAGTGGTAAATTAACAGGGATGGTATTCTTTAGATATACGAAAGTCCTTAAATTTGATTACGTTGACCATATAGCAAAATGCTCGAGAAGTTATACACATATGGTGTACGTGGTAACACACTATCGTGGTTTGGATCGTACTTAAAAGGTCGTTAACAGTGCGTACACACTGTCACTGGTGCAAAGTGCAAAATCTGATTTACAGGTTCTCCAGTCAGGAGTACCTCAAGGTTCTATACTCGGACCTATAGCAGCGTAATGCTGCTATAGGTCCGAGTAAAAAAAAAAAAAAAAAAAAAAAAAAAAAAAAGTAATGTACATGCTGCTATACGGAGACCAGTTTCCCTGGTTAAACCTTGGATCCTGCGTCACTAAAGACGGGGAGACGGCACTGGCCTAGGTCGTACCTATCGAGATCGAGCGCAAGGATCCATAGTTCTACCTAGGATATTATGTGGATCAGGTGCATGCTACTTCGATGTTCGGCAACTGACCGATTCTCAATCGATCTTTAAATCATTCAGTCAGTCCATCAATCAAGCATTCACTCACTCAATCAATCGATTAATCACTTACTTAATCAATCAGTAATTCAACCAATCACTCAATTACTCACTCACTCACCCATTCACTCGTTCATTCACTCAATATATCACTCAATCAATCACTCACTCAATTAGTCAATCGATTATTTAATCAATCGATTATTCACTCGATCAATCAGTCGATCGATTAATCACTCACTTAATCAATCTGTAAATCAATCAATCAATTAATCACTAACTCACTCATTCACTCATTCATTTACTTTATCAATAAATCAACCACTTAAAGATAAACTCCAGTACTGGTAAAAAAATAAAAATAATTCTCACAGAATCAAACGAAACTCACACTGAATGTTCAAGATTACAAATAAATGACATGTGCCAAACAATTTTGGAAGAAAATGTATACTGGCTGAGTAATGAGCATAGAAAGACAAGGAAATCAAGGTAGTACTAGCCCCGACACCATGTGTGTTGTCCCATATATAGCTTTCTATGTGAGTGCTTGTTACTTTACCAAGACTCGGTCAAATTTATTATGATTTTGATGACTCCAGAACCTTGCAGTGCACACCAATACTTACATGCTACATGATCAACTGTTTCTGATCCTTTCCACACCTTTTCTTTCACAATGCAATCGCATTACCAGTACTAAAGTTTATCTTTAACCAGTCAATCAAACAGTCAAGCAATAAATCATCGGGTCAATCAGTCAATCAATCATAACTTCAATCAGATCAAATTTCCAGAAAACAATAAAATAATCTAGTACGGAGTACACGTGCCCCCCCCACCCCCCCCCCCCCCAATCAAATGTGATAACTTACTTTTTAGGGGATGAACGTCAGATAATTTGATTTGTGCCTCCCCCCCCCCCCCCCCCCATCCGAAAATCATCCTGTATACACCACAAGTTTATATCCTATTTTGCAAATAAATGTAAAATGTTTTATTAATAATTACTGTCTTGTTTCAATTCAATTCGTTTCAATATTGCAATAAAATAAAAAAATAAACATACATACATGTACATGGAATTATATATTGTTACATACAAATAATATAATACATGGATATACATTGGAACAAGAATATCAGAGTTGCTTCGTAGGTAGCAGCCAGAACAGAAGTGACCTTTGTATAAATGGCCGACCTGAAGAAGATATGTACCAGATAATAATAATAATAATGATGATCTTTTACAGTCCACTCCAAATTTTAATAAGTTAAACCGAAAATGGAAATTCTTTTTGGCCAATTGATCGTGGGCCCGGCAGCCACTGAGCAGCGCCAGATCGACGTTGCTCTATCCCTCAGTGTTGAACGCCAAACAAGGTAGCAGCAACGTCTTTTGGTATGACGCGGCCGGGGCTCGAACCCACGACCTCCCGGTTGTGAGACGGACGCTCTACTGACTGAGCCAACACACCGGTAATAATGACATGATAATTGAAAACCAATCATTTCCTACCATAACAAAATACACATCACAGTTAATGACATAATATAACAGATCAATGACAACTAAAAATAAAACAAATTAAATTAGATTACTGTTTTGCAAGAATAACTTTAAGTTGACTTTAAAAAAACTGTTATGTTTGTATAGTCCTTTAGTTTGAAATCTTGGTTTATCATTATCTTGGTTTGAAGCCGAGTTGTTAAACCCCTTGATTTTTTTTTAACAGACTTCTTCTGTTGCTGTTGATAAAATAGCCTAAACGTGACGGGCAATCGGAGTTATTACCCCCAGACACACAAACTTCTCCTCCGTCCACAGACGAAACGAAACATGAGTCAGGCAAGCGTTTCACGAAACCGTCACAATTTCAAGTTCACCAAAATCGCAGATATTATAATTAACACGCGTTTCAAGGAGATGTCGGTAAACTAATATACTTATGACGGTTTCGTGGAATGATGCTCAGACCGACGTGAGACCGAACACGAAATGACATTTATACACAGAATAGAAAAGAAATGGTCGTTTTAGAAAGGTATGTGAGGTTGTTGTGGAGTCGGTTCGGCCGTTTGACTGCAGTATCATGGTCTAATATATGGAGGCGAAATAACATAGGGCGTCCATGAAGGGCCACTGTTTGTAACTATAGCGAGGAAAACGAGTTTATTATTGACAATAAAAACGAAATCAACTGCCAGTAACCGATGTCCACTGCTTGATACTAACCAAGAGATCAAATATAACAATAAGCATTGCATAATTATCATTGTGCCAGTTTAGCGATTTTAGTTCTCCAAAAATCTTCATATGTTTAAAATTAAGAATCAGATGTACATGTATAATATCATAATCGTTATAGAAAATTTCCTATTTCTAATTCTATATTATTAAGTATAAGCAAACAAAAATGAAAACACAGACAAAACGAAATATCTCAAAAAAAGTAAATGAATTGGTACTTTCAGACAAGTTCCATGCCATTTCTCCCGTGTACTTTGCCAGACGAAAAGTTGACATAGAAAACATAAAACAAGATATCAAAGTCCTTCAGATGAAAACATAAACCCTTATTTTGATATTTACTTTTAAAATACTTTTGCAACTTACATTATACAGTCAAAAGGTCGATTTTCAAATATCTTACACTCTAATACACAACTAGAGAAATTGTAAAAAGTAAAATTAATATGAAAAAAAAGTGGGATTTCCTCTCATAATTCTGCACAAAATGTAAACATTACTTTGAATAATCGTAAAGTGATCTTAAATGCTTTGTTAAAAAATGAAGGAAAGATATTCATAAACAATTCAATCACTAAGATGATTGTAACCTACTGTAAAACAATCTTTGAGTCCACAATAGTGAATTAGTGTCTACACCATTGATACATATATAACAGCTACCAAAAGAGTCACATTCACATGTAGAGTCATCGTCAACATCACAATCTTGAAAGATAAACATATGAGAAGTATATTAAAAAAGTGTTTACTTTTTATATTTAAGAAAGGTTCATTCATTCAAATTGATCTACATGATCTAGGAATGTCATTTCTAAAACAGTCACCACAACTCCATTTCACCTACTTCAAGATATAACTGATTCCACTGGATGATATATACACTTTATGAAGTCCAGAAACACAAGGCTTGTTAGAAGCTTTTGAAGAAAAAAAGGGCGGAGAGGGGTCATTTTTCAACTAAATATTATGTTACTCTTTTTACCAGAAATAAAAAAAGGGCCGGTCGCACACATCACCGGTCTTCCTATGGACCTGAAGACAGTGATATCATTCAATCACTATGAACATGACTGACAAAGAAAGCGGACAAAATATACAGTTCCTCAGGTAGACAAAGGAACATCCCTTCACTGCTATTATGTAAACATGTGTAGAACAGGTGTCACATGCATATTCACCTTTTTACATAATTGCAGTGAAGGGATGTTCCTTTGTCTACCTGAGGAACTGTATATTTTGTCCGCTTTCTTTGTCTGTCATATTCATAGTGAATGTAAGTAATGAGGAGTCATCTGTTAATTTCAGTGGAATATATATAGTCTATCAGTAGTGCAGAGAGCGATCTCTCCTGATCGGTACTGACGGAGATAGTACCAAAAAAACTTGGGCTTCTCAATCTTGTAATCCATGATAAGGCTCTGGACATGCTTCAGCTCGTAAGTATACTCATCAATGCTGACCAAACCTACATCGTGTTTTAACTTGGCTATCAGGATTGTATTCCATTGAGATACAACAGCATATAGATCAACACCTGATTTCGCTAATTTATATTTTACAACACCTTGTTTGTCAATCAATCGTATTGTATTACCAGATGTTGTGATCATGTAATCATTATAACTAGTAATCTGCTCAGGTACATACCCTTCACATGGTATCTCCCTGATCGCCCTTCCCCCTGCTGGTGAGAATACCTGGATCTTTTGAGCTTTCCTGTAGCTAACATAGACATGATCATCACCGTCTACAGTGAGGTTAGCCCATCCACCCTCATCGTGACTCAGAGTCTCAAACATTACATTCAACTTTGTTTGCTCTAGTGTGTACAGTGTGATTTTGTTTGAGCCATCAAGTATAACATACCGATCATCAGAGAGGAACCCTACTCCACGAATCACCACATGTTTCAAAACTGTCTGATGAATCTGGCCATCAACAGAGAAGATATTCACACCACCTATACTATATCCCACTGCCATCCTACCGTCTGGTGTACTAACCATGGCATTCATGCTACCCTTATTAGGCAAAACGATGTTCTTTGCAACTGCATATACGATCTTACCGAGAGTTAGCTCGTCCATTCCAACGTTTCTCTTAAAAGTGACACTTTTACCTTTCTTGCTCGATTGCATCGGCTGCTTGTAGTCGGGATCTTCTTGTTTCAAGGCCTCTTGCAAGTCTTGACATAGAGTGTCGTGCGCAGCCAAAGCATCCATATCTAACGGTATCTTTGTCCTATTGATAACCACGTCAGCTATGGTGGTCAAGTGAGTGATGTGCTCCTGAGCCGATTTTTTCATTTCGTCCAGTTCTTTCTCTATTCCTTCGGTCTTACCCTTGACTTCGCCAATGAGGATTTCTTTCTTCTTTGTCAACTGCTTGACTGATTCGTCACATGCATTGTTAATATCATTTGTACACTGCTTCTGTACATTGCTCACACGCTCCTTCTGTTCATCAATGAAATCAACATATTTCTGAAAGCAAGAGCGTTTCTTTTCCGCCTTCGATTTGAGGACCTCGATATTCTCCATATGGCTGCTTTCATAAAGAGCTGCCTCGATGATCCGATGTCCTTCGTCTTTATGCTCCATGACAACACACCTGAAGCAGGCAAATCTCCTGCAGTCGGAACAGAAGCACTCCTCATCCTCTTTTGGGTGTTTCCTGCACTTACGGTATCTACGTACTGACACCTTCCCTGATTCGATCTCACTTATGGCTAAGACCTCATGACTGATGAAGTCTCGCCACAGAGAGTGTGTGTTGTGACAAGTGATACAGAGATACTTGCCACAGTCTTGACAGTAGACAACAGCTTGCGTCCTGTCCTCGGATTTACAAATCGAGCAAAAGTGATAGTGATTTTTCACGTCCTCTATGAGAGACTTCAAAGCTAGATTTGCCGGTAATTTGCTGACATCATGGTTTGGGACCTGGGTTTCAGCTCTGCAAACAGGGCATCGGAGCATCTGGTCGTTACCATGGCATTCCAAGAGGTTGTCTAGACAGGTCTTGCAGTAGGTGTGAGAACAAGACAGAATCTTTGGATCGGTGAAGGTATTCAGACATACAGGACACTCCAGACTCTGAGCAATGACATTCTTTAATGAATCAGCCATGATTCGAATTCTACATGAAAACGGGATAAAAGAAAAAGACAAAAAAATAATGATTATTGTAGCTTTGATTCCCTCACGTCTTTTTCCTGCAGAATATAACGCGTACAAAATATGACACTCTGTTTTATCATGATAAAAAAATTATCATGTTATTCATCAACTGAATGAAGTAATATAAAACGAATTTAAAAGAACCTTTTTCCATTGTCGCTCCTCAGTCAATGTGCATTATAATGGGGGAAATTATGATGATAGTAATAACAATGCAACTGTGTCACATTATGTTAGATGTGTACGGAAGACCACTACATTTGAAAGACGCCAAGAAAAAGGATTAAGATTGATAGTATACGTTTTAATAATTGACTGCTACAAGACATGCCACCGCTATGGAATAATTGTCTGCATCAAAACTTTCTCGTTAAACCAATCGGATCAACCCCAATGATTGTTATCGATGGCATTTCTAGAGAAGCAGTCGATTTTCTTAAACTAAGTATTAGATACTTGTGACCATTGAACGAAAACAAATATGATACGTGATTTACTTTCAGATGTGATGCAGATAAACATACCTTATTCATAACATAGTTATTCATGACTCTCAAACTTAGTAGGCAACATTTTTTGTATTAAAGCTGATGATGTATCAAAAGCAGTACTCTATATTCATGTACTCATGCACATTGAAATATATTATTTCAAAAGAAATCAGCATGTTGTAGAGAGGAAATTATATAGATTGCTCTGGTTTGGCAGAATCACTAGGTTATATGTTAGCTATGTTTAAGAATCACATTATGACTTGAAATGTTTACCATATGCATTCATATCTATATAACATTGAAAAAAAAAGATCATGAAAAATTTGGCATTTAAGTCACATACCTAAATCGCCGTTTTCCACAGAAGAAACGAACAGTATAGTTATACTTGGTTTTTCATGGCCTTAGCTCAATCTCCATTTATCACGTGAAAGACATCTAGACCGAGACCCTTCTATTCCAGCCGAAGGAAATGTTGGTTTTATGAACCGGATACAAACAAAGCCTCAAAGGTGTCTGGGCGTCAGCCTATTATACAACAATATAAAATGAAAATATCGTAAATTGTCACGGCATTTCTTTGTTAATTGCCTCGATCTTCTTCCCTAATTACATATCGATCAGTCTATGTGTTGCATGTATACTGTATACCTTTACAATATGGTCCACTGAACATACTATAAACATGTACGTTAAAGATAAAGTTGAGTTCTGGTCATGCGATAGCATTGTGAAAGAAACGGTGTGGAATCGATCAGAAAAGGTTGATCAGCTAGCATAATATTTGTGTGTATTGCAAGGTTCTGGAATCATCAAAATGATAACAAATTTGGCCAGGTCTTGGTAAAGTTACAAGCATCGTACACATAAAGAGGTATATGGGACTACACGAACACGTGGCGTAAAAATCCGTCCCGATTTTTACGATTTTACATGCCTTATTTAGAAGATGAAGGCATTTTAAGAGACATGCTTTTCAGGGAGCATGTTTTATCTGATGTTCTTCCACACTTGCATAATAGCAATGATAACGCTCACAAATTATTTTTCACCTCTTCCCAGAACTCAACCTTTTCTTTAAAGACTGGGAATTCCCACCAACCTTTGACAGACAACTCGATTCAGATCGCCCAATAAAACCTCGATCTAAGTTTGCCAAGCGTTTGTATGGAACAAAATGCCCTGCGCCCCCCCCCCCCCACACACACACACACAGATTGAGAGTCAAGTGAATGAACCACTCTACTATACCTCCACAACTACCACACCTATGTTAATCACGTAAACTGAAATGTTAACCGTGTGTATTCATATCTATAACATGTGATAATAATAGTTCATTACAAATTTGTTATTCTAATCATAATAACATACCAAAACCGTCACATTTCCCCCCAGGACAAACAAACACTGATAAGTTATACGTATGAACGATATCGATATGATCACAAGTTTTCTAATGCGACAAACGTTACTTCCAGGTTCACGATCAAGTACATTAAAGTCTTACGGTCGGATTTTAAAGATCTGTTTTGTTATATAGGGGGTTCAGTCTGTTTCTTCATGGTTTACCAAACTGAATCTAAACACACGCCATTCTCATAGTGGTCTTAGCGCATGCGCTCTCTGTTAATCACCTCCAAGACATTATACCACTGAATTCAACAATATGTAGCGTTGAGTTCAGTGATCTAGACCCAGTCTAAGGAAAATGATGACTTTATAAACCAGATTTTTTTTTAAGCCACACAATTGTCCCGGAGTTTGCCTAATATAGTATCAATACGTCAATGTAAAACAGAAATATTCAAAGTGTCGACTAACCGATTTTTTGTTTATAGTAATGACACAGACATTTTAATTCACTCACCTCTTTTTCCGTAACTACGTATCGGTCTAGGTATTATTATAAATCATTAAACTAAACATGACTGCTATTTGCCTTTACAATGGACTGGTGCACTGCTCATAAGCAGTACTATATACATGTATGTATTCAGTTTGTCAATCTATGTTTAGGTACTGGGAAAACCCAACAACCTTTGACAGTACAGACAAGCAGATTGAGTTTTCAATCGTCCAAAAAGTAATCGCCCAATAAAAAAACTCGAAACCGGAGATAGCGCTAAACATGCTAAACACATCCGGAAAAAAGAACATCTATAAAGATATTTAATCTTAGATGTTTCAATTTATTGGACTATTCATCATGATCTGGTTCAGAGAGCTAAGAGGTTGTTCGATTTATCATAGTTTTAGGTTGTGTACAGGCTGTTTTGCAATAATTTCATAGGCCTACAAGACATGGGGGTATTGGTGCTGCGCCCATTCCCCCCCCCCCCCCCATCCCCACCCCGGATTTTAAACTTTCATATAATGTATTTCGGGCAATGGCAATCGATTCTGGCGGTTGCGTAATATTCCAACAGCCTATCATCCTATTTATATGTTCATATTTTAGTTGTATGTCCTGATGTATTTAACAAACACAGGTCAGTTTCATGCACAGTAACGTTCATTTTCTTTCATTCCTTCATTATTTTTTCACGTCAACAAAATGAAAATTCTCAAGTGAAAAAAATGTAAATACATTATGTCAAAATCCATTACAAGAGCGTGTTAAAGGACAAGTCTATTCCACTTACTTTCAATAGAAGCAAAGTTTGAGCAATATCGGACAATTAATAAGAAAGTTATGAATTTTGAAAAAGTATGTAAAACTATGGAACTACCCCCAGACAACTACCCCCTACAGCAACCATCTTCTAGGACAACTACCTCCAGACAACCACCCCTTACCAACCACCCCTTACAACAAGCATCCTCTAGGACAACTGCCCCGGACAACTACGGCATCAACGTAGCCATTATAGAACCAGGATTCTTCAAGACACTGATATCAAGTAAAACAAATCTTCACAAATAATCTAGACAAGGCCTGGCAGAAAATCGGAATACATAGAAGAGGGCTTCCAAAAGTGTAGGTTTCTACTTGAGGAAAGGTGTTTTTTTGAAGAGGAAGTCCACCCTGATATGAATTTGGATTTAAAAGAAGCAGAAAATGAGAGAAACAGGCCAGTGGAAGTACGCGTGTTATGTACTTGAAACATATTACGTAATATCTATTATTAGGGATTTATGTTCTTGTTATAACAATGTTTAATTTTTAATTCATTGTTGGATGTGTAACGCGAATAGACATGTTCTCAAAATTCAAGTATAATTTTCTTGCTTGAACTAATGTAAGATTTTAAGTTCCTAATTTCCTTTATGCTAAAGAATATGGAAAAGTTATTTTTCTTAGGCCTGCATGTCATAACCTTTCTAATACTGCGACGTAATGCAGTGAAAATTGCACGTATTTGGGCATTTTGGTGTAGCTGTGAAGTTACTTTCACCGAATCATTTTTCTTTTGAACTGAAAATCCCCTTGAATATTATCAATCAATCAATCAACCAATCGCCTCAGTTCAATAGAACGGTTTGCAAACATATTCAAATTTATGGATGTTTATCGCCCGGGGACGTAGTAACGAAGTATACCATTTACCTCAGTGTTATTAATGAATTAATTTCAATACTTAGAATCCAGTATGCATACATTATTTGTTGCTATGTAGGGCAAGTCTCGGACACGCATATAGATTGTCAAAAACAACCTTTGTTTAAAAAGTATGCATACGATTTGAATATGTTATTAAACCGGTTCAAAGTAACCCACTCACTTACTCAATCATCCAATCAGTCAATGAATGAACTGACCAATCTATCAATCAAATAGTTAATTTTGCAATCAATAAACTTGTCCACCAATCAAGCAATCAATCACTCACTCACTCAATCAGTCGATCGATTAATCACTCACTTAATCAATCAGTAATTAAATCAATCACTCAATCAACCATTTAGTCAATGAATAAACTTACCAATCAATTTTTGCAATCAATAAACTAGTCAATAAAATTCTATCGACCTACATGATAAATCAACCAACTGTTGCTCACAAGACCGACCGTCCAAAAGACGGACGGACGGCCCACAAGACCAACAGTCCACAAGACATACATGTTGAGGGTTTATCAGACCGACCTTGTCGGTCTTGTGGGCTGTTGGTCTATACTTCGATGTTCGGCAACTGACCGATTCTCAGTCGATCTTTTAATCATTCAGTCTTTCCATCACTCGAACAATCACTCACTCAATCACTCACCCACTCGTTCACTCACCCACTCATTCACTCGTTCATTTACTTAATCAGTCCCTCAATCAATCGTTCACTCAATCAATCAGTCATTTTATTAATTACTCACTTAATCAATCAGTAATTCAATCAATCACTCAATAATTCTCTCAATCAATCAATTAATCAGTCACTCACCCATTCATCCACTTAATTAGTCACTCAATCAATCAATATTATTAATCAGTCACTTACTCATTCACCCATTTAATCAATCAATTAATTAATCAATCAATCAATCAGTCAAGCAATCAATCATCAAGTTAATTAGTCAAGCAATCATACCTTCACTCAGATCAAATTTCCAGAAAACAGAAACATGATTTATAACGGAGAAAGATTCAAAATCGTGCTTAATTTTGAAGAAGATGACTCACAATAACAAATAAACAGGAGTACATTTCATATATAACAGTGGTACAACTATGTTGCACAAGCTCCCTCTCGAGTTAGAACTCCTGGCCGTTTTTACTTTATGCACACGTGCCACCCCCCCCCCCCCCCGCTATCAAATTGGATAACTTACTTTTTAGGGGATGAACGTTAGATAATGTGACTTGTGTCCCATTCCCCCTCCCGAGAAAATCAACCCGTTTACAACACAAAGTTTATATCCTATTTTGCAAATACATGCAATAGATCACATCTATTTGTACTATGTAAAATGTTGTATCACTAACTACAACCTTGTTTCAATTCAATTCATTTCACTATTGCAATATACAAATGATGCACAGGTTCGAGTGCGTCGGTAGGAATTGTGTGCACAAGGTACCTTTGAATGCAATTTAAAAGGTACCGCATGCACACAATTCCACCGACCCACGAATTAAACCTGTGCATCATCTGTTTTATGAAATGGGGCCGCAAAAATCGTCAAAAATACAAAAATCTGTTATTTTACAGATTCACCGGGTGCATGGCAAATCATGCCTTCCGGTATTACTGGACGCATGATTTTGCCATAGCCATGGAAGCCGGTAATTACCGGAAAGCATGATTTCATGACAGTTATCATGAAATTAAAATTTTAAAAAAAGTTGTCAGTGCACAATAAAATGTAAACTCTAAAAAAAAAAAAATTATGAGAATTATCAACAAACAAGAAAAACAAATAATTATAACCTATTAAAGAACAAATTATACATTTTTTTTTTAAATTATGAGAATTTTTTTTTAAAGGGATATCGGTGGTATCGATCCCCAATATCCCTGATATCGCGTGCATCCAGCACAACTAACGGTAATTGACCAATCAGATTGCAGGTATTCTTTTACCCATATTATAATAAAAACTAACATACGTACATGTACATGGAATTATACATTGTTACATGAACATAATAGAATACATGTATATACATTGGAATATAAATATCAAAGTTGCTTGGTAGGTTCGCAGCCACAAAAGAAGTGACCCTTGTAAGAGGCCGGCCTAAAGAAGATATAATCAACAGTTAAATGTATGTACCAGCTTACAATGACATGACAAAACACAACATTCCTCACATATCATTGACATTTTTATAAAAAAAAAATTGAAATTAGAATAAGACTTTGTAAGAATATATATTTAAGTTGACCCTTTGTTTAACCTTTTATGTTTGTTAAGTTCTTCAGTTTGAAATCTTGGTTTATCATTATCTTGGTTTGAAGCCGAGTTGGTAAACCCTCTGAAATATATTTCTTTGAAGCCCCTCTGCACTAGTTTGGCATGCAGGAATTAGCTCTCAATTAACATAAGAAAAGGGCATCATGGAGGATCAACGGGTACCGCTTAGGCATTGTTGGCTGTATAGAGGGCGCAAGTAGCCATAAGTAGGGGCTTTAACAGACAGTAAACTTATACTTATGACAGTTTCGTGGAACGATGCCAGACCGACCAGAGACCGAACACGAAATGACATGTATAAGCAGAATGAAAAAGAAATGGTCGTTTTAGAAAGGTCTGTGAGGTTATTTTGGAGTCGGTTCGGCTGTTTGACTGCAGTATCACGGTCTTATATGGGGGCGAAATAACATAGGGTGCCCACTGCAGGGCCACTGTTTGTAAATGTAGGGAGGAAAACGAGTTTATTATTGACAATAAAAAAAAAATCAACTGCCAGTAACCGATAGCCATTGTTTGATACTAACCAAGAGATCAAATATAACATTTAGCATTGCATAATTATCATTGTGCCAGTTTAGCGATTTCAGTTCTCCAAAAATCTTCATATGTTTAAAATTAAGAATCAAATGTACAAGTATAACATCATAATGATTATAGAAAATTTTCTATTTCTAATTCTATGTTATTAAGTACAAGCAAACAAAAATGAAAACACAGACAAAACAAAATATCTCCAAAAAGTGAATAAATGAATTTGGTATTTCAGACAAGTTCCATGCCATTTCTCCCATGTACTTTGCCAGACAAAAAGTTAACATAGAAAACATAAAACAAGATATCAAAGTCCTTCAGATGAAAACATAAACCCTTATTTTGAAATTTACTTTTACAATGCTTTTGCAACTTACATCATACAGTCAAAAGGTCATTTTTAAAAATCTTACACTCTAATACACAACTAGAGAAATTGTAAGAAGTAAAATTAATATGAAAAAGTGAAATGTCCTCTCATAATTCTGCATAAAATGTAAACATTAATTTGAATAATCGTAAAGTGATCTGAAATGCATTGTTGAAAATGAAGGAAAGATATTCAATGTATTTAACAGCAATACATAAACAATTAAATCACTAAGATGATTATCGCCTACTGTAAACAATCTTTGAGTCCACAATAATAAATTATTGTCTACACCATTTATACATATATATAGCAGCTACCAAAAGAGTCACATTCACATGTAGAGTCATCGTCAACAATACAATCTTGAAAGATAAACACATCAGAAGTATATTAAAAGGGAGGTTACTTTTTATGTTTAAAAAGTCCAATCATTCAAATTCATCTACTTGATCTAGGAATGTGATTTCTAAAACAGTCCCTAAAACTCTATTTCACCTAGTTCAAGATATAACTGATTCCACTGGATATTATATACGATTTATGAAGTCACAGAAACACAAGGCATGTTAGAAGCCTTTAAAAACACGGGCGGGGAGGGGTCATCTTTCAACGAAATATTATGTTACTCTTTTTACCAGAAATAAAAAAGGTCCGGACGCACACATCCCCCGTCTTCCTATGCGCCTGAAGACAGTGATATGATACAATGTAAGTAATGAGGAGTCATCTGTTAATTTCAGTGGAATATATATAGTCTATCAGTAGTGCAGAGAGCGATCTCTCCTGATCGGTACTGACGGAGATAGTACCAAAAACACTTGGGCTTCTCAATCTTGTAATCCATGATAAGGTTCTGGACATACTTCAGCTCGTTAGTGTACTCATCAATGCTGACCAAACCTACATCGTGTTTTAACTTGGCTATCAGGATTGTATTCCATTGAGACGCAGCGACGTATGGGAAATAACCGAATTCCGTTAATTGATACTTTACAACACCTTGTTTGTCAATCAATCGTATTGTATTACCAGACGCAGTGATCATGTAATCATTATAACAAGTAATTTGCTCAGGTTCATACCCATCACATGGTATCTCCCTGATCGCCCTTCCCCCTGCTGGTGTGAATACCTGGATCTTTTGAGCTTTCCTGTAGCTAACATAGACATGATCATCACCGTCTACAGTGAGGTTAGCCCATCCACCCTCATTGCGAAAGAGAGTCTCAAACATTACATTCAGCTTTGTTTGCTCTAGTGTGTACAGTGTGATTTTGTTTGAGCCATCAAGTATAACATACCGATCATCAGAGAGGAACCCTACTCCATGAATCTCCACATGTTTGAAAACTGCCTGCTGGAGCTGACCATCAGCAGAGAAGATCTCCACGCCACCTGTACTATATCCCACTGCCATCTTACCGTCTGGTGTACTAACCATGGCATTCATGCTATTCTCAGCAGGCAAAGCGATGTTCTTTGCTACTGCATTTACGATCTTACCGAGAGTTAGCTCGTCCATTTCAACGTTTCTCTTTAAAGTGACTCTTTTCCCTTTCTTGCTCGATTGCATCGGCTGCTTATAGTCAGGATCTTCTTGTTTCAAGGCCTCTTGCAAGTCTTGACATAGAGTGTCGTGTGCAGCCAAAGCATCCATATCTAGCGGTATCTTTGTCCTATTGGTAACCACGTCAGCTATGGTGGTCAAGTGAGTGATGTGCTCCTGAGCTGATTTCTTCATTTTGTCCAGTTCTTTCTCTACCCCTTCGGTCTTACCCTTGACTTCACCTATGAGGATTTCTTTCTTCTCTGTCAACTGCCGGACTAATTCATCAAATACTTTGTTGATATCATCTGTACACTGCTTCTGAACATTGCTCACACATTCCTTCTGTTCATCAATGAAATCAACATATTTCTGAAAGCAAGAGCGTTTCTTTTCCGCCTTGGATTTGAGGACCTCAATATTCTCCATATGGCTGCTTTCATAAACGGCTGCCTCGATGACCCGATGTTCATCGTCTTTATGCTCCATGACAACACACCTGAAGCAGACAAATCTCTTGCAGTCGGAACAGAAGTACTCCTCATCCTCTTTTGGGTGTTTCCTGCATTTACGGTACATACGCACTGACACCTTCCCTGATTCGATCTCACTCATGGGTAAGACCGCATGACTGATGAAGTCTCGCCACAGAGAGTGTGTGATGTGACATGTGATACAGAGATACTTGCCACAGTCTTGGCAGAAGACAACAGCTTGCGTCTTGTCCTCGGATTTACAAATCGAGCAAAGGTGATATTGATTCTTCACGTCCTCTATGAGAGACCTCAAAGCTAGATTCGTCGATAATTTGCTGACATCATGGTTTGGGACCTGGGTTTCAGCTCTGCAGACAGGGCATCGGAGCATCTGGTCGTTACCATGGCATTCCAAGAGGTTGTCTAGACAGGCCTTGCAGAAGTTGTGAGAACAAGACAGGATCTTGGGATCGGTGAAGGTATTCAGACAAACAGGACACTCTAGACTCTGAGCTGTGACATTCTTTAATGCATCAGCCATGATTCGAATTCTATAGGAATATGAGATAAAAGAAAAAGAAAAAAAAAAACACAATGATTATTGTAGCATTGATTCATTCGATGGTATTGAAGAGGAATCATTACGTCTTTTCCCTGCACAATATAACGCGTCAACAATATAATATTCCGTTACATCTTGATACAAAAAAAAAATGATGTTATTCATCAACTGAGTGTAGTAATAAAAAAATAAAAAAATGCCACCGCTTTGGAATCTTTTGTCTGCATCAAAACTTCAGATGAAGAAATTATAGAAAAGAGAAGCAGACTATATAAAGAAAAAGGAAAACTACAGGAAAGATAACATTGAAGTAACTAGACAAGAGAGGAGCAAACTACATATAACTGTTCTGTCTTGAACTGTCTACTATATGCTAACTTGTTTTCTTTTGAAGAGTATGAAAATAGGATTTGATATACAGCTTTTGTCTATTTCATAGGTTTTTATTCCACGTCCCTGTGTAGCAGACGAAAACAGAGTAAAAGAAATGATTGATATAATTTTTTTTTTTTTTTTTAAATCAATTTGAGTTCATATCAATCAGTGAGTTCATATTAGGTCAAGCTTTTAGACCAAATGTATTTTTTTTTTCCTTCTTGTCTGCCCCTAGGGGAACATAGATGCAAGATGTACAATTATAAAAACAAAAGAGATTGAAAAGAAAAGAAGACCAATGATATACATAAAATGTATCTCACTAGAGTATGTTGGCAAATTTATCATGCCAGTTTCATATCAGTATAGAGTTACTCTCTATCTATGAAAGTGATACAGATAATTGAGGTTTATCTCACAGCGTGCCCAGTTTTGAGGTATTTAGTTTAAACCCCTAACTGCATTTGATGCTACGTAAGGCAGGCACATGTTCAATAATAAGTTGTGATTGATATGTCTTTTATATAGCTTGCAGTCTGATCGACTGCCGTGAGTGAAGAAATGTTATGTTAACCAAAGCTTTAATAATAGGTAACCATTGTAATATTATTGTAAGTAAAGGAATATGATGGAAAAGGATGCAGACTCTGAACAGTGTGAGGGAGAAGATAAAGAAGATAAAGAAAAGATGAGAGTCTGAAAACAAAATTGATATATAGAACTGAGAGTATTTAACAGTTTTGGATAACTCTTATTCTTAGTCAAATAATTGCTTCATTTTTTTTTTTTCAGGACTGTTGCCAAGTCAAATTTCCTTATGTTTGAGAAGTATTTAAGCTTCGAACTACATGCGTCTCAAGAATGTCATCTTTTTGTTTAAATTTTTTTTTTTTTTTTTATATGCATGCAAATTTCAAGGGTCTGTAGTTATTATTGTGAGACTGTTGGTGAAATGCATCACTCCTTAATAAGAGAAGAAAAGATGTAGCTTCGGAGAATATTGGAATGTAAATGGATAACTCTTATTCTTAGTCAAATAATTGCTTCATTTTTTTTTCAGGTGTACTAATCTATTATGTCACGAGAAGCAATACACTTATTAGCATACTGGAAATGCTTTCGATCTCTCAATGGAAAATCTATTTGACAGTTCTAGAGGAGCGGGAAAAAAAAGAAAAATATTTTTTTTTTTTTATATGCATGCAAATTCCAAGAGTCTGTAGTTTCTATTGTGAGACTGTTGATTGGGTGAAATGCATCACTCCTTAATAAGAGAAGAAAAGATGTAGCTTCGGAGAGTATTGGAATGTAAATGGATAACTCTTATTCTTAGTCAAATAATTGTTTCATTATTTTTTCAGGGCTGTTGACAAGTCAAATTTCCTTATGTTTGAGAAGTATTTAAGCTTCGAACTACATGCGTCTCAAGAATGTCATCTTTTTGTTTAAATTTTTTTTTTATATGCATGCAAATTCCAAGGTCTGTAGTTATTATTGTGAGACTGTTGGTGAAATGCATCACTCCTTAATAAGAGAAGAAAAGATGTAGCTTCGGAGAGTATTGGAATGTAAATGGATAACTCTTATTCTTAGTCAAATAATTGCTTCATTTTTTTCAGGTGTACTTATCTATTATGTAACGAGAAGCAATACACTTATTAGCATACTGGAAATGCTTTTGTTCTTCCAATGGAAAATCTATTTGACAGTTCTAGAGGAGAGGGGAAAAAAAAAAAAAAAAAACTTTTTTTATATGCATGCAAATTCCAAGAGTCTGTAGTTTCTATTGTGAGACTGTTGATTGGGTGAAATGCATCACTCCTTAATAAGAGAAGAAAAGATGTAGCTTCGGAGAGTATTGGAATGTAAATGGATAACTCTTATTCTTAGTCAAATAATTGCTTCATTTTTCTTTCAGGGCTGTTGCCAAGTCAAATTTCCTTATGTTTGAGAAGTATTTAAGCTTCGAACTACATGCGTCTCAAGAATGTCATCTTTTTGTTTAATTTTTTTTTTTTTTATATGCATGCAAATTCCAAGGGTCTGTAGTTATTATTGTGAGACTGTTGGTGAAATACATCACTCCTTAATAAGAGAAGAAAAGATGTAGCTTCGGAGAGTATTGGAATGTAAATGGATAACTCTTATTCTTAGTCAAATAATTGCTTCATTTTTTTCAGGTGTACTTATCTATTATGTCACGAGAAGCAATACACTTATTAGCATACTGGAAATGCTTTTGTTCTCCCAATGGAAAATCTATTTGACAGTTCTAGAGGAGAGGGGAAAAAAAAAAAAAAAACTTTTTTTATATGCATGCAAATTCCAAGAGTCTGTAGTTTCTATTGTGAGACTGTTGATTGGGTGAAATGCATCACTCCTTAATAAGAGAAGAAAAGATGTAGCTTCGGAGAGTATTGGAATGTAAATGGATAACTCTTATTCTTAGTCAAATAATTGCTTCATTTTTTTTTCAGGGCTGTTGCCAAGTCAAATTTCCTTATGTTTGAGAAGTATTTAAGCTTCGAACTACATGCGTCTCAAGAATGTCATCTTTTTGTTTAATTTTTTTTTTTTTATATGCATGCAAATTCCAAGGGTCTGTAGTTATTATTGTGAGACTGTTGGTGAAATGCATCACTCCTTAATAAGAGAAGAAAAGATGTAGCTTCGGAGAGTATTGGAATGTAAATGGATAACTCTTATTCTTAGTCAAATAATTGCTTCCTTTTTTTTTTCAGGGCTGTTGCCAGGTCAAATTTCCTTATGTTTGAGAAGTATTTAAGCTTCGAACTACATGCGTTTCAAGAATGTCATCTTTTTGTTTAAATTTTTTTATTTTTATATGCATGCAAATTCCAAGGTCTGTAGTTATTATTGTGAGACTGTTGGTGAAATGCATCACTCCTTAATAAGAGAAGATAAGATGTAGCTTCGGAGAGTATTGGTTGTTCCCAGGTGTACTTACCAGCTGCATGTTTTTCATGTTGGTATTTACTTGGTAGTTAAGCTATTATATGGGAAGATACTGGTTTACAACCCTGTGATTATTAAGGATGTTCCCTTTTTATATGTTGATTATTGAAATGTAATTTACTCCTGAATACTTAATCAATTTGTGATTAATAGATTCAAGAGCCTTCAAAGATTTTCGTACATGACATGTTTTTTTTTTTATAATTGCAAGGAAGCATTTATTTTGTGTATTCTGTAAGTCAGGCTATTATAGCACCTTCAATGTGGAGAGGGTACATAATCCTTTATAGCCTTATTTTCGGGAATGTTACCTTCAAATAGAAATTTTTAGAGTGGGAGGGGTGGGGCGGGGGAGCTGCAATATTGCATGCCTTACATGTATCAGTTTCTTTCCCAGATGACGGGGTTTCGTTCTTGCTTTTCGTGGGGTCCTTTAAGGTGGGGGATTGGCTCTGGGACTGGGTTAAATTTTCTTGTGTGTGATAGGTTATGGATGTTCTGATTAATTGTAAATTGTTCTCCCTCAACGTGAAAGGGATCAGGGGCAGAGATAAAAGGGAACGCATATTTTTCTGGTGTAAAGATAAAGGGGCGGACATTGTTTTCCTACAAGAAACATTTAGTACTAGCGATTGTGAGGACAAGTGGGCTTCAATGTGGGAGGGTTCTACTTATTTTAGTCATGGTTCTAATCACAGTAAAGGAGTTCTCGTTTTGATTGCGCCGAGGATAGATATTGAGATATTGCAAGTCTTAAAAGACAGTGAGGGTAGATATATTTTTATAGACTGTAAGTTTCAAGGTGTTAGGTTGATTTTAGGCAATGTGTATTTTCCAACAAGAAATTTTGAGAGTGATCAATTGCAATTTCTTCGAAAATTACGCAATAATCTGGCTAAGTTAAATAAAGATAACTACCCGGTTATAATAGGTGGTGATTTTAACATGATTAGGGACATTGAATTTGATTATAACGGGAAATCTTTAAACAGGATTTCGAAAAGATTTAATCGAGAATTTGAAAAATTCATGGAAGATTTGCAGCTTTTGGATATTTGGAGATGTAGGCATTCTTTAAAAAGGCAATTCACTTATATGCAAAACAATCCCTTTATGCAAAGTAGACTAGATTACTGGCTGATCAAAGAAGAACAATAAGAACAGATTTAGAAAAAGAAATACAATGTTTAGAACAACAATTGACGGAAAGCACTAATGCAGATACTTTAGAAAAATTGGAAAATACAAAAAAGAAATTAAAGGAAGTTTATAGCTATGTAAATGAAGGAATTAGGATTCGATCACGAGCCTCGTGGTACGAAAGCGGAGAAAGGGATTCGCGTTATTTCAATCAATTAATGCAAAATAACAAAAGAAAGAGTACTATTAAAAAAATTAAAACCTCAGATGGTGCTATTTGCTGCGATGAAAAAAGGATAACTGAAGAAATCCGGAAGTTTTACAGCATGTTGTACAGTAAAGTAGAGTACGAGTGCTCGGATAATTGTTATAATAGTTTCTTTCAAGGTTTACCGAAATTGACTGAAAAATCTCGAGAATACTGTGAAGGATCTATAAGTAATAAAGAATGCCTAGAAATTTTAAAAGAATTAAAACAGAACAAATCACCTGGAAATGACGGTTTTTCTTCAGAATTTTATCGTACCTTTTGGCCGAATATTGGAGATTTAGTTAAAGATGCCTTGAATGAAGCATATAGATTAGGAGAATTAGCATCGTCTCAAAAACAAGCTGTAATTACGTTAATCGCTAAAGATGGGAAAGATCCCTTTTCACTGAAAAATTATAGACCCATTTCCCTTCTTAATGTCGATTATAAAATCTTAACAAAAATTTTGGCTAAGCGAATCAAGAAAGTATTAAATGAGATCATTATGGGAGATCAGGTGGGCTACATGAAAGGGAGGAATATTGGTGAGGCCATTCGCATTATAGATGATATTATTTTTCATACATCCCGTTACAATTTATCTGGTTTTTTGTTAGCTGTAGACTTCGAAAAAGCTTTTGACTCAATTTCACATCAATTTCTTCAAAAAGTTCTGTCGTCATTTGGTTTCGGTCCGTCCTTTCAAAAGTGGGTTAAAGTTTTATACATGAACACTCTAAGTTGTGTATTAAATGAAGGAGGGTCCACTGGTTATTTCAAAGTAGAAAGGGGAGTAAGACAGGGAGACCCTCTTTCTCCGTACCTCTTTATCTTGTGTATTGAAGTAATGGCACACAAATTACGAATAGATAAATTGGTGGACGGAATTAATTTTGGAGATAAGGAAACTAAACTAGTACTTTATGCGGATGATATGACAATTTTTGTTCGCAATAAAAAATCAATTAATAGGTTAAAAGTATTATTTGCAGATTTCGAAAAAATTTCTGGACTGAAAATAAACAACGACAAGACTAAAATATTAAGGTTAGGTTCATGTCAACGTTTAGATTGTGATTTTGCTTTTGGCGAAATAGTTGACTTTCTTAAGGTTTTAGGGATTTTCTTTTCCCTCGATGAACACAAGAAAGAAGATCTAAATTATAAAGAAATCTTAAGTAAAATAAAAACACTTTTAAATTTTTGGAAGCAAAGGGATTTAACACTTATGGGTAAGATTCAACTATTGAAAGTGCACATTTATTCTAAAGTTCTTTATCGGGCGTCACTTACTCCTGTTCCAAAATGGGTTTATGATTCACTGGATGAATTAACTTTTGATTTCATATGGAAAGGAAAAACAGATAAAATCAATAGAAACACCATGTTCTTAGACTATAACCAAGGGGGGTTAAAGATGTTAAATTTTTCTGCACAAGTTAAATCGCAGCGAATTATGTGGATTCAAAAACTTCTAAACAAAGATGAAGACATGAAATGGAAACAATATTTTAACTTTGTCACTGAACACGTGGGTGGAGATTTGATATTTTCATGTGACTATATACCAAGTTTATTAAAAGTGACAGCTCCACAATTTTATAAGGATTTATTAGAAGATTGGGTGAATACGAGACATATAAGGAGTATAGACATTGGTGATGTGGTAATTTTTAATAATAAACTTATTCGATATAAAGGAAGTTGTATATACGATAAGAGGTTGTATGACAAAGGAATTTACAAATTAAAACATATTCTGGAAAACGATGGTAAACTAAAAAGTGACAGGCATTTTATCGATTTAGGTGTTGAAGTAAATGAAATTGAAAAGATCAAGCACTTTTATACCTGTTTACCAGTTTGTTGGAAAAATAATTTTAGAAAGGGAGAAGAAAAAAATAATTCTGGAACTGATTTCACTTTGGGGAAGAAAACAACTAATATAGCTGATTTAAAATCAAAACAAATTTATGTACAATTAATAAAGAAAGATGATTTTAAACCTTTGGTTTTTGAGAGAATTGGAAGGAACTATGGTTTTTCCTGTAAGGAAATAGAAAACATATTTTTAAGACTAAGACAGTGTACACTTAACAGTTGATTAAGAGAGTTTCAGTTAAAACTTATACATAATATATTATATACAAACCATCACCTCTTCCGTTTTGGTCTTGTCTCGACTAACTTATGCTCATTTTGCGAAAAAGATGAAGAAACATATAAACATTTATTTTATACTTGTGAATTTGCACAATCAGTGTGGGAAATGTGCACGAGATTTTTAGACTTTGAAATACATAACTGTAGTTTGGAGGAAATTCTGTATGGGAAAGAGGAGAGAAATAAAGGAAAATATCAATTAATGAATCATGTTTTAATTCTTGTTAAATATCTGATTTATAGAAATAGAGAACTTAAAAAACCACCCTCTTTTAATGAAATAAAGAATAGTATAATAGGGGATAAAGTAGAAGAAAGGAAATTGGCAGCAATGAGGGGAACTCTCACTATTCATTTTTCTAAATGGGAAAACCTGAGTATTAGACAAACAATTGGAACCCAGAGCCAGTCGTCCACCGGTTAAGAGGGGGGGGGGGAATGGGGATAAGGGAGAGGTCGGGTAGGGTAGGGTTAACAAAAAGAGAAAACTTTTCTCTCAGGACAACAGTATAAAAAGAAGTATAAGTTGCTACATTGTTAAAACAAAAAAAAAATTGGATTATACAACTGCATATGTTTTCTTTGAAAATATGAATTTTTGTTTCAAATATGATGTATAGGAACTAACTATGTAAGTTTCTTTTGAAGCCGTTTGTAAGACAAAAATTTATACTGATTTATAATGTCATCACATTTGCAGTGAGAGTTATGATGATTGTAATTTGTACTATGATTATAATTTGTTTCAAGAGAGAAAAGAATAAAAACTGACCATAAAAAAAAAAAAAAAACTTCGTTAAACGAATAGGATCGATCACAATGATTGTTATCGATGGCTTTTTCAGAGAAGCAGCCGATTTTCCAAAGAAAGTATATTATTCATTTTTTCTTAAGGAAAATAACCCATGAAAATGATATATATTCGCTTGTTTAAATGAAAATTCCGGACTACAACATGAATAAATAAAAGAACTTTAAAATTCCAGTTCGTATTACCATAGATACAAAGCTACGAACTTTACACTTATAAATCCTCTGAATTCACAAAGTTACAGAGTCAGAGTGTTCCTTATGTAAAAGGTCACCCGAAACCTTGGTACACATCTTCCTTTCCCGCCCTGTCGTTAACAAATTCTGGAATCACCTCAGCATCTTTCTTCAGAATTTGATATTTCATCCTATTTAATAGAAATGCATGTTCTCTGTGGTATTTATGAGCCTCGTAGTTCTAGAAATATATATCTCTCGAACCTTCTGTTGCTGCTGCTGTTTGGTAAACAATATATCTTTCAGTTGACTATTTTTGCCACAGACTATTTTATGAATTATTTATTCACATATATTTATATACATATGTACAATTACATGTCTTAAATGACTATTTTTTAAAGAAATTTCTTCCCTCCACCACCCTTCCCCTTGCTTATTTTTGTTTTGGAGCAAATTATATAATTCAATAAATTTGGAACGAGACGGCCTAGCTCGTTGTACGTACTTTACTTGTGTTTACGCGCGCACGCTCAGGTATCACCTCTGTATGCACATCTGTACTTCGCACTCACCCCATCCTTTTCAAATGACATCTTACCAGTCTTTGAGGTTCATTTCACAGACTTTCGGTTTTAAACCTAGGTCACTCCGGCAAAGAAGACGAAAGACTTGATGCATGGCTGATCGTCAAAAAAACGGAGTTAAGCAGGGCTCCCACTTAAGCAGGGCTCCCACTAAGCCGAGTTGTATTAGCGAGTTATGGCGAGTTGTTGTGAGTTGCCTCAAAGAGGCACTCGCAATAACTCGCGAACAATTCGGTATGGCTTAGCGTAACTCTTTACAGCAGGCGCGGATCTACGGGGGGGGGGTTTAGGGGGTTTAAACCCCCCCCCCCTTGGGCGGCCCCCCCCCCCCAAAAAAAAAAGGAAAAAAAAAAAAAAAAAAAAAAAAAAAAAAAAAGAACGCACGCTGGAGAGAAACCCTTTCAAGTGCAAATATTGTGAGAAGATATTCAACGCATCTGGTAACTTAACCAAACACATGATAACTCTGGATATAACTGTGTATTTACTGTTACTTGATTTAAAAAGACGTTATCATGCACTGCTTTTTATGGTCTCCATTGTGTTAATAGATGCCAGGAAAACATCACTTACGGAGTTCAAATAAACACCCCAAAAAAAATCGGCTCGCCGCTTCGCGGCTCGTGGACGATGCTCCGCATCGTCATTATTTTGGTCAAACCCCCCCCCCCCTTAGCAAAAAGCTAGATCCGCCCCTGTTACAACATTCCACCACTCTCCTTGAAGTCGTGAGCAATTCCAAAATTTTGAACATGTTCACCAATTGTTCCCGATTCGTTCTTATTCGAGGTGAACTCGCCTACACTCGTAATATACTCGCATTACTCGTAACAAGCTCGCGATTACGAGTGAAGCCGAGTTCACCTCGAATTACAACGAATCGGGGAAAATTTGTGAACATGATCAAAATTTTGGAACTGCTCACGACTTCGAGGAGAGTCGTGGAATGTTGTAAAGAATTACGCTAAGCCATACCGAATTTTTCGCGAGTTATTGCGAGTGCCTCTTTGAGGCAACTCACCATAACTTGCTAATACAACTCGGCTAAGTAGGAGCCCTGATTTATCCGAGTTATATTAGCGAGTTATGGTGAGTAACTCGGGATAACTCGCGACAACTCGTTATGGCTCGGCGTAACTTTTTACAACGTTCTACGACTCTCCTCGAAGTCTCGAGCAATTTCAAAATTCTGAACATGTTTAAAATTGTCACTGATTAGTTGTAACTCGAGATCAACTCGCTTACTCGTAGTATACTCGCATTACTCGTAACAAGCGCGCGCTGCACTCTTCATAAGGTGGCGAGTTGCTACAAGTTATGAAGAGTGCAGTGCGAGCTTGTTATGAGTAATGCGAGCATATTACGAGTGTAGGCGAGTTAACCTCGAATTACAACGAATCCATACCCAATTGTTGCGAGTTATCCCGAGTAACAAGAAGAGCTGTTCGCAATTTATTGCGAGTGCCTCTTTGAGGCAACTCACCACAACTCGCCGTAACTCGCTAATACAACTCTGCTAAGTGGGAGCCCTGCTGTCTTTTTCAACTCTGTTTGTTGCTACGGCAGGAAGCCAGTGAAAACGAACTCGTTTAATAAAAATATGGACATGCAAGCATTACTTTAAACAAATTGAGGTGATTGAGGTGTCATATGAAAGGGCAGAAATTGAACTTTCTAGAAATGTGATTTTCTCCTCGAAATTCAGATACCGCCCGCCAAATGACTTTTTGGTTTCCTCTCTTCAAATTGTTTTTAATCACTCATGCGTGAAATATGCATCAGATGAGCTGCATCAAATGAAAGAGGAGGATCTAAGCTTTACAAATATGTATCATTTATTAATTATAATTGTGATTAAGTTATGATAAAACATCGATAATTCTCGGTTTCGTTTTTTCGGGGATGCACTGTATAAATATATATATATATATACCAACAGCAGGTTGATTTGGAAGATTTTCCCAGTTCCTTTTGTACTCACTACCACGCACTGAACGATGTGTTCATTAAAGTTACTGTGCGTTATTCGCTGTTTTCCGAGTATTTGCTTGTAATCGGTTTTCCTCGGTCGGATTGGCCTTTTAATAATTTGCATTTTCATTACAGAAAACAGATTATATGTGCATATACATACCTTCGTCTATGTAACCTACAGATTTGCCTTGCATTCCCCGGTTGGCTTTACTGCCTAAGAAATGATCAAAAATAGATTGTTGTCCCGTGACTTAACAACATGGCAAGGGACTTGTCCGTACTCCTTGTTGTAAGACAATTTCGGAAAATAACAAAACGTTTGAGATAGTGCATGACGGCCTACGTGCATGACGTGTCTGGGTATGATAATCATCCGATGCGTGTCAGTGCCACTATTTACATATTTCAAATCATGACCCGCACGCAACCAATCAATGTAACATGTAGTTATTTGTAAAATGAAATAAATATTAGCTGATATCACATAACGATTTATATGGCCATAGTTTCGTTTTTATGGGTAAGTATTGATATTGACAACGTCACATGATAGATTTTATATCATGACGGTGTTACCGTTGTGCTGAGTTGGCCATAGTAATATTTCCTTATTATAAAGCGGAAGAAAGATCATCTAAAGCAGCAGATGAGGGTTGTTTTTAATGCAGCAGAGGAGTTTTTTTTTTTGCATTAAGACCTGTACCGATCATTACGACTATGAAGGCAAACTCAGCCTGAACGCGAGCAAAGATGCCGACAAATTCCATAGCTAGCAGGGTACAAAATTACTTGTGACAAGCTCGTGTCACAACTATTTCTCTGGTACTAGCTATGCGACAACCGAGCCAGTTCCAACATTATTTTAGGTATGCAAACAGCTACATGTAGTTCCTTAAGTCGAACCATTTGATCAAATACATTTATTCAGTGCACGTATCATATACAGAGATATATATTTAAAAAAAAGGTAATATCCTTCGAAGTCAACCTTTAGTGTCGACATTGACTTTGGAAAAGAATGTTGTGGTTAATTATCTTTGAATTCCACGTAGGATTAGTCATGGAAGATCCTTCCAAATGATCCCAAAAATTGTAAAGTGAATATATAAAAATAATTATTTTAAATATATATATATATCAACAATTCACATAGTGGCGGCCTACTTGCCTGGTATAATAACCATATAAGGGTTGTCGGTGCCACTATTGATATTTCAAATCATGACCCGTGCGCAACCAATCAACCAATCAACATATGATGCAGTTGTTTGCAAAGATTAATAAACATTACCTGATATCACTTTAAAATTTATGGGGTTAAAGTTCCGTGATATAAACATTCATTTGTATTGACTACGTGACACCAATGATTTTATATGCTCAGATTATGGAACCGTTGTGCTGAGTTGGCCATAATATTTCTTGATTATGAAGTGGAAGTAAGGTGAACTAAAGCAGCAGATGAGATTTCATTTTTAAATGCCTTAAGACCTGTACCAGTCGATAAGTCTATATATGTAATTATCCCATACGCAAGCAAAAATGCTGTCAAAATCCACATCTAGCATATTAACAAAATACTTTGGACACGAGCGTGTTAAAACTGTCTCTCTCATACAAGTTATGCGATAACTGACAGGGCGCCGTCGTTAATTTGTGTGTGCAAACATGCTGAAGTGGAATTATTTGATCTGAAAATTTACAATCAATGTATATTCAACAAATTGTCCTACTCTCAAGTCTACCATTATCAAGGATTATAGCTTTATTATTAATATTATCTTGATAATTATTATTATTATTGTTGTTTATACTTTTATTGTTACATCGTTGTTGGTAATGATGTTGTTGGAGTTGATGTTGTTAAATTGCTGTTGTTATTATCATAATTATAAAATTGTCGTCATTTTGACTTCTTTTACACTACCTACCTATAATAAAGGGCAAAGTACGATTTTTAGACATTGAATGTTATAACTTGTCTTTACAGACTTGTTACCAGCAAAACATTGCCGGTTTCCCAATATTTTCACCATCTAACACCTACTTGTAGTTTTTCCTGTAACCAGCTCCGAAGCAGAGAGGTCCTTTCGCTGCACCAAATGACTTAAGACTCGTCTTAGATCCACAATGGGGGAGGAGCGATTGAATGGTCCGGCCATGATGCTCATACATACGAGACGTTGGCGTTAATGTCACACAAGTGGTTCGGGCTTTCGCCGCCGCCCATCCCAGGAAGATACCAGCTGCGACGTATGATGCGGTAACTACCTCCGAAGCTGATGATGTATCCCTACCAGTTCCGTCTTCTCATTTTGTTGATTGAGTAGGATCCCATGCAAACACTACTTCAGCTTCCTTACCAGTTTTAAGTGGTATAGGTGGGAATGCAGCCGTATCTGAGACCGTGTTATCTTCATCTCATGAAGCTGTGAACCTTCTAGCATCTGAGACTCTCGTTTGATCTTCCGAAGTAATTTAAGATTTTTAAATAGATTGGACCTACCACACATTAGTGAACTTGAATATGTTAATAAAAACAAAGTAACCCACTCACTCACTCAATCAATCAACCAATCAGTCAATTAATGAATGAATGAACCTACCAATCAATTAATTACACAATCAATTTTGCAATCAATAAGCTAGTCCACCAACCAAGCAATCGCTCACTCACCCGATCAATCAGTCGATTGATTAAACACTTAACTAATCAATCTGTAATTCAATCAATCACTCAATCAACCAATCAATCAATCAATGAACTTATCAATCAATTTTGCAATCAATCAAGTAATCACTCACTTACTCACTCAATCAATCAGTCGATCAACTTATCCCTCACTTAAGAAATCAGTAATTCAATTAATCACTCAATCGACCAATCAGTCAATTAATACTGATCAATTTTTCAAAGAATCAATTTTGCAATCAATAAACTACATGATAAATCAACCAACTACTGCTGACATAACCGAAAGCCCACAAGACCGAGGGCCCACAAGACCGACAGCCCACAAGACCGACCGCCCGCCAATATTCGTTCATTCACTCAATTCACTCAATTAGTCACTCAATAAATCAATCAATCACTTACTCACTCACTCACTCAATCATTCATTTAATCGATTATTCACTCTATCATTCATTCACTCAATCAATAAATCAATCACTTAACCAGTCAACCAATCAGTCAATCAATCATACCTTCACTCAGATCATGGTATTATATGGGGGTGAAATGACATAGGGTGTCCACGAAGGGCAACTGTTTGTAACTGTATGTAGGAAAACGAGTTTTAATTTTTTTCTAAATCAACTGCCAGGAACCGACATCCACTGCTTGATACTAACCAAAAGACAGAATAAAACAATAAGCATTGCATAATTATCAATGTGTTTAGCGATTTCAGTTCTCCAAAAATCTTCTAAGAATAAAATAAGCTACATTTACATGTATAACGTCATGATCGTTATAGCAACTTACATACGCTAATTCTGTAAGACTAAGTTTGAGCAGTGGCTAGAGTAGAAAGGTAAATGAAATACATAATTTGAAAGAGACAAAGACTAATACAAAGTGACGGATAAAAGAACATTCTGAAATGAACAGCATTCCCAGTGGATACTAATGCATACTTTGTCCAAAATAACAGGGATGCATAATAAAAGGGAAGTCCATCTGACATCACGTCGATGAAGAAAACGTAATAAACGGGGAAATAAATCTAAAGAAATATGGAAGAAATTAATAAATTTGGGGGTGATACATGTAAATGTAGCTTATTTTATTCTTAGAAGATTTTTGGAGAACTGAAATCGCTAAACACATTGATAATTATGCAATGCTTATTGTTTTATTCTGTAGATAGGAAACTCCTAATGTGATTGCCTCTCCATTTGTTTTGTATGGCAAATATCCCGACAATATCTTCTTCTTTTTACGGTTTGGTTATAGTGTATTTGTTTTAAACAAAGAAGGATCTATAAGAACATGTTTACAATTTCAAATTTCAATTTTAGAGTAGCTGTTAAATCACACATTTTCGTATTTTAAAGAAAATTATAAAGACCGATTTCTCTAATGTTTCTGCATTCATTGAAGATAGTGCGATTCCTTTCTTTTAAATACTTTATTTTTATTCCTATGGGTTCAGATAGGATTGACACAAATGTATATCAAAAATATATTAAGAACAGAAACTGTTTAAAAAAATGAAAACACAGACAAACGGAAAGTAAACATAGTGAACAGAAAACAAGATATCAGAGTCCTTCAGATAAAAACATAAACCCTTATTTTGACATTTGTTTTTACAATGCTTTTGTAACATACATCAAACAATCAACAGGTCGATTTTCAAAAAATCTTAAACTCTTTAATACGCAACTAGAGAAATTGTAAGAAGTAGAGATTAATATATGAAAAAGTGGCATTTTCTCTCATGATTCGGGGTAAAATGTAAAAACTAGTTTGAATAATCGGACAGTGATCTGAAATGCATTGTAGAAAATGAAGGAAAACTATTCAATGTATTTAAAACAGCAATATATAAAAGATTCCATTACAAGGATGATTATCTCCTATAATAAAATAATATTTGAGTCCACAATAATGGAATCGTGTCTACATTATTACATATTAATAAAATCTACCAAAAAAAGTCAGATTCACATGTAAAGTCATCATCAACAACAAAATCTTGAAAGATAAACACATCTAAATTATATTAAAAGAAAGGATACTTTTTATATTTTAGAAAATGTCAATAATTCAAATTGATCTACGTGATATAGGAATATCGTTTCTAAAACATTCACCAAAAATTCATTTCATCAAGCCCAAAATATAACTGATAACTTAATAAAGTCACAAAACAGGCCTGTAAAAAGCTTCTTTTTTTTTAAAGGAGGATGGGGGGGGGGCGGGGATGGGTCCATTTTCAACGAAAAATTATGTCATTCTATTTTTTTCAGCGTGTCTGATTTGACCAGAAAAAGGAGGTCTAGTCGCACACATCGCACCCCCACCCCTGTCTTCATACGTGCCTGAAGACAGTGGTGTGATACAGTGCGAGAAAAGGGGAGTCATTCATTATTTTCAGTGGAATATATAGAGTCTATCAGGAGTGCAGAAAGCGATCTCTCCTGATCGGTACTGTTGGAGATAGTACCAATTTCTCTTGGGCTTCTCAATCTTGTAATCAATGATAATGTTCTGGACCAGCTTCAGCTCGTTAGTGTACTCACCAATGCTGACCAGACCTTCATCATGCTTCAATGTGGCTATCAGGATTGTATTCCCTTGGGACACAGCAGCGTAAAGTGAACCCCCTAATTTCGATAATTTATATTTTACAACACCTTGTTTGACAATTAATCGTATTGTTATCGAGGATTTGATGATCAGGTAATCATTATAACTAGTAATTTGCACAAATTTATACCCATCACATGGTATCTCCCTGAACGCCTTTCCCCCGGCTGGTGAGAATACCTGGATCTTCTGTGCTTTCCTGTAGCTAACACAGATCTGATCATCACCATCTACAGTGAGACCAGCCCATCCACCTTCATCGTAACTCAGAGTCTCAAACATTAAATTCAACTTTGTGTACTCTAGTGTGTAAAGTGTGATAATGTTTGAGCCATCAAGTATAACATACCGATAATCAGAGAGGAACCCTACTCCATGAATCTCCAAATGTTTGAAAACTTTCTGCTGGATCTGGCCATCAGCAGAGAAGATCTCCACGCCTCTTTTACAACACACCACTGCCATCCTACCGTCTGGTGTACCAATCATAGCATTCATGTTATTCTTAGTAGGCAAAGCGATGTTCTTTGCAACTGCATTTACGATCTTACCGAGAGTTAGCTCGTCCATTCCAACGATTCTCGTAAAAGTGACACTTTTTCCTTTCTTGCTCGATTGTATCGGCTGCTTGTAGTCAGGATCCTCATGTTTTAAGGCCTCTTGTAAGTCTTGACATAGAGTGTCGTGTGCAGCCAAAGCATCCATATTTAACGGTATCTTTGTCCTTTTGGTTACCATGTCAGCTATGGTGGTCAAGTGAGTGATATGCTCCTGAGCCGATTTCTTAATTTCGTCCAGTTCTTTCTCTACTCCTTCGGTCCTACCCTTGACTTCACCAATGAGGATGTCTTTATTTTCTGTCAACTGCTGGACTGATTTCTCAAATGCCTCGTTGATATCATCTGTACACTGTTTCTGAACATTGCTCACACGCTCCTTCTCTTCATCAATGAAATCAACATATTTCTGAAAGCAAGAACGTTTCTTGTCCGCCTTGGATTTGAGGTCCTCGGTACTCTTCAGATGGCTGCTTTCATAAACAGCTGCCTCGATGACCCGATGTCCATCGTCTTTATGCTCCATGACAACACACCAGAAGCAGGAAAATCTTCTGCAGTCGATACAGAAGTACTCCTCATCCTCTTTGGGGTGTTTCCTGCATTTACGATACCTACGTACTGACACCTTCCCTGATTTGATCTCACTCAAGGCTAGGACCTCATGACTAATGAAGTTTTGCCACAGAGAGTGTGTGTTGTGACAAGTGATACAAAGATACATGCCACAGTCTTGACAGTAGACAACAGCTTGGGGTTTGTCCTCGGATTTACAATTCGTGCAAAACTGATGTTGATTCTTCACGTCCTCTATAAGAGACTTCAAAGCCAGGTTTTCCGGTAATTTGCTGACATTTTGGCTTGGGACCTGGGTTTCAGCTCTGCAGACTGGGCATCGGAGCATCTGGTCGTTACCATGGCATTCCAAGAGGTTGTCCAGACAGGCCTTGCAGTAGGTGTGAGAACAAGACAGGGTCTTGGGATTGGTGAAGGTATTCAGACATACAGGACACTCCAGACTCTGAACAATGACATTCTTTAATGCATCAGCCATGATTCGAGATCTACAGGAATACGAGATAAAAGAAAAAAGAATAACAATGATTAGTGAAGCTCTAATTCATCTGACGGTATTAAAGAGGAGTGTTTATCATTCTCCTCGCGTCTTTTCTCTACACAATATAATGCGTACAAAATATGATATTCCGTTATCGTGTTTATACAAAAATTCTTGTTATTCATCAACTGAATGTAGTAATACAAAATGAATTTTAAAAAAAAAGGTTCCTTTGTCACTCTTCATTCAATGACATTGTAATGGGGGAAAATGATGATGATGATGATAATAATAATAATAATAATAATAATAATGATAATAACAATAGTAATAATATTAATGATTATGATAATGATAATAACAATAATCGTCATAATAACAATGATGACTTGTTTACCCAGATCCTCATCAGTACACATACTGTTCTCTTCAAGGGCCCTGCAATCATGTTACTATACCCCGACTTTAGCCAACCTACCATGATAATGTGCTCATAAGCATTCCCGGAATTTCTTCCCATCGGGTACCCATTCACTTTACACCTGGGATGGGTGGAGAGTAACCAATGTAGGGTACTGTCTTGCCAATTGAAATTAAAGTCGTGATGGGACTCGAAAGTGAAAGTTGTAATTACTTTACGTATGGGCACTTCAGATTGGCTAAAGCGGTAATGTCAACGTGATCTAGTGCCGGACTACTTTCCCATCTGTTCCAACATGACTGAAATTTAAATTTAAAAAAAAATCATTGCTAAGGAGGGTCTATTCTTTTTAGAGGACCTATATTAATATGGTTTCTATAATATATTTTGAGTATTACCCAAAGGAGAAGGAATTTACGCGAAAAACAGAAATTAATGATATCTTTGTACACGGCAAATGGGAGAGTAATCCACTAACCGAACTACGAATTTGAAATGCGCATAGACTTAGTGAGTTCATATTTCAAACATTCACAACTTCCTTAGTATTGATCCCATTCATTTAAAAGTGTTGCCTTTCTGTTTTTGTTATTTTCTGCTTTTATACAAATCAACTTATTACAAGGGTTGGATTGCCCTTTAACATGGAGTTTAGGCTTTGAACAACTCTAAAAATTATAAGGCAACATTCTGATGAAGTATCAGAAGCAGTACTCTATAAACATATACTTATGCACATTGGACTATCCTATTTAAAAAAAAAAAATCATCATTTGTGTAGAGTAGAAATGAGAGTGCTCTGGTTTGGCAAAATCACTAGCTTAAATATATGTTAGCTATGTTAAGAATCACATTATACCCTGAAATATTTACCAAATGCTTTCATATCTATATAACATGTAAGAATAATAATTCATGATAAATTTGTAATTTAAATCACTGCAACACACCACCATCATCGTTTTTTCCACAAGACAAATGAACAATACAAAGTTATAGGCCTTCTTGGTTTTTCTTGGCCTTAGCTCAATCGCTCTCCATTAATCACCTCAAAGACACCTAGACCGACACCCTTCTAATTTTCAGCCCAAGGATAATGATAATTTTATGAACCAGATATAATTAAAGCCTCGAAAGTGTTTGGGCGTCAGCCTAATAAAGTTATATACAACCATGTCAAACGAAAATATTACCAATTGTCGCTGCATTTCTTTTTAAATGACAGACATTTTAAACTCACCTCTTTTTCAGTAACTACATATCGGTCTATAGAGTTATATTAAACCGATATACATGTATGCTATTCGCCTTTAGGTTGGACTGGTGCACTGATCATAACCGGTGCTGTACTGTATACATGTATATATTTCGTTTGTCAATCTATTTGTAGGTACTGGGAAATTCCAACAACCTCAAAACTCGGCCAGAGTGCTTCAACCAATAGCTCACATTTCTATGTAAGAAAACTTAAGGTTTGTATCTACTGCAAAGTTTAACCTCGATAAACTGGTAGGGGCATCCGAATCTTAGGAATTAATTTTGCATTGATGTTCTGTGGATAATTTGTCAACGCATTTTTTCGTTGGAAGTAAAATCATAATAATTTCGAAATTAGATGTAACATTATCATTTTGGGGAGGTACTTTTTTCAACTTCAGTTTATTCGATTTAATCGTTGTGATTTATTTCCATCATCTCGTTTATTTTTTAATTGACGTCATTCTCCGAAACTCCACCACATCTATACAAACTCTGACTGCAGCTTGTTCCGGGGTGTGATTGTCTAGAGGATAATTGTCCTGATACGCACTTCAAGTACACCACCACATTTCAACATTCAAAACAAGTTTTAGCTTACCTTTACTATCCGAACCACAGAGGAAAAGGTCCTACACCGGTATTAAAGTGTTCAAGAGTTTTTTTTTACTGTTTTCCCCATTAGTGAAATCTAGGGATAGTGTCGTAACTAATCCTTAAAATGAAGATGAAAAGAAGACGTGTTCAACATGGAGCATATCGTTCGACCCCTATCCGGTATAGAAGTTCACAGGCTCAACTAGAAACGGGTTTAACTGGTATGATATCAAGAATCTGTCCTCCTTGCATGCTCGAGGCGTAATCTTTACGAATATGAGCATGTTAGACCTATATAGTATACAATGGAGGGGTGTAGGTGATGGAAGTAAGGTTCATAGTCTGAAGTCTGATAGTCCGAATCTCTGAAGATACCAAACTACTTAATGTTTTTTTGTTGATTAGTAAGTCAACAACGGCGGATCAAGCAATATTGTAGCTTTTGAATGTTCACTAGCTAATGCGAGGACCTAAACTCTTAAAGATAAAGGTGAGTTCTGGTTAAAAAAAAAGAAAATTCAATCTCACAGAATCAAACGAAAATTACACTGAATGCTCAAGATTACGAATAAATGTCATTTGACAAATAATTTTGGTAGAAAATGTATACTGGCTGAGTAATGAGCATAGACAATTTAGGAAATCAAGGTTAGTAGCCCCAACACCATTTGTGTAGTCCCGTAAACATCTTTCTGTTTACAGTGCTTGTTACTTTAACAAGACTGGGCCAAAGTTATTTTTATTTTGATGACTCCAGAACTTTGCAGTACCCACTGATACTTACATGCTACATGATCAACTTTTTCTGATCCATTCCACACCTTTTCTTTCACAATGCAATCGGATGACCAGAACTCACCATTATCTTCAATGTATATATTGTGTTAATGTCAATTTTAATTCCACTTAACCTATGGAAGCCTATATGTAATTGACAAATCTTCTAATTAGTTGTGTCAGAAGATTTATTGATTTTTTTTTTCTTCAAATTATTTTTTTAATTTCACATTGTCAGCTTTGACATTAACAGTATATCAGAAACGAAAGTTCAAAGTTTTTTTTTTTTTTTTTTTAATATTTATGTTTTATGAAAGATCAAAGTTATTGTGTCTATCTTGTGTTTCAATGAGAAAAAAATCAACAAAACATTATTCTGAATGCCTTACTTTTCAACCAAAGAAAGGATTGAGATACATAATAATTAAAAGAATGTAAAACTACTATTTGATTGGGCTTTCATTTATACACTCCGGGACCCGTACGGCGAGTAAAAACAAATACTTTTGAAATTTTCGGCCGGTGCCCTGCTAGCCTTTAGACAAGGCCTCATCTCTGATAGACGCCGAGCGACTAAAAAAAGACTAATCGAGAAAACCCGATTCGTGCAAAACTGATGTTGATTCTTCACACCCTCTATGAGTGACCTCAAAGCTAGATTTGTCGGTTGAGTGCTGACATCTTGGTTTGGGACCTGGGTTTCAGCTCTGCAGACAGGGCATCGGAGCATCTGGTCGTTATCATGGCATTCCAAGAGGTTGTCCAGACAGGCCTTGCAGTAGGTGTGAGAACAAGACAGGATCTTGGGATCGATGAAGGTAGTCAGACATACAGGAAACTCCAGACTCTGAGCAATGACATTCTTTAGTGCATCAGCAATGATTCGAATTCTAAAAGAATATGAGATAACAGAAAAGGAAAAGGCAAAATGAATAGTGTCGCTTTTATTCATCTGACGGTTTTAAAGAGAAGTGTTTATCAGTTTCCTCACGTCTTTTCCCTGCAGAATATGATGCGTACAAAATATGATATTTCGTTATATCTTGATAAAATATTATTGATGTTATTCATCAACTAAATGTAGTAATAACAATTAATTAAAATAAACACTGTTTCCTTTGTAGCTCTTCAGTTAATGTGCGTTATCATGTTGAAAAACGATGCCAATAGCAGATATACGGGCCCATCGGACGGGCGGGTAAGGGGGGGGGGGGGAGGTAAATCTAGCTCGAATATCAACTTACAGATTCAAGAAAAAATAGTCACAAAATATTTTAGTGCCAATCTTGCGATTTTATTGATATATACATCTCAGTTATAGGCTAGCTATTATGTAACTGTTTCCAACTTCCTTATTCTAAATTTGTTTTCCTTTTATTTCATTTTTCTTCTTTCTTCGTCTATTCTTCTATGATGTGTATTTGTTTAAAGCGCGTACCCGAGACAAGGCTATGTTATTATGATGAACGGCTTCTTTACTGTGTGAAGAATAATTAACATGCTCTCGAAATGGCTTTGGCCATTATGTATTTACTTTTTTTTGCACTTGAGTATTTATTTTTGTTGACATGAACAATTATAAAAGAGTGGAAGAAAAGAAATGTTAGTCTGAATGGAACTGAAATGTTTTGAAGTATTAAAACAAACAAAATATCTGGACATACCAATTAAACATGTACATATATGTTAGGATAATAGGCTGTTTGAATATTACGCAAACGCCACAATCAAGTAACGGTTACCCGTGCCCGAATACATCTTTGCATTTTTTAAATTCGGGGGGGGGGGGGGTGGGGCGCAGCACCTTCACCCCATGTCTCGTAGGCCTATGAAACTATAGCAAAACAGCCCGTAAACAACCTTAAACTATAATATATCGAACAACTATCGAGTTTTTGTTTGGCGATCACTTTTTGGACGATTAAAACTCAATCTGCTTGTATGTCAAAGGTTGTTGGGGTTTCCCAGTACCTAAAGTAGACTGACAAACTAAACGCATTCATGCATATAGTACTGCTTATGATCAGTGCACCAGTCCAATGTAAAGGCAAATAGCATACATATTTTCTAGTTTGATATAACGCCATGCCTGGATCTATTATCGTGATTTGGATAACACTCTGATAACACCTAGACCGGTACGTAGTTAGGGACAAAGAGGTGAGTAATTTAAAATGCCTGTCTCATATTCAAAAGAAATTTGGTCACATTTTTAATATTTACATTTTTAAATTGACGTATAAATACTAATAGGCGGAATCCCAGACACTTTTAAGGCTTTATTTCTACCTGGTTTATAAACTCATAATTTTCCTTAGACTAAAATACTGAGACTGGGTCTAGATCACCAAACTTTTCGCTACACATTGTTGAATTCAGTGGTCTATATGTTTTGTAGGTGATTAATGGAGAGCGATTGAGCTAAGAGCGATATGAGAATGGCGTATGTTTAGATTTTGTATATTAGTGAACAGCATGCATATGGACCGTAAGTGGACATGCATTCAATGCATGCAGGGCCAAGCCACACACACAGCATGCCCATGATTATGCATGCATGTTGTGTTGTGTGTACGTGTGTGTAGCTTGTCTATGTATGGGAAGTAGACAGTCCACAATGCATGCAAAGTGAGCAGGCTCGTACAATATGATTCAGGTTGGTTGTTCTACATAAATATAGCATGTGTGCTGTAGCCGGTAAACAACATGGACAAGGATGGATGTGACGTCTGCTACCAAAAAGGCCTTTTGTTGTATGCATTTATGTTCTGATCAAGATGGAAAAGTCATAGTTTTCAGTCTAAAGTAGAGGATGGTCCAAGTTTCTGAACTGTTGCCTTCGCTAGATCAAGATTTCTGGTTCAAGAGAAGCTGATATTGCAAGAAAGCTAGACTGCCAATCAATAATGATACCGCTATACCGTACGTGCACTGAAATGTGCAATTGTGAAAGATGTGAAAATCAAGTTGCTGACACTGCTGAAGAGCGAGAAGAAGAAGAGGAAGAAGAAGATGAAGATAATGAAGACTCTGATTTTGAGTAAGAAGGAAGGGTGTCATTGTTTGGAATAAAATCCAGTGAATAAGTTCATTTAGTTTAATAATTCGACACCTTGTAAATTACGTGTTGGTACATGTATGTTGTATTAATTGTATTTATTATTCATATTGCTTTTGTGCTGCAATTTGATGCTCCATAGCTGCAAATGGGATTAGAAGTTGAAATAATAATACATTTGTTTTAAAATAGCATAGACTTATATGTTCCACATATCCTTTTCATCATGTGCAATTGTTTTCTTGTGAATTATTCCAAAGGCGAAATGGTAGAAGAAATAGGGGATTCAGATGATATTTTGTGTCATTGAAAAGGATGCAGCCCAGGATTTCTTTAAGTTTCATAAAACTGCTGTCATTTTGAAGTACATTGCGTTATATTGACAAGAAGTGTTGGGTAATCAATACATTTTGATGCTGCATAGCCGGGAAAAAGTAATAGCATGGGCTACTAGTATTCGATTTGGAAAGCATTTATCATTTGCTGTACTGTATTTGTGTGTCCCTGATTTTTTCTTGTGCATTTTTCAGATTTTGTTTCTCCATAACTTATTTTCATGCATCCTCATTGAACACCAATCTACTTTTGAAGCGTATTTTTACAAATGACTGTGAAATTGTTTCACTTAAATTCGCTTACTGCTTTAGATTACAGATTGGTGTGTAAATGATTGTTATACATGTACACTTCAACTAAAATGAACTCAAAAGTATGAGAAATTCCTGTTTATACAATAACTGCAGTTACGTTGTAGGATGTAGTGCAGTATTTCAAAGATACGAATGGGGATTGATTACATGTTGTTGCTCATGTGTAAAACTCAATTATGTAACACAGTGAGACATTCATTTGTAATTTGTGTAGCATTGTATTGAAATTATCGGTCCCTTCTAGATGAAATGGGAAATTTTGCAAGAATGTGAATACGAAAACCAAAAGCAAAGAAAAAATAGTGTATTATGCTTATTGTAACTTGAAATGTAAGTACATACAGTGTACACTATATGTCTGAGAGGAAAGTCAACACATGTATTTCTTATTTTTCTTTATTAATCACCTGGAGGAAGTGTAAGGTGATCAGATAGTGACAACAGTTCCTAAATGTAGGAGGGCACCAACCGGTGGTATGAATTGGACCTGTGCAAGATGGGTCTTAATAAGAATGTCCAGTGTGCTCTTTTATACTACCTGTTAACTTTTCTATGTATAGGACTTGTTTACACGTATGTCCTCAATCCAGCGACTGTATACGGCATGAACACATACTTTTTATGCTAAGATCTGTATATTTATGTAAATATCCTCACTTACATGTACAAGTGATTATTCGTCTTTTCACTTGTCAATATGAGTATCTGGTTTGTGAGGTGTTTTTTCTTCTTCACTTATAAGTATGCTAAGCATTACAAGTATGGAAATTGAAATGCAGTGAACAGTGCAGAGTGCCAAACAGACATCCGTAAAAGACATGTTATCACTTCTCTCAACCTTTTTTTTTGGGGGGGGGGGGTGGAATATTTTTAACCATTTAAAGTTCATCATCTTTGCTCTTTGCAAAAGGTTTTTTTTCTCTCTGTTGAACAATTGATTGGACACTAAAACAAGCAAATATGAATCATCATTGCCAAGTATATTACATGTAGCACTGACATAAAAAGAAATGATTTTGTTTGTAAAAGAAATTTGAAAGCATGCCCCAAACTCATAAGTCTTGTGAGAATTAAAAATGCTGAATGAATGTGTAAACAAATCAGAGTTTAATGTGCCTTGCCATATACAGTGTATGTTAGTATCAAGTCTTTTATAGGGTGTAATATACAAGAAAGTTGCTTGTGTTTGTGAGTGTTTTGTTTTTTTTGTTTTTTGTTTGTTTGTTTGTTTGAGTGAATGTGTGAGCGATAGGGTGTGAAGATGTGTGCGAATTAGTGTAGTATTCCGAGACATATACATGTACTGACTCGTAACGCCAAAATTAATACAAGAAAGTTGCTGGTGTTTGTGGATGTGTTTTGTTTGTTTTTGTTTGTTTGTTTGTTTGATTGTTGAGTGAATGTGTTGACAAGATAAATTGGATTACTTTGAAAAAACAGTGTCATTACACAAACACAAAAATAACTTTCCCTCCTCTGTTTCATGCTGTGAAAACAAGTGGACAAATATATGCATAAATTTGCATATTTTATCTTCATTATTTTAATACTTGTAATAACTACATAATAACATCTATATTTCAAGGCTTAAATTCTAAACTGCATTAATCTCTACTCACATTATCTTTTTACATACAAGAATCATCTTCTTCAACTTCAAGAACGTGTACAAAAGCCGAAATCACATTTTTGCATGAATTAGCATAAATTACCAAATATCTCTTTTATTTGTAGTTTTTGGGGTTGGCAAGTGGAAAAATCAAAATCAGCACCAAAAAGTACCCCAGAAACATGTAAAAGTGTGTGGTTCGGATTCGTGGACCACGGAACTGAAAAATGGCTCACATTTTCAGAAGTCAGCCCACAGTCTAATGGGGTGTGCACTCAATTAACGAGAACAGTCCAGGGGTGGACTAGGCATACATTTGCTCCATACAAACGCTCGGCCAATTTAGATCGATGTTTCATTGGGCGATCTTAATCTGGTTGTCTGTCAAAGGTAAGTGGGAATTCCCAGTCACTAAAAAAAGACTGAGAGCCTAAATACATACATGTTAATAGTACCACTTATGATCAGTGGACCATTCCATTGTAAAGGCCTACCATATCCATGTTTACTGAATTGATTTAACACCTACACTGATCGATATGTAATGAGGGAAACAGATGTGAGTAATGTCTGTCATTTAAAGGTAAAGAACAGTATTGGAAACGCCCCAATTAAAAAAAAAAATGAAAGTTCTTATTACCAATCATGTGAAAGAGTATGTTTCGACTTATACATGATGATAACAAATTTGCCGGGAAACCGCCTTCTAATTGATATATTTGGTAAATTAGTTTATCTATTGGTGTGTGAGAGATAAACACACGTGTCGCGCACGTGTGCGTAGTCCCATATACATCTTTCTCTGTACAGTGCTTGTAACTTTACGAAGACTGGGCCAAGTTTCTTATCATTTTGATGATTCCAGAACCTTGCAGTACACACCAATACATATATGCTAGATGATCAACCTTTTCTGATCGATTCCACGACGTTTCTTTCACAATGCAATCGCATGACCATAACTGGTCTTTATCTTTAAAAAAGAAATGCAGTGACATTTCGCAATATTTTCGTGTTACATTGTTGTATATAAATGTGGCTGACGCCCAGGCACTTTTGAGGCTTTGCATGTATCTGGTTCGTAAAATCATACTTTTCCTTTGGCTGAAGTAGTTCGGTCTCGGTTTATATGTCTTTGAGATGATAAATGGAGAGCGATTGAGTTGAGGCCAAGAACAAAACTAGTACATGTGAAACTTTTTAGTGTTCGTTTGTCCTGTGAAAAATAATTTGTCGTGATTTATTATTCGTATATGTGATGTAAATATGAATGCACATGGTAAATATTTTCAGATTAGTATGTGATTGTATACATAGCTAACATATCAGCTAGTGATTCTGCCAAACCAGAGGAATCTATATAATTTCCTTTTTTTATTTATATTAAATAGTATATTCCAGTATGCATAAGTACGCGTTCATGGTACTGCTTTTGATACTTTTTCAGCTTTGATAAAAGAATGTTGTCTAAAAATTATTAGAGCTGTTCAAAGCTTAAGGTAAGTTTATCTGCATCATATCTAAAGGTAGATCACGGATCATATTTATTTTCGTTCGAATATCACGATATTTTAATACTTGGTTTTAGATTAATTAAGACATATTGTAATGATTAATGTTTCCAATGCCAAAGAGCTGAATGTACATTTCTGAGACTTATTTTAAAGATTTGAGTTTTGTTTTCCACGGTTTACCTTTAGCCATGGACTTATAAAGTGGTGGAATGCATTAAGACTTCTTTACATTAGATTGTCTCAAAATTTCTACCAGCGTGACTATAGTTGCGTGTTGTAGAGGTGTTGTGGTCTATTCTAGTGGATAGATTGCTTGATTGTAAATCACCGGGTTCACGGTTCGAGTCCTACCACGGCACTAATTTCATTTGGCATGACAGTATTCTACCTTTGTCACTCTCCACCTATCCCAGGTGTATAGCGAATAGGTACCCGGTAGGAAGAAATTCCGTAAATGCTTATGAGGTAGGTTGGCTAGAGCCGGGGTTGTAATATGATTGCAGGGCCCTCGGGAGAACCAGTGGCGGATCCACAAAAACAAAAGCGCCCCCCCCCCCAACAAAATTATATCCCCCCCTCCCAAAACAAAATAAGTGATTCTTCTCTCCATCACCCCCCCCCCCCCCCCGCTCATTCACCTGCTGGATGAATCGCTGCTTAATATTTTCTGACTAATTGCACACACAAAAAACAAAATGCTCTCCCCCCCCCTCCCCTCCTCCCCCCTCCCCCTTTCTCTTGTTCACCGGTCGGCTGAGTCGGGTACATCAGCCGACGTCCGAGTTAAATGTAACCTAGGCATCAGTCAAGAAGTTAGACTTATGACGGTCCGAGAAACGGGCCCCAGTTCACAAGCCTGTTTTTTTTTTTAAGAGTAATAGCTTGTAAGTAAGTAAGATTATACAAATAACAAAACATGAATGATGAATGGGTGAAATGAATTCTCTGGTTTTTCTAATGTTACACATTGAATGTTTGGTATGGATATAAAGTCTTAATTTTCCCCACATTTTGATACATTTATCATTGAAATTGATTTTATATCCAAAAAATATATATCTGAAAGATATATAAAGATATTAAGAGAACACAATATACGTTACATAATAAATAATTCTTCAGTATTCACACCATCCAACATTGGAGCAACTCGCCTGAAGATAAAGTGCAAATTTCAAAAGGTTTATAGACAAGTTCTGGTGGAATTAGCATTAATTTTGACCTTCCCTGACTCTTCCTGCAAGCACACGAGTACATTTATTATCTTTGTCAATTAATGCCAGACGTAGTAAGGGGGAATTACAGGCCAACGCGTACATTCCCTTCTAGTTGACTATAACGATGATGATGATGATGATAAAGATGATAAAAATGAAAATACTATACTTTGAAATGGAATGTGATGAAATATGAATCACAATTATATTACTCTTGAGGAAATTTTGGCATTTTATGTTTCAACCCATGAATTAAAAAAAACAAAAAAAAACAAAGGAACCAAAAAGTGTTCTTACATTTTAACATTTCAGCAATCGATATTGTCTGGAGCATTAACACAATAGTTCTAAAAAGAGTTACACCCTTCTGGCTGCAAACAAATGATATTGGAATATTATATTTTTTTGTTTATCATAGACACATTTTTTTGCCTAAAAATAATGAAAGTGTCGTATAGTTATAAAGATCATCTTTAGAAATGGATGTTTTTTATATATATTTTTTTATAGTAATATGAATTCTTAACCCCAATTTTTACTTACTGTTTTATGTAATTTCATAAAAAATCTCTAATTTTAGTAAAGTTGTAGTCTTCTCTAATTTTGCAGATTTGGCTGACAATTTCTTCATCATGTGGGGAGTGGCTCTCTATGGGTTTTTCTTCATGCTGTGTTGTGGGACGATTGAATGCTGCTGGCGTGGAACAAGCAATCATCATCAAATTGAATATCATCAACCTCAACAACCTCAACAACGTCAACCACCTCCTGATCCTCCTAAACCTAATTATCAGCATGAATATAAACCTAATTTAGATGGTCGGTATATATATATTATTATCATTTTGAAAAATGTTCTCAGCAGTCTAACAAAAATAATGACAAAATGTCACAAAAGGAAAAATATATCCCTTAATCTGTTTTTTATTTATTGAACATAATTTGTACAACCTAATTTTCTGTGGATAAAAAGAAATGGTATGATATAATGAATTAATCAATGAAAAATAAGTTGATTAGTCAAGCCTGCATTAAGTGTATATAAACGTTTGCATTTCCTGAACTTTTTCTTGCCATTTTCATGACAGCCCTTAATTTGAAGTTGTCAAAGTTGATTCAAGTTACATGGCATTTAAATGAGTGACTGTATTAACTAAATGTTTATTATTGTCTTCTGAAAACAATGTACTTTTTATTTGGTGTAAATTATGTCAAACTTTGCTACATGTACTTTTACTTATTCTAAGTCAATATAGGTAATGACTTTTATCTTTTTCAAATTTAAGAAGTTAGTGATTATACCAATAATTAAAGGTAGTATGTCCCATTTGAAGGCCAACAAATGAAAATTCCAATGGCATTTGAAAAATAATACTAATTTAGATTTTCCTTCAAAACAAAAGGGCTTGAAAAAGTATGTTTGTGGGAAAATAACCGTTAGTTGTCGAGTCGAATTTAGCGAGCGCGCTCGTTTAATTTAGTAGTCTGATTTTTTTACCCTTGTACCGAATGGTCGTATGTTTTGTGCTGCGCAAAGATTCAATCAGCTTAATTTTGGCCATTACAAGAAGTTGGTTATTGATGTGGACATATACATGCTCATGTACCCTTTACAGCGAATTTCATGTATCACCAAAGAAAAAAAAAAAAGTCAGTCAATCACTCAATAGTGTCTGACAGTGAAGTCTAGAAAGTAAACAGGTTTCCGGCCATGCATAATTTGAAAACTAAGACACTGCTAACGTTTAAATTTCACAGATAGGACGTGACGTATTGATAATTCCTGCAAAGTTCTACATAATTTGATGCTGGCTGCATAAGGGATACACCGCCTTTCAGGACTTCTGAAAGCGATATCATTGTAATAATAATAATGATAATAGTTATAGTAATGATAATAGTAATAATAATAATGATTTTAAAAAAAAATCATAATATGGGTAAATGTATTGCTTAAAGTCACTGAGTAGTCGGCTCTCATGGGGAATTCGACACCGTTCGGGTGTTTACCCAATAACAGGTGTTGTCAATCACCAGGGTTAGCCTTAAGTTTTATGACCATTGGACCTTATGTAATGCTTTGATTTGCCGAAGACTCTCGAGCTCTCCCAGAGATTGGGGGGTAATTCTTGACTGGACTATGGGTTTGCTGTGTGCAAAATTGTACCCCCGTTAATGGTATTTCCACCAAGTCTGGTGTCAGCGAATTATGGCCTTCTGCACATGGAAACTGGCGATCCACTCCCTTTAATACATTGACAACATCCGTAAGCTCTTTACAGATATTTCCTTGTGTCCCAGGTTTTTGTGACATAGCTAGCTAACCACGGATGTAAATATCAACACGAACAGCATCATCATCATCAACACCATCATCATCACCATCAACAGCATGATCATCATCACCATCAACAACATGATCATCATCAGCATCATTAACAATTAGTTTTATTACTAGTAGTGATAGTTGTAGTAGTACTATTACTATCATAATAATTTTCAGCATCATCATTATTATTATTATTATTATTATTGCTGTTGTTAATTGTTGTTGTATATTAGCATCCCATATTTTGCAAAGGTAGGTACAGCAAATTTGGTGAGAATCATCCCATATTTGAATGAATGTAGTATCGGTACATGTAGTTCACATGTCTATAGTAACTTATTCTTTCAGCTCTTGCCGATGCTTTTGAGGACTATTTGTTTGGCCAGCCCTTGGCCTACATGACCGTCCTTGGTGCTATAGATGGTCATGTGACCAATCCTAATCCACCAAAGCCATTGGTTCTATCCCTACACGGACCAGCTGGAACCGGTAAGAACCACATCAGTCGTCTCGTGGTTGAAAATCTTTACACAAACGGAATGAAAAGCGGATGTGTAACTGTCAGGATGTCTACACTGGACTATCCTCATCATGAAGATCATAAACATCTTTATCAACAGAAGGTACTTGGTTATATTATATCACTGTAAGAAGAAACTGCACAATCGATTGATCTATATCGCATCATTCGATGAAAAACATCCACACAGGCCTCATGCGAATTAACGAATTGCCATCAAGGGCAACACTTGATGTCATCGTAGTACTAGTAGAAGTAATATTCACAGCTACTGTATGACATCACAAACAATAAGCGAAAAACTTGTTGATATTTTAGATTTAAAGTTATGGATAATTGCACAAGTTCATCATCTTTCAAAGTTGTTTGTGTGTGCGGTATTATCGTTTCACGAAACCATCATAAGTACAAGTTCAACGATATTTAATTGTAACTCGGATTAACTACAACACATGCGATTCCATGGGACGTCAGGGAACTTCTACTTATGAAGGTTTCATGAAAAACTGCCCATGGCAGGATGACCAATAAAAAAGCGTCCCAGAAAAAACGAAACCGAGAATTATCGATATTTTATCATAACTTAATCACAATTTTAATTAATTAATGACACACATTTGTAAAGCTTAGATCCTCATCTTTTATTTGACGCAACTCATATGATGCATATTTCACGCATGAATGATTAAAAACAATTTGAAGAGAGGAAACCAAAAAGTCGTTTGGCAGGCGGTATCTGAATTTCAAAGAGAAAATCACATTTCTAGAATGTTCAGTTTCTGCCCTTTCATATGACACCTCAATCAGGAAAAATGAGCAAGGAATAACAAAGTTCTGTTTGTTTTAAGTGATGCTCGATAATTCTCGGTTTCGTTTTTTCTGGGACGCACTGTATCCCTAACACCCTCCCATGTGCCCCTCAATAGGTAGCCTTTAAACAAGGCCACATGTCTGATAGACGCAGAGCGACTAAAAAGGGACTAATCGCGAAAACCTGAGTGAACGCCAGTGCGAATTGCCCAGACAAGTAGCCTTTATCAATCTGGTTTGGATTTGTTATGTTAACCTTTGTTTCCGACTGGAATTCGCTTCCGAAAAGGGAGCGTCCAATCAGCGAAGTTATTCTCGCACGACGTCAGCATATAGTATCACACACACACACACACACAGTAAACTCTACGTAGTGCGAACATGGACCTACATGCCTACTATAGTTCAAGGTTCAAATAAGGTTTTATTCATGACTTGTCAACAAGTCCGAAGACTAAAAATACAAGTTTACATCAATATAAAAACATTCAAAAACATGAACTATTACGTACGTGCTAAAACCACTGACATCTACATGGAACAAATCACGAACGAAGCCAACTGGGAGATCGCCATTCTGATGGGTCAATAAATCCAAAGTTGGCGTATTGGCATGCTAATATGTATCTATGAATAATTCATGCGGAGCAGTGATAACTACATTGCAAAAGGCCTCGTGACGGTCGTCACTCGGTCGCGCGTTCACCCCGGGTAACTAGACTCATCTCAGCCGCTTAGCCAGAGTCACGAGGCCTTGTCAAAGGGCTACTCAATGGGTGGCCTCTTACTATAGGCATGCCGAGTAGATTGATGAGTCAGGATTTGAAATTAAGAACTCAAGCAGTGTTCACAACCGATTACATTCATTTCTATTTCTGTTTCTATTTGCTCTCTCTTTTTTTTCTCTCTCTCTGTCTCTCTCTCTCTGTCTCTCTCTCTCTCTCTCTCTCTCTCTCTGTCTCTCTACAGGAGAAGCTGGTTTCATTCATCAAATCCAAGGTTTCTGAATGTTATAATCATCTCTTCATATTTGATGAGGTAGAGAACATGCCCCCTGGCTTACTAGACAATATGAGGAGCTTCTTAGATCACCATACTAAAGTAGATGGGGTCGATTATAGGAAAGTCATCGTTATATTCAGAAGGTCAGTAAGGTAGATTTAGCAAGACATGTGGCATGAAAAGACACACATCTCCTTTACTTTAAGGCAGATTTAGCAGGACATGAGGCACTCTGACACTTGCACGATTTTGATTCGCGCATGGTTTGCGCATTGTTTCGTGCCACGTTCTTGCCACAACGGGAAGCGTTCGTGGAACATGCCGGAGGACGAGGGCCAATGCGGGACAAGGCTTGAAATACGTGGCACAATATTCAAAATGTTCAACATTTTGGCACGACAAATTTGGTGGACGACTTTCGTGAACACTTCGCGATTTATGCGTATCCTAGACCTATACGAGGACATTTTTTTTTGGATCCCAAAAATTTCGCAACGACTCAGCCAGCCGCTAAATAAGCGGGGGGAGGAGGGGGTTCAACCCCCCCCCCTCCCCCCTGCGTACGCGCCTGCATAGTTGCATGGGAAGACATACACCTTATTCAATAGATTCTTTGATAACTTTTATGTAAAGCGCTGTGAAACAACAGTTAGTTTTTGTAAGGGCGCTATAGAAATGACTTTATTGTACAGTCAAACCTGTCTACAGCGACCGCCCAAGGGGAACACAAAAAGTGGTCTTCGTAGACAGGTGGTCTTTGTGGACAGGTTCCTTTAGTACATGTTTCAATGAGAAACCATTTTCAAAGGAAACAAAAAATGTGGTCCTTGTAGACAGGTGGTCTTTGTAGACAGGTGGTCACTAAAGCAGGTTTGACTGTGTTTTATTGTATTCAATAAGGTAGATCAAGCAAGACACGGTGGCATTAAAAGACATACACCTTACTTTATTCAGTAAGGTAGATTTAGCAAGACATAGTGTCATGAAAAGACACATCTTACTACAGTATGGTAGATTTAGCAAGACATAGTGGCATGAAAAGACACACACCTTACTTCAATAAGGTACATTTAGCAAAACATAGTGGCATGAAAAGACACATTCAAAACACAAAATGTTTAATAGATTGTGATGTCAGTGAATTGAGGCTCGTTTAGATGAATTATTAAACTATTTAATATGGCTTTTGTTTTTACAACATGTGATTGGATAACAGCCGTTTTTGCTTCAAAGGTCCAACATGACATCACTGAGCTCTGTATCATAATAAATTTGAAACGTAGAGTTGTTGAGATAACCACCTGTCCAGTGACCTTGCAGTGTGCTGTAATCCCTCCTTCACACTAGTACTGATGGGCTGATGATAGTCAAGAAGTCAGAAGTATCATACTTCTGTCTCACTCTCGCCATATTACTGTCGTTCTATCTTAAAAACAGTAAACTAGCTGCACAAGCCATCAACAAGTATATGTTTGAATCATATGAGAAGGGAATAGCGAGGGAAGACATAAGATCGGTTGATATGGAGCGAATCATCTCGAACGAAGTCAGTGGTAAATCTGGTTAGTAATTTTCCTAATATTTTCTTATTTTATAGTCTACTATTCAAAATCTCATCCATAACAAGTCCACATTGCAAACTTCATGTAAACCTGGCTTCTTTTGTGAATTGTTTCAATTCAATCAAATACTTTATGAATATGAAATGGTGATAGCATCTACACAACCTGATGATACTCATCTCTGTACAAGGCATGATGTTCATTTTAATAATAATAACCATACGTCTACGATTTTAAAGGCACCAAATCCACTTGAAGTGCACGAGCACTAAAAAAGAAAACCTTTTATAATAAGCACTTTACAGAAATAAATGTTATGTTGGAGGAGATACAGCTTACAACAACAAAAAATAGGCCGAATCAAAGATATTTGTTTTGGGATTATTTTGCCTCGCAGGAATTAATTCCTTGAAATACTAGAGCGCTGTAATGGCAGCTAGGCTAAAGCCGGGGTAATAATTTATGCACCTCGGATAAGAATTATCTAGATAGACGACGCCATAGAAATGCCTATCCTTATTATTATTATTGTTATTTTCCGTATTTCTCTCTCCTTCATTTTCACCTTGTCAATTTACCACTAATGGGCCTTTCATACAGTTATTTTCAGCACCAATTGTCAAAAAAATGTAATGGATATGCAGGATCTCTTCATCCTTTTCTACATTCTATATTTTAGATGCTGGTTTTAAGAAGGCCCGAATCATCGATTCTCATCTCGTCAGCCATTTTATACCCTTCTTCCCACTCGAATTATCTCACGTGAGACAGTGCATCCAAGCTGAGTTCAAGGACCGTGGTTACCCGTCCAATGTGATTTCAGAAGATGAGGTACTTGCCATTCTGCAGTTCGACGGTCCGAATGGGTCCAGGGTGTTTGCTGTGAGGGGTTGCAAGAATGTTGCGGAGAAAGTCAGTATAATTCTCTATAAAATAAAGGCCGAAAATCGCAGGAGGCGTATCGCGATGGAAAGGCGTGTCGACTTATAAGAGCAGATATTGGTAAAGTCGATTTAAATGTGTATAATTTCCTCCAGTGGTAACTTTATTTTGTAGATGGGCATGGGAGCCTCTTTCTCGTACAGTCAGATATGTTATATACTTTGAGCACATGTATACAAATATGTAATTTGTTTATTTAACAAAAACGAAAATCAGCCTGACATGCTATGGCATTTAATTTTATACTGGCAGTTTGATGTTGGTGTCAAACGATTGTCACAAACTCGAAAAGATTTTTACTTGATTGATTTTGTATCTGAGTCTAGTAGTATATCCCTTTTGCAGCCAACATTTAATTATGTAGAACTTTTCAGAAATTATGAATATGTCACGTAGAATCTGTAAAAATTTAAACGTTAGCAATGTCCTTGTATTCAAATTATGTAAGGAAACCCGTTAACATTCTAGACTTCACTGACAGTCACTATTTAGTGACTGACTAACTTCTTTTTTTTCTTTGGTAATAACATACATAAAATGAGCTGTAAAGGGTACATAAGCATTTGTCTACACCCATTACCGACTTCTTGTACTGGCCAAAATTAAACTGACCGAATATTTGGGCAGCACAAAACGTACGACCATTCGGTACAAGAGTCTGAAAATCAGACTATTTAATAAAAGGACTGCAATCCCTACATTCGATCGACAACTGCCGGTCGTTATTTTCTCACAAAGAGACATTTCAAGCCCTTTCGTTTTGAGGGAAGTTCTAAATCAGTATTATCTATCAAATGGCGTTGGAAGTTAACCTTTTCATTTTTTGGGCCTGCAAGTTGGACACAGTACCTTTAAGGGTTCGTTCACTTATATAGCCTTGGCCTGGGATAAGGTCATATTAGAATACAAAACCAACAGTATGCCAAGAAATATTTGTCCATGGCCTCTTGACTCAGATATATATCCAGCCTCACGATCACCTGCATCATTGCTATCAATAGTGATTTCTTTCAAGTAGATTCACTGGCGGTGTTTGTAAGGGGGGACAGGGGGCATGTTCCTTACCCCATCCCCCCTCAACCAAACCAAATATGACGGTCAGAGAATCCTGGATTTGCCTCTCGTCATGGCTGAAACACGTACAGGTACCAGGTACGGTTTAGGTCTAGGTCTAGATATTACCCAAGGAGGCCCTTCAACCATTTATAATTGTTTAAACGGAGTAGGCCTGCTACATAAAAAGCATCAATCTCAGTAACAAATGACTGAACGTTTGGCTACTCCTTACATTTTGTAGATCTTCCTTTTCCTTTTTTCTTTCACATTTTTACCATCAACTTCCAGATATATTTCATAATATGTAGTTTTGACTCATTCAACGCATTGGTTAGTCACCTCAAATAGTCATTTGATTAGATGTGAAGTTTTGCTTCTTCTATAATTTCACAAAAATATATAATTTGCTCTTTCTCCTTGCACTGTCTACGAGAGTAGTGATATTGGATGAGTACATTTTTGTGTTTGCTGGACTTCAATTGACTGATTGACTGATACTTAACATAAGAATCTGATGCTGAAAAGGTTTATCATTTGGGGCCAGTCACCACGAAATGAGTCCAGTGTCGCATTAGGCTCAATCGTAGTAATAGCGATGTATAGTGTGTATGTACTGAAAATTGACCCACCTACCACATTTAAGATTTTTCCAAAAATCGACTTATTAATGTCTTGTAGTTTATGTCCCCAGAGCTTAGGTCACGAAAATATCTCCTAACATTTTTTGGCAAATAATATAGGCTATGTTACGCATCATTAACTTTACACCTAATTATCTCAAAACTGGGTAATCCCATTGTTTATAAAGTCCAATTAGGTTTTTGTTCATATTTCTGGATATAATTTATCAATTTTAATGTGTGAACCCTTAATTTAAAGCTTACTTAATGTAGATTCATATAATACTTAAAAACAAGAATAAAATTTTTGACCAACTGGACTCATTTCGTGGTGACAGGCCCCATTTAGTGATTTTGAAAGTAGAATCACATAATCTATTTTATTTTTGAAAATTTATCACACTTTGCTTTTCTGTTGTAGTGGTGAAGTTATTACTTGAGATAAAGTTTTTCCAAATATATTAATCATGTATACTTATCCTATAAAATGGGAGTATTGTACCCATAAAGAGAACATTCTTATTACTGTAGAGATCATGTAAAAACGCTTCTGTTTAATTATATAAGCAAATATTTATATTTAGGCTATGAATTGGCTGCATACGAAGACTTGATTTGACAATTTGTTAAAGGTAATACAAAGTTTTGGGAAATTTTGAAAATTGGGTAAATAGTGATTCTTTACCATTTTTATATATTTGGATGCCCCTGTGGATGTATTATAAGCACTAGAAAAATTAGTCCCTGAAACACTTCTGCTTTCGAGAAAAATTGAATATAAAAATTTACCGGTGCTCCCGGTAAATTTTGATAAATTTCAAATAGCGCCTATACGGCCGTACAATGTTAGCTGCGACCATGACAATCTCAGAATATGTAGTTGTGATATATAATTTCCAAACGGGAATAGCTAATCGGTCGATTTTAGTCAAGAAACATTGTTTTATTGCTTAATTAATGTCTTGACCTTGAGAGGGAGCTATACAACATAAAGAGTTTATTACTTATAATTTCAAAACTTTAGATTCTTTTTCAACCGCGACAACGATCAGTTAATATTGTAGGATCGCATTTGCTTCCATTATGTTCATTTGAACCAAATTCATGACCCCATACCAAAACTTTGTATTACCTTTAATATAACATTTTGTTAAAACACAAAAATATGTTGTGGAAAACAGATATGTTTGTTTAGGTTATGAGAATGCTGTGACTTTTGGCTGATAATAATATCATGAATTTTAATATTCCATATATCCACAAACCTTGCCTTATTTTACATTGGACAATGCAGTAATAGAAGTTTCCTTTTATCTTTTAAATTGTAGTACAAATTTAGAAATGGAAAAAAGGAAATTTTCAAAAAGAGATAAAAATTGATAATTTCACTTGTCAGCTTGGCTTAAAGGCCGGCTGTACAAGTACAGCCAGAAGGGATTAGACCACCCAGCGAGCCAGTGAGGTCACTATGACAGGTGGCCATCTCATTAACTCAGCTCTAAATTAACATGAAAGAAAAAGAGGATCATGGGGGACCAACATGAACCGATGTATATGTAGAGGGAGCAAGTAGCTACTAGTAGTGCACTGGGGCTTTAAGCCTTGTTCAACAGCCTAAAACATACTAACAACAACAAAATATGACAACTTTAGTCACAAATCTCTAGACCATCCACTCAGATTACAAAGTATGCGTAACAGCCTTTCTTTGGCACACTTTTTTTTCTTCTAATCCCTACGTGCCATTCATTTTGTTGTTACTGAAGTGGATTTCCTTATGTCATTTATCATATCATGTGTGAAAATTATTTTATAGTTCGCATTTAAACGCAAGTAATTAGTTACTAGTAAAAGGCTGAGTTATTAATAATAATAATAATAATATTCCGTGTTTATATAGCGCTCAATTATACATCGATCCGACGATGCGTCTAAGCGCTTTACAGATATATTATTATCATTGTTGTTTTCATCTTAATCGTTTTTGTATTATAATTATTATTGTTATTATTATTATGTTTATAGGAAATTAAGTTAGTATTTCTAAGATTGCCAAGTTATGTACGTCATATATGCTCTAGTTCATCCGTAGAAATATTTCTTTGATTATTCGTTATTGTAGGCAAGATTGATGGAAGGCGCAGTATTTAAACACACTGTGTAACATTTGAAAATAAAGCATGATTTGTTGGGTTTTATTCCCAAATAATTTGTTACTCATTATTGCTAAATAAATCTTTCCATATTGGTATACAACACAAAATCTATCTATTGAAATATGATTTAATTTCATCTTTGTTAATTGCTCTTTTATTTGTTGCTGTCCACGTTTTTAACGCATATTCACTTTTCTTTTCTTACATTCCTTCACTGGGATCATTTCTTGTGAAAACGCGTCATGATTTATATCTCATATTGTCCATTCTTTGACTATATCTCTTTAAGAAACAATATAGATAATTATTTGAAGAAGAGGGATAAATGCTTGTCATGTTAGAATTTTGGGGTAGCATTATTGATTTTATAATTATCTTAAATCATGATTATCGTACAGTTTGTTGTAATATCTTAATGTAATGCAAATAATGAGTGATTCCATTATGATAGCTCTTCTAACATGAGTCCTCTGAAATAATCATATTTCACATCAACTGAAAAACATTATTTTTTTTCTTTCTCATATATGTGTGAGATGAAATATTTAGAAATATCTGATGTTTATATGCAGGTGGAAGAAAAACAAATTAATGAAAAATATGATTTTAAGAAACAGATCAAAGAAAGGTTTTAAACTTCTTTTCATTTGTGCAATTTCATGTACTTGATACTTGTATAATACAAATAAATTTTCATTCATTAAATAGATTTTAAAAAGTTGTTCCTTTGTTCTAATCATTTGGGTATTTATACAAAATCCTATTGAAATTATATAGTGTTCGATACACCTCAAGTCCAAGGAATCATAAAACATTTATTTGCTTTTTTTGTGCATGGTATGGAAATTTGTTTTATTGATTTTAATTTGTCATAGAAAAATGGCAACACGTGGATTCATGTTCAGCACCACCAAAAAAAGGGGAAATATCACATTAAATCAGATTCTACAGAAAATTTAAAATACACTTTCAACTCGCCATGTAGGCCTACTTTTAATCTTGATCAAGAAAATTCAGATTGTAGCTCTACTATACCTACATATAAGCGCTATATCTTTTGTTAATAGTTAGTTAGTCGTTTGTAAATAACGCTGCCACAGGACAAAGAATTTAAGGACAATGACGCATATGACGAAGCACATGACGGTAGTGTATGTATGTTTAATAGGGACTTTTAGATTCTGCACGACGAGAACGTGGACTGCCCTTTAAAGGCAATGTGACGTCCTTTTAAGGAAGGCACTGGCAGTGACGTCACATTGCCTTAAAATGGCAGTCCACGTTCTCGTCGTGCAGAATCTAAAAGTAACTATTATGTGTGTATATGTACGTATACATATGTATTTGTATGTATTTAAAACAGCAATATATAAAAGATTCCATTACAAGGGTGATTATCTCCTATATTAAAATAATCTTTGAGTCCACAATAATGGAATCGTGTCTACATTATTACATATTAATACAATCTACAAAAAAGGGTCAGATTCACATGTAAAGTCATCATCAACAACAAAATCTTGAAGATAAACACATCGAAATTATATCAAAAGAAAGGATACTTTGTATATTTAATAAAATTTCAATAATTCAAATTGATCTACGTGATACAGGAATATCGTTTCTAAAACATTCACCAAAATTCATTTCATCAAGCCCTAAATATAACTAATAACTTAATGAAGTCACAAAAACAGACCTGTAAGAAGCTTTAACAAAAAAGGGGGGCGGGGGAGGGGGGGGGGGCGGGGATGGATCCATTTTCAACGAAAAATTATGTCATTCTATTTTTTTCAGCTGTCTGATTTGACCAGAAAAAGGAGGTCTAGTCGCACACATCGCACCCCCACCCCTGTCTTCATACGTGCCTGAAGACAGTGGTGTGATACAGTGCGAGAGAAGGGGGAGTCATTCAATATTTTCAGTGGAATATATAGAGTCTATCAGAGTGCAGAAAGCGATCTCTCCTGATCGGTACTGTTGGAGATAGTACCAATTTCTCTTGGGCTTCTCAATCTTGTAATCAATGATAAGGTTCTGGACCAGCTTCAGCTCGTTAGTGTACTCAACAATGCTGACCAAACCTTCATCATGCTTCAATGTGGCTATCAGGATTGTATTCCCTTGAGACACAGCAGCGTAAAGTGAACCCCCTAATTTCGATAATTTATATTTTACAACACCTTGTTTGACAATCAATCGTATTGTCATCGAGGATTTGATGATCAGGTAATCATTATAATCATTATTTATACCCATCACATGGTATCTCCCTGAACGCCTTTCCCCCTGCTGGTGAGAATACCTGGATCTTCTGTGCTTTCCTGTAGCTAACACAGATCTGATCATCACCATCTACAGTGAGACCAGCCCATCCACCTTCATCGTAACTCAGAGTCGCAAACATTAAATTCAACTTTGTGTACTCTAGTGTGTACTGTGTGATAATGTTTGAGCCATCAAGTATAACATACCGATAATCAGAGAGGAACCCTACTCCATGAATCTCCAAATGTTTGAAAACTTTCTGCTGGATCTGGCCATCAGCAGAGAAGATCTCTAAGCCACTTTTACAACACACCACTGCCATCCTACCGTCTGGTGTACCAGTCATAGCATTCATGTTATTCTTAGTAGGCAAAGCGATGTTCTTTGCAACTGCATTTACGATCTTACCGAGAGTCAGCTCGTCCATTCCAACGTTTCTCTTAAAAGTGACACTTTTTCCTTTCTTGCTCGATTGTATCGGCTGCTTGTAGTCAGGATCTTCATGTTTTAAAGCTTCTTGTAAGTCTTGACATAGAGTGTCGTGTGCAGCCAAAGCATCCATATCTAACGGTATCTTTGTCCTATTGGTTACCATGTCAGCTATGGTGGTCAAGTGAGTTATGTGCTCCTGTCCCGATTTCTTCATTTTGTCCAGCTCTTTCTCTACTCATTCGGTCCTACCCTTGACTTCACTAATGAGGATTTCTTTCTTTTCTATCAACTGCCGGATTGATGCTTCATATGCTTTGTTGATATCATCTATACACCGCTTCTAAACATTGCTCACGCGCTCCTTCTGATCATCAATGAAATCAACATATTTCTGAAAGCAAGAACGTTTCTTGTCCGCTTTGGATTTGAGGTCCTCGATACTCTTCATATGACTGCTTTCATAAACAGCTGCCTCGATGATCCGATGTCCATCGTCTTTATGCTCCATGACAACACACCAGAAGCAGGAAAATCTTCTGCAGTTGATACAGAAGTACTCCTCATCCTCTTTGGGGTGTTTCCTGAATTTACGGTACCTAGGTACTGACACCTTCCCTGATTTGATCTCACTCAAGGCTAGGACCTCATGACTAATGAAGTTTTGCCACAGAGAGTGTGTGTTGTGACAAGTGATACAGAGATACATGCCACTGTCTTGACAGTAGACAACAGTTTGGGTTTGTCCTCGGATTTACAATTCGTGCAAAACTGATGTTGATTCTTCACGTCCTCTATAAGAGACTTCAAAGCTAGGTTTTCCGGTAATTTGCTGACATTTTGGTTTGGGACCTGGGTTTCAGCCGTGCAGACAGGGCATCGGAGCATCTGTTCGTTACCGTGGCATTCCAAGAGGTTGTCCAGACAGGCTTTGCAGTAGGTGTGATAGCAAGACAGAATCTTGGGATCGGTGAAGGTATCCAGACATACAGGACACTCCAGACTCTGAGCAGTGACATTCTTGAATGCATCAGCCATGATTCGATTTCTACAGGAATACGAGATAAAAGAAAAGGAAAACAAACAATGATATTTTGGCTTTAAATCATCTGACGGTATTCAAGAGGAGTGACAATATCATTTTTCTCTACATAATATAACGCGTACAAAATATGATATTCTGTTATATCTTGATTTTAAAAAAAATCATGTTATTCATCAACTGAATGTAGTAATAAAAAATGAATTTAGAAATAAAATCTCTTTCCTTTGTCGCTCTTCAGTCAATCTACATTTTAACGAGTAAAAATGATGATGATAATAATAATAATAATAATGATAACAACAATAGTAATGTTAATAATAATAATATCATTAATGAATATAATAATAATAATAATAATTAACAACATTTGTCTAGCGCTTATCACAAAATATGTCTCTAAGCGCTTAAGAAAAATAGAAAGAGAAGGAATTACAGCCAAATATTAAGTTATACATAATAGATAGTGGACAATCGAGGGGGCTGCATATGCACATGAAAAAGGCTATTTAACAAAAAAAGTAGGTTTTTAACATGGATTTGAATTTGTCTGTTGAATCTGCTTGTTTTATACATTGAGGTAAATTGTTCCAGAGTTGAGGGGATGCTGCATAAAAAGTTCGGGAACCATAAGACTGGGTATTGGTGGCAGGAACTATTAAGAGTGATTTCTTGTTTGAGCGCAGGTTGCGGGAGGGTAAGTATTCTGATATCAGCCTTTGAAGGTAGACTGGAGCTGTTTTTGTCAAACATTGGAAAGTCAGCAAGAGGATCTTAAAATCAATTCGTTCCCGGACTCTTAGCATGTGAAGCTCCCTAAACAGTGGAGTGATGGACTCACGTGAACGACGCTTTGCAATAAGTCTAGCAACTGAATTTTGTACTCTCTGCAATTTGTTAATTTGTGCATCAGGAAGACCATACAGAAGACTGTTGCAAAAGTCAATACGAGACATGACAAGTGACTGAACAAGTCTCTGGGTGGTCTTTTTAGTAAGAAACTGACGGATGCTACCGATTTTATGCAACGCAAATGAGGCAGATCTGCATACATTGTTCACATGAGTCTTCAGAGATAGATTATTATCAAATGTGACCCCAAGGTTTCCATCACCTGTAGAACATTCTATGTCAGTACCATCATTATGATAACAATAATCATCATTATAGATATGATGGCATGTTTACCCAGAACCTCTTCAGTACACTTAATAGTATTCTCCCCGAGGGCCCTGTAATTATATATCTTTCCCTGCTTTAGCCAACCTACCATGATAATGTGCTCTTAAGCATTCACGGAATTTCTCCCTACCGGGTACCCATTCACTTTACACCTGGGATAGGTGGAATGTAACCAATGTAGGATACTGTCTTGCCAATTGAAATTAAAGTCGTGATGGGACTCGAAAGTGAAAGTTGTAATTATTTACGTATGGGCACTTCAGATTGGCTAAAGCGGTAATGTCAACGTGATCTAGTGCCGGACTACTTTCCCATTTGTTCCAACATGACTAAAATTTAAATTTTAAAAAAAATCATTGCTAAGGAGGGTCTATTCTTTTTAGAGGACCTATATTAATATGGTTTCTATAATATATTTTGAGTATTACCCAAGGGAGAAGGAATTTACGCGAAAAACAGAAATTAATGATATCTTTGTACACGGCAAATGGGAAAGTAATCCGCTAACCGAATTACGAATTTGAGATGCGCATAGACTTAGTGATCTCATATTTCAAACATTTACAACTTCCTTATTATTGATCCGATTCATTTAAAAGTGTTGCCTTTCTGTTTTTGTTATTTTCTGCTTTTATACAAATCAACTTATTACAAGGGTTGGAGTTTAGGCTTTGAACAACTCTAAAAATTATAAGGCAAAATTCTGATGAAGTATCAGAAGCAGTACTCTATAAACATATACTTATGCACGTTGGACTATCCTATTAAAAAAAAATCATCATTTTTGTAGAGTAGAAATGAGAGTGCTCTGGTTTGGCAAAATCACTAGCTTAAATATATGTTAGCTACAATGTATGTTAAGAATCACATTATAACCTGAAATATTTACTAAATGCATTTGTATCTATATAACCTGTAAGAATAATAATTAATGACAAAATTGTAATTTAAATCACTGCAACATACCAAAATCTACGACAAACGAACAGTAAGCAGTTTTACATGTACTTGTTTAATCTTGGCCTTAGCTCAATCGCTCTCCAATTATCACCCGAAAGACACCTAGACCGAGACCCCCCCCCCCCCCTCTCCTATTTCAGCCGAAGGAAAATGATGATTTTATGAACCAGATATAAATAAAGCCTCGAAAGTGTCTGGGCGTCAGTCTTATAAAGTTATATACAACCATTTCAAACGAAAATATTATCAATTGTCGCTGTATTTCTTTTTTTTAAATGACAGACATTTAAAACTCACCTCTTTTTCAGTAACTACGTATCAGTCTATAAAGTAATATTTAACCGATATACATGTATGCTATTCGCCTTTAGGTTGGACTGGTGCACTGATCATAACCGGTGCTATACTGTATACATGTATATATTTCGTTTGTCATTCTATTTTTAGGTACTTGGAAATTCCAACAACCTAAAAACTCGACCAGAGTACTTCAACCAACAGCTCACATTTCTATGTAAAAAACTTAAGGTTTGTATCTACTGCAAAGGTTAAACTCGATAAACTGATAGGGGCATCTACTTGATCCGAACCTTAGGAATTAATTTTGCATTGATGTTCTGTGGATAATTTGTCAACACATTTTGTCGTTCGAAAATAAGATGTAACATAATCAATTTGGGGATGTACTTTTTTCAATTTCAGTTTATTCGAATTATTTGTTGTAATTTATTTCAATCATCTCGTTTATCTTTTAATTGGCGTCATTCTCCGAAACTCCACCACTTCTATACAAACTCTGACTGCAGCTTGTTCCGGGGAGTGATGCCTTGGGGGTATTTCAGTGTCCTGATACGCACTTCAAGTACACCACCACATTTCAACATTCAAAACAAGTTTTAGCTTACCTTTTCTATCCGAACCACAGATGAATAGGTCTAACAGCGGTGTTTCAGTGTTCAAGAGTTTGTTTACTGTTTTCCCCATAAGTGAAATCTAGGGAAAGTGTCGTAACTAATCCTTAAAATGAAGATGAAAAGAACTCGTGCTCAACATGGAGCATATCGTTCGACCCTTATCCGGTATAGAAGTTCACAAGCTCAACTAGAAACGGGTTTAACTGGTATGATGTCCTCCTTGCATGCTCGAGGCGTAATGTTTACGAATATGAGCATGTAAGACCTATGTAGTATACAATGGAGGGGCGTAGGTGATGGAAGTAAGGTTCATAGTCTGAAGTCTGATAGTCCGAATCTCTGAAGATACCAAACTACTTAATGTTTTTTTGTTGATTGGTAAGTCAACAACGGCGGATCAAGCAGTATTGTAGCTATTGAATGTTCACGAGATCATGTGAGCACCTTAACTCTTCAAAAATAAAGGTGAGTTCTGGGGAAGAAAACATTTAATCTCACAGAATCAAACGAACATTACACTGAATGTTCAACATTACAAATAAATGTCATTTGCCAAACAATTTTGGTAGAAAATGTACACTGGCTGAGCAATGAGCATAAAAAGATAAGGAAATCAAGGTTGGTAGCCTGACACCATTTGTGTAGTCCCATATACATCTGTCTGTGTTCAGTGCTTGTTACTTTACCAAGGACTGGGCCAAAGTTATTTTTATTTTGATGACTCCAGAACTTTGCAGTACCCACCGATACTTACATGCTACATGATCAACTTTTTCTGATCCATTCCACACCTTTTCTTTCACATTGCAATCGGACGACCAGAACTTACCATTATCTTCAATGTATATATTGTGTTAATGTCAATTTTAATTCCACCTATGTAATTGACAAATCTTCTAATTAGTTGTGTCAGAAGATTTATTGATTGTTTTTGTCTTCACATTATTTTTTTAATTTCACATTGTCAGCTTTGACATAAACAATATATCAGAAACGAAAGTTCAAAGTTATTGTGTCTAACTTGTGTTTCAAAGAGAAAAAAATCAACAAAACATTATTCTGAATGCCTTACTTTTCAACCAAAGAAAGGATTGAGATACATAATAATTAAAATAATGTAATCTACTATTTGATTGGGCTTTTATTTATACAATCCGGGACCCGGACGGCGAGTAAAAACAAATATTTTTGAAATTTTCGTCCGGTGCCCTGCTAGCCTTTAGACAAGTCCTCATGTCTGATAGACGCCGAGCGACTAAAAAGAGACTAATCGAGAAATCCCGATTCGTGCAAAACTGATGTTGATTATTCACATCCTCTATGAGAGACTTTAAAGCTAGATACATACAGGAAACACATACAGGAAACTCCAGACTCTGAGCAATTACATTCTTTAGTGCATCAGCCATGATTCGAATTCTACAAAAATATGAGATAACAGAAAAGGAAAAGGCATAATGATTAGTGTAGCTTTTATTCATCTGACGGTTTTAAAGAGAAGTGTTTATCAGTTTCCTCACGTCTTTTCCCTGCAGAATATGACGCGTACAAAATATGATATTTCGTTATATCTTGATAAAAATATTATTGATGTTATCCATCAACTGAATGTAGTAATAAAAAAACTTATTGAAATAAACACTGTTTCCTTTGTAGCTCTTCAGTTAATGTGCGTTATCATGTTGAAAAACGATGTCAAATATAGGTATACGGGACCATCGGACGGGCGGGTAGGGGGTGGGGCTATCTAGCTCGAATATCAACTTACAGATTCAAGAAAAAATAGTCACAAAATATTTTAGTGCCAATCTTGCGATTTTATTGATATATGAATCTTAGTTATAGGCTAGCTATTATGTAATTCCAACTTCCTTATTCTAAATTTGTTTTCCTTTTATTTCATTTTTATTCTTTCTTCGTCTATTGTTCTATGATGTGTATTTGTTAAAAGGGCATATCTGACACAAGGCTATGCTATTATGATGAACGGCTTCTTTACTGTGTAAAGAATAATTAACATGATACTCTCGAAATGGCTTTGGCCATTATGTATTCACTTTTTTTTGCACTTGAGTATTTATTTCTGTTGACATGAACATTATAAAACAATGGAAGAAAAGGAATGTTACTCTGAATGGAACTGGCATGTTTTGAAGTATTGAAACAAACAAAATATCTCGACATACCAATAAAACAGGATCATAATTAGGATAATAGGCTGTTTGAATATTACGTAACCGCCATAATCAAGTAACGGTTACCCGTGCCTGAATACATCTTTGTGCAATTTTAAAAATCGGGGGGGGGGGGGGAGAGGGGGTTGGGTGCAGCACTTTCACCCCCATGTTTCGTAGGCCTATGAAACTATGGCAAAACAGCCCGTTAACAACCTTAAACTATAATAAATCGATCAACTTCTGTTTAGCATGTTTAGTGCCACCTCCGAGATCGAGTTTGTTTTTGGCGATCACTTTTCGGACGATTAAAACTCAATCTGCTTGTATGTCAAAGGTTGTTGGGATTTCCCAGTGCCTAAAAAATAGATTGACAAACTAAATGCATACTTGCATATAGTACTGCTCATGATCAGTGCCCTAGTCCAATGTAAATGCAAATAGCATACATATTTTCTGATATGATATAACACCAGGCCTGGATCTATTATCTTGATTTGGATAACTTTCTGATAACACCTAGACTGGTACGTAGTTAGGGAAAAAGTGGTGAGTAATTTGAAATGTCTTTGTCATATTTAAAAGAAATTTGGTCACTTTTTTAAATATTTCTGTTTCACATTGACGTATAAATACTAGTAGGCGGACTCCCAGACACTTTTCAGGCTTTGTTTTTACCTGGTTTATAAAATCATAATTTTTCTCAGACTGAAATGCTGAGACTGGGTTTAGATCACCAAACTTTTCGCTACACATTGTTGAATTGAGTGGTCTATATGTCGTGTATGTGATTAATGGGGAGCGATTGAGCTAATTAAGAGCGATATGAGAATGGTGTATGTTTAGATTCAGTTTGGTAAAGCATGAAGTCAGGCTGCACCCCCTATACAAAACAGATCTTTGTAACCCGACCGTAATACTTTAATGTACGTGATCGTGAACCCGAAAGTAACGTCGTCGCATTAGAAATCTTGTTTACATATTGATATCGTTCATACGTATAACTTCTCAGTGTTTGTTTGTCCTGGGGGGAATGTGACGATTTTGGTATGTTATCGTCATTGGGATAACAAATTTGTGTAATAAACTATTATTATTTCATGTTATGTGGATATGAATCCACATGTCATGGTAAAAATTTTAGGGGGGGGGGGGGGGGGGGGGGGGTACGCGGACACTTTTTTTTGTTGGTCTCGAAATTTGGAAATTTCACATTTTGCTCAGTTGGGGGGGGGGGGGGGGGTAAGGTCACCTTTTTTAGGTCGGCCGTGGGAATATTTTTTTTTTTTTTTTTTTTTATAAAAAAAAAAAAATCAAAAGGGGAGGGGGGTTAACCCCCAACCCCCCCCCTGCGTACGCGCCTGGTGATATGTATGTGTGTATGCTATGGGGTGTGCACTCAATTAACCAGAACAGTCCAGGGGTGGACTAGGCATACATTTGCTCCATACAAACTCTCGGTCAATTTGGATCGATGTTTTATTTGGCGAACATAATCTGGTTGTCTGTCAAAGGTTAGTGGGAATTCCCAGTCACTAAAAAAGACTGAGAGCCTAAATACATACATGTTAATAGTACCCAGGCGCGTACGCAGGGGGGGGGGTGTTTTGGGGGTTAAACCCCCCCCCCCCCTTTGGCATTTTTTATGTGTGTATTTTAAGAAAAAAAAACCTAAAACCCCCCTTTGTTTTGTTTAAAACCCCCCTCCCCACTTGAAAAAATCCTGCGTACGCCCCTGATAGTACCACTTATGATCAGTGGACCATTCCATTGTAGGCCTACCATATACATGTTTCCTGAATTGATTTAACACCTACATTGATCGATATGTAATGAGGGAAACGGATGTGAGTAATGTCTGTTATTTAAAGGTAAAGAACAGTATTGGAAACGCCCCAATTAAAAAAAAAGAAGTGAAAGTTTGTATTACCAATCATGTGAAAGGGTATGTTTCGACTTATACATGATGATAACAAATTTGCCGGGAAACCGCCTTCTAATTGATATATTTGGTAAATTAGTTTATCTATTGGTGTGTGAGAGATAAACACACGTGTTGCGCACGTGTGCGTAGTCCCATATACATCTTTCTGTGTACAGTGCTTGTAACTTTACGAAGACTGGGCCAAATTTCTTATCATTTTGATGATTCCAGAACCCTGCAGTCATATGCTAAATGATCAACCTTTTCTGATCGATTCCACGACGTTTCTTTCACAATGCAATCGCATGACCATAACTGGTCTTTATCTTTAAAAAAGAAATGCAGTGACATTTCGCAATATTTTCGTGTAACATTGTTGTATATAAATTTGGCTGACGCCCAGGCACTTTTTAGGCTATGCATGTATCTGGTTCGTAAAATCATAATTTTCCTTTGGCTGAAGTAGTTCGATCTTGGTTTACATGTCTTTGAGATGATAAATGGAGAGCGATTGAGTTGAGGCCAAGAAAAAAGCAAGTACATGTGAAACTTCTTAGTGTTCGTTTGTCCTGTGAAAAATAATTTGTCGTGATTTATTATTCGTATATGTGATGTAAATATGAATGCACATGGTAAATATTTCAGATTATTATGTGATTGTATACATAGCTAACATATCAGCTAGTGATTCTGCCAAACCAGAGGAATCTACATAATTTCCTTTTTTTATTTATATTAAATAGTATATTCAAGTATGCAAAGTACGCGTTCATGGTACTGCTTTTGATACTTTTTCAGCTTTGATAAAAAAATGTTGCCTAAAAATTATGAGAGCTGTTCAAAGCCTAAGGTATGTTTATCTGCATCATATCTGAAGGTAGATCACGGATCATATTTATTTTCGTTCGAATGTCACAATATTTTAATACTTGGTTTTAGATTAATCAAGAAATATTGTAATGATTATTGTTTCCAATGCCAAAGAGCTGAATATACATTTATGAGATTATTTTAAATATTCGTGTTTTGTTTTCCACGGTTTACCTTTAGCCATGGACTTATAAAGTGGTGGAACGCATTAAGACTTGTTTACATTAGATTGTCTCAAAATTTCTACCAGCGTGACTATAGTTGAATGTTGTTGAGGTGTTGTGGTCTATTCTAGTGGATAGATTGCTTGATTGTAAATCACCGGGTTCACGGTTCGAGTCCTACCACGGCACTAATTTCATTTGACATAACAGTATTCTACCTTTGTCACTCTCCACCTATCCCAGGTGTATAGCGAATGAGTACCCGGTAGGAAGAAATTCCGTAAATGCTTATGAGCACATTATCATGGTAGGTTAACTAAAGCAGGGGTAGTAATATGATTGCAGGGCCCTCGGGAGAACCAGTGGCGGATCCACACAAACAAAAAACAAAAGCGGGCCCCCCTCCCTCAACAAAATTATACCCCCCTCCCAAAACAAAACAAGTGATTCTTCTCTCCATCACCCCCCCCCCCCCCGCTCATTCACCTGCTGGATGAATCGCTGCTTAATATTTTCTGACTAATTGCACACACACACAAAAAAAATGCTCTTACCCCCCCCCCCCCTCCCCCTCTCTCTCTTTTTCACCGGTCGGCTGAGTCGGGTATATCAGCCGAGTTAAATGTAACCTAGGCATCAGTCAAGAAGTTAGACTTATGACGGTCCGAGAAACGGGCCCCAGTTCACAAGCCTGTACGTTTTTTTAAAAGAGTAATAGCTTGTAAGTAAGTAAGATTATAAAAATAACAAAACATGAATGATGAATTGGTGAAATGATTTCTCTGGTTTTTCTAATGTTACACATTTAATGTTTGGTATGGATATACAGTCTTTTTGATACATTTCTCATTGGAATTGATTTTACATCCAAAAAAGATATATCTGGAAGATATTAAGAGAACACAATAGACGTTACATAAGAAATAATTCTCCAGTATTCACACCATCCAGGATTGGAGCAACTCGCCTTAAGATAAAGTGCAAGCAAAAACAAATGAAAATTTCAAGAGGTTTATAGACAGGTTCTGGGGGGAGTTTCACAAAGACCTTAAGTTGAACTTTAAAAAAAATTAAAATTATGGAAAGCCGTTAGCATCTTTGAAAATATGTTGTAAAAGTTTCTTTAAAGGTAAAGACCAGTTATGGTCATGCGATTGCATTGTGAAAGAAACGTTGTGGAATCGATCAGAAAAGGTTGATCATCTAGCATCTAGCATCTAGCATCTGCAAGGTTCTGGAATCATCAAAATGATAAGAAATTTGGCCCATTCTTCGTAAAGTTACAAGCGCTATACACAGAAAGATGTATATGGGACTACCCTATATCTCTCACAGACCATGAGAGAAACAAATTTACCAAATATATGAATTAGTAGGCGGTTTCCCGGCAAATTTTTTATCATCATGTATTAGTCAAAACATATTCTTTCACATGATTGGTAATGAGAGCTTCCATTTCATTTTTTGAAATTGGGGCGTTTCCAATACTGGTCTTTACCTTTAAAAGGCATAAAATGTTAATTCAAATCTTTCATATTTTCTATTATCAAGGATATTTTATGTTTTTGATGTGGAATTAATGAAAAGCCTAAAATACTTGAATTTTTGCTTTGGAATATATTTCATTTTAAGGCTACAAATGGCTTTCCATAATATTTAAGTCCAACTTAGAGTTAAGTTCGACTTATGATCTTTGTGAAACACCCCCATGTGGAATAAGCATTAATTTTGACCTTCCCTGACTCCTCCTGCAAGCACACGAATACATTTATTATCTTTGTCAATTAATGCCAGACGTAGTAAGGGGGAATTACAGGCCAACGCGTGCATTCCCTACTAGATGACTATAACGGTGATGATGATGATGATGATAAAGATGATAAAAATGAAAATACTATACTTTGAAATCGAATGTGATGAAATATTATGAATCAAAATTATATTACTCTTGAGGAAATTTTGGCATTTTATGTTTCAACTCATGAATTAAAAAAATAACCCAACCAAACAAAGGAACCAAAAAGTGTTCTTACATTTTAACATGTCAGCAATATTGTCTGGAGCATTAACACAAGAGTTTTAAAAAGAGTAACCACCCTTCTGGCTGCAAACAATGATATTGGAATATTATATTTTGTTGTTTATCATGGACACATTTTTTTTTGCTTAAAAATAATGAAACTGTCGTATAGGTATAAGATCATCTTTCGAAATGTATGTTTGTTTGTTTTTTGTTTTTGTTTTTTCATATTTTTTTTCTCAGTACTATGAAGTCTTAACCCCAATTATTACATACTTATGCAATATCATAAAATCTCAAATTTTAGTAAAGTTGTAGTCTTCTCTAATTTTGCAGATTTGACTGACAATTTCGTCATCATGTGGGGAGTGGCTCTCTATGGGGTTTTCTTCATGCTGTGTTGTGGGACGATTGAATGCTGCTGGCGTGGATCACGCAATGATCCTCAAATTGAATATAAACCTCAACAACCTCAACAACGTCAACCACCTCCTGATCCTCCTAAACCTAATTATCAGCATGAATATAAACCTAATTTAGATGGTCAGTATACATATTTTATTATCATTTTGCAAAAATGTTTTTAGCAGTCTAACAAAACCAATGACAAAATGTCACAAAAAGAAAAAAAATATCCCTTAATTTGTTTTATATTTATTGAACATAATTTGTACAAACTAATTTGCTGTGGATAAAAAGAAATTGTATGATATAATGAATTAATCAATGAATTAATCAATAAGTTGATTAGTCAAACCTGCATTAAGTGTATATAAACGTTTGCATTTCCTGAACTTTTCCTTGCCATTTTCATGACAGCCCTTAATTTGAAGTTGTCAAAGTTGATTCAATGAAAAAGTCATAAGTCACATGGCATTTAAATGAGTGACTGTATTAATTAAATGTTGATTATTGTCTTCTGAAAACAATGTACTTTTTATTGGTTGTAAATTATGTCAAACTTCGCTACATGTACTTTTACTTATTCCAAGTCAATATAGGTAATGACTTTTTATCGTATTCAATTTAAGAATTTATAGATTATAACAATAATTAAAGGTAGTATGTCCCATTTGAAGGCCAACAAATGAAAATTCCAATGGCATTTGAGAGATAATACTAATTTAGAATTTCCGTCAAAACAAAAGGGCTTGAAAATGTCTGTTTGTGGGAAAATAACCGTTAGTTGTCGAGTCGAATCTAGCGAGCGCGCTCGTTTAATAGTCTGATTTTTAGACCCTTGTACCGAATGGTCGTATGTTTTGTGCTGCGCAAAGATTCAATCAGCTTAATTTTGGCCATTACAAGAAGTGGGTTATTGATGTGGACACATGCTCATGTACTCTTTACAGCGAATTTTATGTATTACCAAAGAAAAAAAAGGAAGTCAGTCAATCACTCAATAGTGTCTGACAGTGAAGTCTAGAAAGTAAATAGGTTTTCGGCCATGCATAATTTGAAAACTAAGACACTGCTAACGTTTAAATTTTACAGATAGGACGTGACGTATTGATAATTCCTGCAAAGTTCTACATAATCTGATGCTGGCTGCATAAGGGATACACCACCTTTAAGGACTTCTTAAAGCGATATCATTATAATGATACTACTACTACTAATAATAATGATAATACAGATAATAACAATAATAATAGTAATAATAATAATGATTTTAAAAAAAAATCATAATATGGGTAAATGTATTGCTTAATACATTGAAAATATCCGTAAGCTCTTGTCCAAGGTTTCTGTGACATAGCTAGCTAACCACGGATGTAAATATCAACACGAACAGCATCATCACCATCAACAACATCATCAGAACCATCATCATCAGCATCATCAGCATCAATAGCATTGTCAGCATCATTAACAATTAGTTGTATTAGTAGTAGTAGTAGTAGTTATAGTTGTAGTATAGTATTATTATTATCATAATAATTTTTAGCATCATTATTATTATTATTATTATCATTATTATTATTATTATTATTATTATTATTATTATTATTATTGTTATTGTTGTTAATTGTTGTTGTATATTAGCATCCCTTATTTTGCAAAGGTAGGTACAACAAATTTGGTAAGAATCATCCCATATTTGAATGAATGTAGTATCGGTACATGTAATTCACATGTCTATATTAACTTATTCTTTCAGCTCTTGCCGATGCTTTTGAGGACCATTTGTTTGGCCAGCCCTTGGCCTACATGACCGTCCTTGGTGCTATAGATGGTCATGTGACCAATCCTAATCCACCAAAGCCATTGGTTCTATCCCTACACGGACCAGCTGGAACCGGTAAGAACCACATCAGTCGTCTCGTGGTTGAAAATCTTTACACAAACGGAATGAAAAGCGGATGTGTAACTGTCAAGATGTCTACACTGGACTTTCCTCATCATGAACACCTTTATCAATACAAGGTACTTGGTAATATAATATCACTGTAAGAAGAAACTGCACAATCGATTGATCTATATCGCATCATTCGATGAAAAACATCCACACAGGCCTCATGCGAATTAACGAATTGCCATCAAGGGCAACACTTGATGTCATCGTAGTACTAGAAGTAATAATATTCACAGCTACTGTATGACATTACAAACAATAAGCGAAAAACTTTTTGATGTTTTAGATTTAAAGTTATGGATAATTGCACAAGTTCATCATTTCTTTCATGGTTGTTTGTGTGTGCGGTAATATCGTTTCACGAAACCGTCATAAGTACAAGTTCAACAATATTTCATTGTAACTCGAATTAACTACAGCACATGCGATTCCATGGGATGTCAGGGAACTTCTACTTATGAAGGTTTCATGAAAAACTGCCCATGGCAGGATAACCAATAAAAAAGCGTCCCAGAAAAAACGAAACCGAGAATTATCGATATTTTATCATAACTTAATCACAATTATAATTAATAAATGACACACATTTGTAAAGCTTAGATCCTCCTCTTTTATTTGACGCAAATCATATAGTTGCATATTTCACGCATGAATGATTAAAAACAATTTGAAGAGAGGAAACCAAAAAGTCGTTTGGCAGGCGGTATCTGAATTTCAAAGAGAAAATCACATTTCTAGAATGTTCAGTTTCTGCCCTTTCATATGACACCTCAATCAGGAAAAATGAGCAAGAAATAACAAAGTTCTGTTTGTTTTAAGTGATGCTCGATAATTCTCGGTTTCGTTTTTTTATGGGACGCACTGTATCCCTATCCCCCTCCCATGTGCCCCTCAATGGGTAGCCTTTAAACAAGGCCACATGTCTGATAGACGCCGAGCGACTAAAAAGAGACTAATCGCGAAAACCTGAGTGAACGCCAGTGCGAATTGCCCAGACAAGTAGCCTTTATCAATCTTGTTTGGATTTCTTATGTTAACCTTTGTTCCGACTGGAATTCGCTTCCGAAAAGGGAGCGTCCAATCAGCGAAGTTATCCTCGCACGACGTCAGCATATAGTATCCATCACACACACACACACACACACACACACACACACACACATACAGTAAACTCTACGTAGTGCGAACATGGGCCTACATGCCTACTATAGTTCAAGTTCAAATAAGGTTTTATTCATGACTTGTCAACAAGTCCGAAGACTAAAAATGCAAGTTTACATCAATATAAAAAGCATTCAAAAACATGAACTATTACGTACGTGCTAAGACCACTGACCTCTACATGGAACGAATCACGAACGAAACCAACTGGGAGATCGCCATTCTGATTGGTCAATAAATCCGAAGTTGGCGTATTGGCATGCTAATATGTATCTATGAATAATTCATGCGGAGCAGTGATATCTACATTGCAAAAGGCCTCGTGACGGTCGTCACTCGGTCGCGCGTTCACCCCGGGTAATTAGACTCATCTCAGCCGCTTAGCCAGAGTCATGAGGCCTTGTCAAAAGGCTACTCAATGGGTGGCCTCTTACTATAGGCATGCCGGGTATATTGATGAATCAGGATTTGAAATTAAGAACTCAAGCAGTGTTCACAACCGATTACATTCATTTCTATTTCTGTTTCTATTTGCTCTCTCTTTCTCTCTGTCCCTCTCTCTGTCTCTCTACAGGAGGAGCTGGTTCCATTCATCAAAACTAAGGTTTCTGAATGTCATAATCATCTCTTCATATTTGATGAGGTAGAGAACATGCCCCCTGGCTTACTAGACAGTATGAGGAGCTTCTTAGATCACAATACTAAAGTAGATGGGGTCGATTATAGGAAAGTCATCGTTATATTCAGAAGGTCAGTAAGGTAGATTTAGCAAGACATGTGTCATGAAAAGACACACATCTCCTTTACTTTATGGCAGATTTAGCAGGACATCAGGCACTCTGACACTTGCACGATTTTGGTTCGCGTATGGTTTGCACATTGTTTCGTGCCACGTTCTTGCCACAACGGGAAGCGTTCGCGGAACATGCCGGAGGATGAGGGAATTTTGCGGTACAAGGCTTGAATTCGCGGCATAATTTTCAAAATGTTCACAATTTTGGCACGACATATTTGGTGGACGACTTTCGTGAACACTTTGCGGCTGTACATATCATATACGTATCCTACCCGTGTCGGTATTTTGCAACGACTCAGCCAGGCGCTGAATAAGCCGGGGGGGGGGGGGGGGAGAGGACATTTTTTTTTTGGATCCCAAAAATTTCGCAACGACTCAGCCAGCCTCTAAATAACCAGGGGGGGAGAAGGGGGGTCAACCTCCAACCCCCAACCCCCCCCCCCCCTGCGTACGCGCCTGCATAGTAGCATGGAAAGACATACACCTTATTCAATAGATTGTTTGATAACTTTTATGTAAAGCGCTGTGAAACAACAGTTGGATTTTGTAAGAGCGCTATAGAAATGACTTTATTGTATATGATTGTATTCAGTAAGGTAGATCAAGCAAGACACGGTGGCATTAAAAGACATACACCTTACTTCATTCAGTAAGGTAGATTAAGCAAGACATAGTGTCATGAAAAGACACAGCTTACTACAGTATGGTAGATTTAGCAAGGCATAGTGGCATGGAAAGACACACACCTTATTCAATAAGGTAGATTTAGCAAGACATAGTGGCATGAAAAGACATTCACCTTACTTCAATAATGTAGATTTTGGAAGACATAGTGGCTTGAAAAGACACATCTTACTACAGTATGGTAGATTTAGCAAGACATGGTGGCATGAAAAGACACACATCTTACTTCAATAAGGTAGATGTAGCAAGATATAGTGGCATGAAAAGACATTCACCTTACTTCAATAATGTAGATTTAGCAAGACATAGTGGCATGAAAAGACACAGCTTACTACAGTATGGTAGATTTAGCAAGACATAGTGGCATGAAAAGACACACACCTTATTCAATAAGGTAGATTTAGCAAGACATAGTGGCATGAAAAGACATTCACCTTACTTCAATAATGAAAAGATTTAGCAAGACATAGTGGCATGAAAAGACACATCTTACTACAGTATGGTAGATTTAGCAAGACATAGTGGCATGAAAAGACACACACCTTACTTCAATAAGGTAGATGTAACAAAATATAGTTGCATAATAAGACATACACCTTACTTCGGTAAGGAAAAGATTTAGCAAGACATAGTGGCATGAAAAGACACATCTTACTACAGTATGGTAGATTTAGCAAGACATAGTGGCATGAAAAGACATACACCTTACTTCAGTAATGAAAAGATTTAGCAAGACATAGTGGCATGAAAAGACACATCTTACTACAGTATGGTAGATTTAGCAAGACATAGTGGCATGAAAAGACACACACCTTACTTCAATAATGAAAAGATTTAGCAAGACATAGTGGCATGAAAAGACATACACCTTACTTCGGTAAGGAAAAGATTTAGCAAGACATAGTGGCATGAAAAGACACATGTTACTACAGTATGGTAGATTTAGCAAGACATAGTGGCATGAAAAGACATACACCTTACTTCAGTAATGAAAAGATTTAGCAAGACATAGTGGCATGAAAAGACACATCTTACTACAGTATGGTAGATTTAGCAAGACATAGTGGCGTGAAAAGACACACACCTTACTTCAATAATGAAAAGATTTAGCAAGACATAGTGGCATGAAAAGACACATCTTACTACAGTATGGTAGATTTAGCAAGACATAGTGGCATGAAAAGACACACACCTTACTTCAATAAGGTAGATGTAGCAAAATATAGTTGCATAATAAGACATACATCTTACTTCGGTAAGGAAAAGATATAGCAAGACATGGTGGCATGAAAAGACACACACCTAATACTTCAATAAGGTACATTTAGCAAAACATAGTTGCATAATAAGACATACACCTTACTTCGGTAATGAAAAGATTTAGCAAGACATAGTGGCATGAAAAGACACATCTTACTACAGTATGGTAGATTTAGCAAGACATAGTGGCATGAAAAGACACACACCTTTACTTCAATAAGGTAGATGTAGCAAAATATAGTTGCATAATAAGACATACACCTTTCTTCGGTAAGGAAAAGATTTAGCAAGACATAGTGGCATGAAAAGACACATCTTACTACAGTATGGTAGATTTAGCAAGACATAGTGGCATGAAAAGACACACACCTTACTTCAATAAGGTACATTTAGCAAAACATAGAGGCATGAAAAGACACATCCAAAACACAAAATGTTTAATAGATTGTGATGTCAGTGAATTGAGGCTCGTTTAGATGAATTATTAAACTATTTAATATGGTTTTTGTTTTTACAACATGTGAATGGATAACAGCCGTTTTTTGTTTCAAAGGTCCGACATGAAATCACTGAGCTCTGTTTCATAATAAATTTGAAACGTATTTCACATACGCCATTATTTTTAAAAGTGCCCATTGATCCCCCATGATCCTCTTTTTAGGATGTTATTTGAGAGCTGAGTTGATGAGATAACCGCCTGTCTAGTGACCTTGCAAAGTGCTTTAATCCCTCCTTTACACTAGTACGTATGAGCTGATGATAGTCAAGAAGTCAGAAGTATCATACTTCTGTCTCACATAACTGTTATTCTATCTTGAAAACAGTAACCTAGCTGCACAAGCCATCAACAAGCATTTGATGGAATCGTATGAGAAGGGAATAGCGAGGGAAGACATAATGTCGGTTGATATGGAGCGAATCATCTCGAACGAAGTCAGTGGTAAATCTGGTTAGTAATTTCCTAATATTTTCTTATTTTATAGTCTACTATTCAAAATCTCATCCATAACAAGTCCACATTGTCAATTTCATCTAAACCTGGCTTCTTTTGTTAATTGTTTCAATTTAATCAAATACTTTATGAGTATAAAATGATGATAGCATCCACACAACCTGATAATGATACTCATTTCTGAACAAGGCATGATGTTCATTTTAATAATAATAACCATAACATCTAAGATTTAAAAGGCACCAAATCCACTTGAAGTGCACGAGCACTAAAAAAGAAAACCTTTTATTAAAAAGCACTTTACAGAAATAAATGTTATGTTGGAGGAGATACAACTTACAAAATAAAAATGGTTATAGGCCGAATCACAGATATTTGTTTTGGGATTATTTTACCTCGCAGGAATTAAGTCCTTGAAATACTAGAGCGCTGTAATTGCAGCTAGGCTAAAGCTGGGGTAATAATAAATGCGCCTCGGAACAGAATTATCTAGATAGACGACGCCATAGAAATGCCTATCCTTATTATTATTATTGATATTTTCCATATTTCTCTCTCCTTCATTTTCACCTTGTCAATTTACCACTAATGGGCCTTTCATACAGTTATTTTCACCACCAATTGTCCAAAAATGTAATGGATATGCAGGATCTCTTCATCCTTTTCTACATTCTATATTTTAGATGCTGGTTTTAACAAGGCCCGAATCATCGATTCACATCTCGTCAGCCATTTTATACCCTTCTTCCCACTCGAATTATCTCACGTGAGACAGTGCATCCAAGCTGAGTTCAAGGACCGTGGTGAAGCGTCCAATTCGATTTCAGAAGATGAGGTACTTGCCAAGCTGCAGTTTGACGGGCCGAATGGGTCAAGGGTGTTTGCTGTGAAGGGTTGCAAGAATGTTGCGGAGAAAGTGAATATAATTCTCTATAAAATAAAGAATAAAGATCGCAAGAGGCGTAACAACATGCGTAGCGAATTATAAGAGCAGATATTTGTATAGTAGATTTAAATGTGTATAATTTCCTCCAGTGGTAACTTTATTTTGTAGGTGGGCATGGGAGCCTCTTTCTCGTACAGTCAGATATGTTTTATACTTTGAGCACCTGTATACAAATATGTAATTTGTTTATTTAACAAAAACGAAAATCAGCCTGACAGCTATGGCATTTAATTTTATACTGGCAGTTTGATGTTGGTGTCAAACGATTGTCACAAACACGAAAAGATTTTTCCTTGATTGATTTTGTATCTGAGTCTAGTAGTATATCCCTTTTGCAGCCAACATTTAATTCTGTAGAACTTTTCAGAAATTATTAATATCTCACGTAGAATCTGTAAAATGTAAACGTTAGAAGTGTCCTAGTATTCAAATTATGTTAGGAAACCCGTTAACATTCTAGACTTCACTGACAGACACTATTTAGTGACTGACTAACTTCTTTTTTTTTCTTTGGTAATAACATACATACAATAAGCTGTAAAGGGTACATGAGCATTTGTCTACACCCATTACTGACTTCTTGTACTGGCCAAAATTAAACTGACCGAATTTTTGGGCAGCACAAAACGTACGACCAATCGGTACAAGGGTCTGAAAATCAAACTATTTAATTAAAGGACTGCAATCCCTACATTCGATCGACAACTGCCGGTAGTTATTTTCTCACAAAGAGACATCTCAAGCCCTTTCGTTTTGAGGGAAGTTCTAATTCAGTATTATCTTTCAAATGCCGTTCGAAGTTAACCTTTTCATTTGTTTGGCCTGCAAATTGGACACAGTACCTTTAAGGGCTAGTTCACTTATATAGCCTTGGCCTGGGATAAGGTCATATTAAAATACAAAACCAACAGTATGTCAAGAAATATTTGTCCATGGCCTCTTGACTCAGATGTATATCCAGCCTCACGATCACCTGCATCATTGCTATCAATAGTGATTTCTTTCAAGTAGATTCACTGGCGGTGTTTGTAAGGGGGGACAGGGGACATGTTCCTTACCCCACCCCACCCCCCTCAACCAAACCAAATATGCCGGTCAGACAATCCTGGATTTGCCTCTCGTCATGGCTGATACACGTACAGGTACCAGGTACGGTTTAGGTCTAGGTCTAGATATTACCCAAGGAGGTCCTTCAACAATTTATAATTGTTTAAACGGAGTAGGCCTGCTACATAAAAAGCATCAATCTCAGTAACAGATGGCTGAACGTTTGGCTACTCCTTACATTTTGTAGATCTTCCTTTCCCTTTTTTCTTTCACATTGTTACCATCAACTTCCAGATATATATTTCATAATATGTAGTTTTGACTCATCCAACGCATTGGTTAGTCACCTCAAATAGTCATTTGATTAGATGTGAAGTTTTGCTTCTTATATAATTTCACAAAAATATATAATTTGCTCTTTCTCCTTGCACTGTTTACGAGGGTAGTGATATTGGATGAGTACATTTTTGTGTTTGCTGGACTTCAATTGACTGATTGACTGATACTTAACATAAGAATCTGATGCTGAAAAGGTTTATCATTTAGTGGTTTTGAAAGTAGAAATATCTTGTGTAAAAGACTTTTTGAATCACATAATCTTTTTTTATTTTTGAAAATTTATCACATTTTGATTTTCTGTTGTAGTGGTGAAGTTATTACTTGAGATAAAGTCTTTCCAAATATATTAATCATGTATACTTATCCTATGAAATGGGAGTATTGTACATATAATACTGTAGAGATCATGTAAAAACGCTTCTGTTTAATTATATAAGCAAATATATATATTTAGGCTATGAATTGGCTGCGTACGAAGACTTGATTTGACAATTTGTTAATATAACATTTTGTTAAAACACAAAAATATGTTGTGGAAAACAGATATGTTTGTTTAGGTTATGGAAATGCTGTGAATTTTGGCTGATAATAATATCATGAATTTTAATATTCCACATATCCACAAACCTTGCCTTATTTTACATTTGACAGTGCAATAGTAGAAGTTTCCTTTTATCTTTTAAATTGTAGTACAAATTTAGAAATGGAATGAAAGAAATTTTCAAAAAGAGAAAAAAATAAATGGATAAATTCACTTGTCAGCTTGGCTTGAAGGCCTGCTGTACAAGTACAGCCAGAAGGGATTAGACCACCCAGCGAGCCAGCGAGGTCACTGTGACAGGTGGCTATCTCATTAACTCAGCTCTAAATTAACATGAAAGAAAAAGAGGATCATGGGGGACCAACATGAACCGATTGGGGAAGATTTCTATGTAGAGGGAGCAAGTAGCTACAAGTAGTGCAGTGGGGCTTTAAGCCTTGTTCAACTACCTAAAACATACTAACAACAAAAAATATGACAACTTTAGTCACAAATCTCTAGACCATCCACTCAGATTACAAAGTATGCGTAACAGCCTTTCTTTGGCACATTTTTTTTCGTCTAATCCCTACGTGCCATTCATTTTGTTGGTACTGCAGTGGATTTCCTTATGTCATTTATCATATCATGTGTGAAAATTATTTTATAGTTTGCATTTAAACGCAAGTAATTAGTTACTAGTAAAAGGCTGAGTTATTAATAATAATAATAATAATATTCCGTGTTTATATAGCGCTCAATACATCGATCCGAAGATGTGTCTAAGCGCTTTACAGATATATTATTATCATTGTTGTTTTCATCTTAATCGTTTTTGTATTATAATTATTATTGTTATTATTATTATGTTTATAGGAAATTAAGTTAGTATTTCTAAGATTGCCAAGTTATGTACATCATATATGCTCCAGTTCATCCGTAGAAATATTTCTTTGATTATTCGTTATTGTAGGCAAGATTGATGGAAGGCGCAGTATTTAATCACACTGTGTAACATTTGAAAATGAAGCATGATTTGTTGGGTTTTATTCCCAAATAAGTTGTTACTCATTATTGCTAAATAAATCTTTCCATATTGGTATACGACACAAAATCTATCTATTGAAATATGATTTAATTTCGTATTTGTTAATTGCTCTTTTATTTGTTGCTGTTCACGTTTTTAACGCATATTCACTTTTCTTTTCTTATATTCCTTCACTGGAATCATTTCTTGTGAAAACGCGTCAAGATTTATATCTCATATTGTCCATTCTTTGACTATAGCTCTTTAAGAAACAATATAGATAATTATTTGAAGAAGAGGGATAAATGCTTGTCATGTTAGAATTTTGGGGTAGCATTATTGATGTTATAATTATCTTAAATCATGATTATCGTACAGTTTGTTGTAATATCTAAATGTAATGCAAATAATGAGTGATTCCATTATGATAGCTCTTCTAACATAAGTCCTCTGAAATAATCATATTTCACATCAACTGAAATTTTTTTTTTTTTCTTTCTCATATTCAAGATTCAAGATTCAAGATTATTTTATTGGTCCATGCATGCAAACATTACATAGAAATTTTGCTTCCAATGGCTTTTTTGACAGTGAAAATACAAATGATAGAAAATACAATATAACATTTAACAATAGAAAACTATGTACATAAATATGGGTAACTGTTTATAGTGTGCATATGCCCTCAATTTCCTATTGCCTACATTTAGCATGCGTCATAAATTAAAATGTCTCATAATATAATATAGTATTTCTCGTCACCACCCCCCCCCCCCATCCGCTAGCTCCCGATCCACAGATGGTTTGGATTTGCAGAAAAATAACAGTAATAAATACATTTACATTCAGATTTCATAATTATAAATACGTGATATAGTTACGCAACACTTCTACAGTAAAATGAACTCTTAACGATTGAAAAAGTTATATGTGTGAGATGAAATATTTAGAAATATCTGATGTTTATATGCATGTGGAAGAAAAACAAATTAATGAAAAATATGATTTTAAGAAACAGATCAAAGAAAGGTTTTAGACTTCTTTTCATTTGTGCAATTTCATGTACTTGATACTTGTATAATACAAATAAATTTTCATTCATTAAATAGATTTTAAAAAGTTGTTCCTTTGTTCTAATCATTTGGGTATTTATACAAAATCCTATTGAAATTATATAGTGTTCGATACATCTCAAGTCCAAGGAATTATTAAACATTTATTTGCTTTTTTTGTGCATGGTATGGAAATTTGTTTTATTGATTTTAATTTGTCATAGAAAAATGGCAACACGTGGATTCATGTTCAGCACCACCCAAAAAGGGGAAATATCACATTAAATCAGATTCTACAGAAAATTTAAAATACACTTTCAACTCGCCATGTAGGCCTACTATTAATCTTGATCAAGAAAATTCAGATTGTAGCTCTACTATACCTACATATTAGCGCTATATCTTTTGTTAATAGTTAGTTAGTCGTTTGTAAATAACGCTGCCACAGGACAAAGAATTTAAGGACAATGACGCATATGACGAAGCACATGACGGTAGTGTATGTATGTTTAATAGGGACTTTTAGATTCTGCACGACGAGAACGTGGACTGCCCTTTAAAGGCAATGTGACGTCCTTTTAAGGCACTGGCAGTGACGTCACATTGCCTTAAAAGGGCAGTCCACGTTCTCGTCGTGCAGAATCTAAAAGTAACTATTATGTGTGTGTATATGTACGTATACATATGTATTTGTAAGTATTTAAAACAGCAATATATAAAAGATTCCATTACAAGGGTGATTATCTCCTATATTGAAATAATCCTTGAGTCCACAATAATGGAATCGTGTCTACATTATTACATATTAATACAATCTACAAAAAAAGGGTCAGATTCACATGTAAAGTCATCATCAACAACAAAATCTTGAAAGATAAACACATCGAAATTATATCAAAAGAAAGGATACTTTGTATATTTAATAAAATTTCAATAATTCAAATTGATCTACGTGATACAGGAATATCGTTTCTAAAACATTCACCAAAAATTCATTTCATCAAGCCCTAAATATAACTGATAACTTAATGAAGTCACAAAAACAGACCTGTAAGAAGCTTTAACAAAAAAAAGGGGGGGGGGGCGGGGATGGATCCATTTTCAACGAAAAATTATGTCATTCTATTTTTTTCAGCAGTCTGATTTGACCAGAAAAAGGAGGTCTAGTCGCACTCATCGCATCCCCACCCCTGTCTTCATACGTGCCTGAAGACAGTGGTGTGATACAGTGCGAGAGAAGGGGAGTCATTCAATATTTTCAGTGGAATATATAGAGTCTATCAGAGTGCAGAAAGCGATCTCTCCTGATCGGTACTGTTGGAGATAGTACCAATTTCTCTTGGGCTTCTCAATCTTGTAATCAATGATAAGGTTCTGGACCAGCTTCAGCTCGTTAGTGTACTCAACAATGCTGACCAAACCTTCATCATGCTTCAATGTGGCTATCAGGATTGTATTCCCTTGAGACACAGCAGCGTAAAGTGAACCCCTAATTTCGATAATTTATATTTTACAACACCTTGTTTGACAATCAATCGTATTGTCATCGAGGATTTGATGATCAGGTAATCATTATAATCATTATTTATACCCATCACATGGTATCTCCCTGAACGCCTTTCCCCCTGCTGGTGAGAATACCTGGATCTTCTGTGCTTTCCTGTAGCTAACACAGATCTGATCATCACCATCTACAGTGAGACCAGCCCATCCACCTTCATCGTAACTCAGAGTCGCAAACATTAAATTCAACTTTGTGTACTCTAGTGTGTACTGTGTGATAATGTTTGAGCCATCAAGTATAACATACCGATAATCAGAGAGGAACCCTACTCCATGAATCTCCAAATGTTTGAAAACTTTCTGCTGGATCTGGCCATCAGCAGAGAAGATCTCTAAGCCACTTTTACAACACACCACTGCCATCCTACCGTCTGGTGTACCAGTCATAGCATTCATGTTATTCTTAGTAGGCAAAGCGATGTTCTTTGCAACTGCATTTACGATCTTACCGAGAGTCAGCTCGTCCATTCCAACGTTTCTCTTAAAAGTGACACTTTTTCCTTTCTTGCTCGATTGTATCGGCTGCTTGTAGTCAGGATCTTCATGTTTTAAAGCTTCTTGTAAGTCTTGACATAGAGTGTCGTGTGCAGCCAAAGCATCCATATCTAACGGTATCTTTGTCCTATTGGTTACCATGTCAGCTATCGTGGTCAAGTGAGTTATGTGCTCCTGTCCCGATTTCTTCATTTTGTCCAGCTCTTTCTCTACTCATTCGGTCCTACCCTTGATTTCACTAATGAGGATTTCTTTCTTTTCTATCAACTGCCGGATTGATGCTTCATATGCTTTGTTGATATCATCTATACACCGCTTCTAAACATTGCTCACACGCTCCTTCTGATCATCAATGAAATCAACATATTTCTGAAAGCAAGAACGTTTCTTGTCCGCTTTGGATTTGAGGTCCTCGATACTCTTCATATGACTGCTTTCATAAACAGCTGCCTCGATGATCCGATGTCCATCGTCTTTATGCTCCATGACAACACACCAGAAGCAGGAAAATCTTCTGCAGTTGATACAGAAGTACTCCTCATCCTCTTTGGGGTGTTTCCTGAATTTACGGTACCTAGGTACTGACACCTTCCCTGATTTGATCTCACTCAAGGCTAGGACCTCATGACTAATGAAGTTTTGCCACAGAGAGTGTGTGTTGTGACAAGTGATACAGAGATACATGCCACTGTCTTGACAGTAGACAACAGTTTGGGTTTGTCCTCGGATTTACAATTCGTGCAAAACTGATGTTGATTCTTCACGTCCTCTATAAGAGACTTCAAAGCTAGGTTTTCCGGTAATTTGCTGACATTTTGGTTTGGGACCTGGGTTTCAGCCGTGCAGACAGGGCATCGGAGCATCTGTTCGTTACCGTGGCATTCCAAGAGGTTGTCCAGACAGGCTTTGCAGTAGGTGTGAGAACAAGACAGAATCTTGAGATCGGTGAAGGTATCCAGACATACAGGACACTCCACACTCTGAGCAGTGACATTCTTGAATGCATCAGCCATGATTCGATTTCTACAGGAATACGAGATAAAAGAAAAGGAAAACAAACAATGATATTTTGGCTTTAATCATCTGACGGTATTCAAGAGGAGTGACAATATCATTTTTCTCTACATAATATACCCGGTAGGATGCGAACGTTCATGTGGTTGAACGAGCAAGTGTGCGCCTGTAAAATGGCGACTGGCTGGAATGCTCCCCAGGGAGTGGAAAATGTGCACACATTGTGTGCGGGTTAGCCTGAATCCGATGATCGGGGTAATAATATATCTGTAAAGCGCTTAGGTACATCGTTGGATCGGTGTATTGAGCGCTATATAAAAACCGGATTATTATTATTATTAATATAACGCATACAAAATATGATATTCCGTTATATCTTGATTTAAAAAAAATCATGTTAATATCAACTGAATGTAGTGATAAAAAATGAATTTAGAAATAAAACCTCTTCCTTTGTCGCTCTTCAGTCAATCTACATTTTAACGAGTAAAAATGATGATGATAATAATAATGATAATAATGATAACAACAATAGTAATGTTAATAATAATAATATCATTAATGATTATGATAACAATAATCATCATTATAGATATGATGGCATGTTTACCCAGAACCTCTTCAGTACACTAAGTGTTCTCACCAAAGGGCCCTTCACGAGGCCCTGCAATCATATTACTATCCCTGCTTTAGTTAACCTACCATGATAATGTGCTCTTAAGCATTCACGGAATTTCTCCCAACCGGGTACCCATTCACTTTACTCCTGGGATAGGTGGAATGTAACCAATGTAGGGTACTGTCTTGTCAATTGAAATTAAAATCGTGATGGTACTCGAAAGTGAAAGTTGTAATTATTTACGTATGGGCACTTCAGATTGGCTAAAGCGGTAATGTCAACGTGATCTAGTGCCGGACTACTTTCCCATTTGTTCCAACATGACTAAAATTTAAATTTAAAAAAAATCATTGCTAAGGAGGGTCTATTCTTTTTAGAGGACCTATATTAATATGGTTTCTATAATATATTTTGAGTATTACCCAAGGGAGAAGGAATTTACGCGAAAAACAGAAATTAATGATATCTTTGTACACGGCAAATGGGAAAGTAATCCGCTAACCGAATTACGAATTTGAGATGCGCATAGACTTAGTGATCTCATATTTCAAACATTTACAACTTCCTTATTATTGATCCGATTCATTTAAAAGTGTTGCCTTTCTGTTTTTGTTATTTTCTGCTTTTATACAAATCAACTTATTACAAGGGTTGGAGTTTAGACTTTGAACAACTCTAAAAATTATAAGGCAAAATTCCGATGAATTATCAGAAGCAGTACTCTATAAACATATACTTATGCACGTTGGACTATCCTATTAAAACAAAAATAATCATTTTTGTAGAGTAGAAATGAGAGTGCTCTGGTTTGGCAAAATCACTAGCTTAAATATATGTTAGCTACAATGTATGTTAAGAATCACATTATAACCTGAAATATTTACTAAATGCATTTGTATCTATATAACCTGTAAGAATAATAATTAATGACAAAATTGTAATTTAAATCACTGCAACATACCAAAATCTACGACAAACGAACAGTAAGCAGTTTTACATGTACTTGTTTAATCTTGGCCTTAGCTCAATCGCTCTCCAATTATCACCCGAAAGACACCTAGACCGAGACCCCCCCCCCCCTCTCCTATTTCAGCCGAAGGAAAATGATGATTTTATGAACCAGATATAAATAAAGCCTCGAAAGTGTCTGGGCGTCAGTCTTATAAAGTTATATACAACCATTTCAAACGAAAATATTATCAATTGTCGCTGTATTTCTTTTTTTTAAATGACAGACATTTAAAACTCACCTCTTTTTCAGTAACTACGTATCAGTCTATAAAGTAATATTTAACCGATATACATGTATGCTATTCGCCTTTAGGTTGGACTGGTGCACTGATCATAACCGGTGCTATACTGTATACATGTATATATTTCGTTTGTCATTCTATTTTTAGGTACTTGGAAATTCCAACAACCTAAAAACTCGACCAGAGTACTTCAACCAACAGCTCACATGTCTATGTAAGAAAACTTAAGGTTTGTATCTACTGCAAAGGTTAAACTCGATAAACTGATAGGGGCATCTACTTGATCCGAACCTTAGGAATTAATTTTGCATTGATGTTCTGTGGATAATTTGTCAACGCATTTTGTCGTTCGAAAATAAGATGTAACATAATCAATTTGGGGATGTACTTTTTTCAATTTCAGTTTATTCGAATTATTTGTTGTAATTTATTTCAATCATCTCGTTTATCTTTTAATTGGCGTCATTCTCCGAAACTCCACCACTTCTATACAAACTCTGACTGCAGCTTGTTCCGGGGAGTGATGCCTTGGGGTATTTCAGTGTCCTGATACGCACTTCAAGTACACCACCACATTTCAACATTCAAAACAAGTTTTAGCTTACCTTTTCTATCCGAACCACAGATGAATAGGTCTAACAGCGGTGTTTCAGTGTTCAAGAGTTTGTTTACTGTTTTCCCCATAAGTGAAATCTAGGGAAAGTGTCGTAACTAATCCTTAAAATGAAGATGAAAAGAACTCGTGTTCAACATGGAGCATATCGTTCGACCCTTATCCGGTATAGAAGTTCACAAGCTCAACTAGAAACGGGTTTAACTGGTATGATGTCCTCCTTGCATGCTCGAGGCGTAATGTTTACGAATATGAGCATGTAAGACCTATGTAGTATACAATGGAGGGGCGTAGGTGATGGAAGTAAGGTTCATAGTCTGAAGTCTGATAGTCCGAATCTCTGAAGATACCAAACTACTTAATGTTTTTTTGTTGATTGGTAAGTCAACAACGGCGGATCAAGCAGTATTGTAGCTATTGAATGTTCACGAGATCATGTGAGCACCTTAACTCTTCAAAAATAAAGATGAGTTCTGGGGAAGAAAACATTTAATCTCACAGAATCAAACGAAAATTACACTGAATGTTCAACATTACAAATAAATGTCATTTGCCAAACAATTTTGGTAGAAAATGTACACTGGCTGAGCAATGAGCATAAAAAGATAAGGAAATCAAGGTTGGTAGCCTGACACCATTTGTGTAGTCCCATATACATCTGTCTGTGTTCAGTGCTTGTTACTTTACCAAGGACTGGGCCAAAGTTATTTTTATTTTGATGACTCCAGAACTTTGCAGTACCCACCGATACTTACATGCTACATGATCAACTTTTTCTGATCCATTCCACACCTTTTCTTTCACATTGCAATCGGACGACCAGAACTTACCATTATCTTCAATGTATATATTGTGTTAATGTCAATTTTAATTCCACCTATGTAATTGACAAATCTTCTAATTAGTTGTGTCAGAAGATTTATTGATTGTTTTTGTCTTCACATTATTTTTTTAATTTCACATTGTCAGCTTTGACATAAACAATATATCAGAAACGAAAGTTCAAAGTTATTGTGTCTAACTTGTGTTTCAAAGAGAAAAAAATCAACAAAACATTATTCTGAATGCCTTACTTTTCAACCAAAGAAAGGATTGAGATACATAATAATTAAAATAATGTAATCTACTATTTGATTGGGCTTTTATTTATACAATCCGGGACCCGGACGGCGAGTAAAAACAAATATTTTTGAAATTTTCGTCCGGTGCCCTGCTAGCCTTTAGACAAGTCCTCATGTCTGATAGACGCCGAGCGACTAAAAAGAGACTAATCGAGAAATCCCGATTCGTGCAAAACTGATGTTGATTCTTCACATCCTCTATGAGAGACTTTAAAGCTAGATACATACAGGAAACACATACAGGAAACTCCAGACTCTGAGCAATTACATTCTTTAGTGCATCAGCCATGATTCGAATTCTACAAAAATATGAGATAACAGAAAAGGAAAAGGCATAATGATTAGTGTAGCTTTTATTCATCTGACGGTTTTAAAGAGAAGTGTTTATCAGTTTCCTCACGTCTTTTCCCTGCAGAATATGACGCGTACAAAATATGATATTTCGTTATATCTTGATAAAAATATTATTGATGTTATCCATCAACTGAATGTAGTAATAAAAAAACTTATTGAAATAAACACTGTTTCCTTTGTAGCTCTTCAGTTAATGTGCGTTATCATGTTGAAAAACGATGTCAAATATAGGTATACGGGACCATCGGACGGGCGGGTAGGGGGTGGGGCTATCTAGCTCGAATATCAACTTACAGATTCAAGAAAAAATAGTCACAAAATATTTTAGTGCCAATCTTGCGATTTTATTGATATATGAATCTTAGTTATAGGCTAGCTATTATGTAATTCCAACTTCCTTATTCTAAATTTGTTTTCCTTTTATTTCATTTTTATTCTTTCTTCGTCTATTGTTCTATGATGTGTATTTGTTAAAAGGGCATATCTGACACAAGGCTATGCTATTATGATGAACGGCTTCTTTACTGTGTAAAGAATAATTAACATGATACTCTCGAAATGGCTTTGGCCATTATGTATTCACTTTTTTTTGCACTTGAGTATTTATTTCTGTTGACATGAACATTATAAAACAATGGAAGAAAAGGAATGTTACTCTGAATGGAACTGGCATGTTTTGAAGTATTGAAACAAACAAAATATCTCGACATACCAATAAAACAGGATCATATATGTTAGGATAATAGGCTGTTTGAATATTACGTAACCGCCATAATCAAGTAACGGTTACCTGTGCCTGAATACATCTTTGTGCAATTTTAAAAATCGGGGGGGGGGGAGAGGGGGTTGGGCGCAGCACTTTCACCCCCATGTTTCGTAGGCCTATGAAACTATGGCAAAACAGCCCGTTAACAACCTTAAACTATAATAAATCGATCAACTTCTGTTTAGCATGTTTAGTGCCACCTCCGAGATCGAGTTTGTTTTTGGCGATCACTTTTTGGACGATTAAAACTCAATCTGCTTGTATGTCAAAGGTTGTTGGGATTTCCCAGTGCCTAAAAAATAGATTGACAAACTAAATGCATACTTGCATATAGTACTGCTCATGATCAGTGCCCTAGTCCAATGTAAATGCAAATAGCATACATATTTTCTGATATGATATAACACCAGGCCTGGATCTATTATCTTGATTTGGATAACTTTCTGATAACACCTAGACTGGTACGTAGTTAGGGAAAAAGTGGTGAGTAATTTGAAATGTCTTTGTCATATTTAAAAGAAATTTGGTCACATTTTTAAATATTTCTGTTTCACATTGACGTATAAATACTAGTAGGCGGACTCCCAGACACTTTTCAGGCTTTGTTTTTACCTGGTTTATAAAATCATAATTTTTCTCAGACTGAAATGCTGAGACTGGGTTTAGATCACCAAACTTTTCGCTACACATTGTTGAATTGAGTGGTCTATATGTCGTGTATGTGATTAATGGGGAGCGATTGAGCTAATTAAGAGCGATATGAGAATGGTGTATGTTTAGATTCAGTTTGGTAAAGCATGAAGTCAGGCTGCACCCCCTATACAAAACAGATCTTTGTAACCCGACCGTAATACTTTAATGTACGTGATCGTGAACCCGAAAGTAACGTCGTCGCATTAGAAATCTTGTTTACATATTGATATCGTTCATACGTATAACTTCTCAGTGTTTGTTTGTCCTGGGGGGAATGTGACGATTTTGGTATGTTATCGTCATTGGGATAACAAATTTGTGTAATAAACTATTATTATTTCATGTTATGTGGATATGAATCCACATGTCATGGTAAAATTTTAGGGGGGGGGGGGGGGGGGGGGTACGCGGACACTTTTTTTTGTTGGTCTCGAAATTTGGAAATTTCACATTTTGCTCAGTTGGGGGGGGGGGGTAAGGTCACCTTTTTTAGGTCGGCCGTGGGAATATTTTTTTTTTTTTTTTTTTTTTTAAAAAAAAAAAATCAAAAGGGGAGGGGGGTTAACCCCCAACCCCCCCCCCTGCGTACGCGCCTGGTGATATGTATGTGTGTATGCTATGGGGTGTGCACTCAATTAACCAGAACAGTCCAGGGGTGGACTAGGCATACATTTGCTCCATACAAACTCTCGGTCAATTTGGATCGATGTTTTATTTGGCGAACATAATCTGGTTGTCTGTCAAAGGTTAGTGGAATTCCCAGTCACTAAAAAGACTGAGAGCCTAAATACAAACATGTTAATAGTACCCAGGCGCGTACGTAGGGGGGGGGGTGTTTTGGGGGTTAAATCCCCCCCCCCCCCTTGGTATTTTTATGTGTGTAAACCCACCTAAAAAAAATTAAACCCCCCCCCCCCTTTAGTTTTTTTTTTAAAATTAATTAATAAAAAAGAAAAAGAAAAAGAAAAAAAATTATGCCCACGGCTAACCTAAGGTGACCTTACCCCCCCCCCCCCAACGAAGAAAAATGTCAAATTTTCAAATTTCGAGACAAACAAAAAAACAAAAAAAATGTCCCCCCACTGAGCGACTTTTCGGCTGAGTCGTTGCGATTTTTTTTTGGAGTTAAAAAAAAAGTGTCCGCTTACCCCCCCCACCTCCCCGACCCCCCAGGTGTATAGCGAATGGGTACCTGGTAGGAAGCACATAATAATGGTAGGTTGGCTAGAGCCCGGGTAATAATATGATTGCAGGGCCCTCGGGAGAACAAAAGGCCCCCCCCCCCTCCCAAAACAAAATAAGTGATTCTTCTCTCCATCACCCCCCCCCCCCCCCCGCTCATTCACCTGCTGGATGAATCGCTGCTTAATATTTTCTGACTAATTGCACACACAAACAAAACCAAAATGCTCTTACCCACCCCCCCCCCCCCCTCCCCCCCCCCCCCCCCCCCCCTCTTATTCACCGGTCGGCTGAGTCGGGTACATCAGCCGACGTCTGATTTAAATGTAACCTAGGCATCATCCAAGAAGTTAGACTTATGACGGTCCGAGAAACGGGCCCCAGTTCACAAGCCTGTACGTTTTTTTTAAAGAGTAATAGCTTGTAAGTAAGTAAGATTATAAAAATAACAAAACTTGAATGATGAATGGGTGAAATGATTTCTCTGGTTTTTCTAATGTTACACATTTAATGTTTGGTATGGATATACAGTCTTTTTGATACATTTCTCATTGGAATTGATTTTATATCCAAAAAAGATATATCTGAAAGATATATAAAGATATTAAAGTGGCATGTTCCCCGCATTCCAGAGGGCGTTCAAAATACGTACCCGCTGGCGGACGGTGCTAGCTGCATATTGACACCAACAGAATACGGCTCTTACGCAGATGGCATGTTCCGAATGCCCGCACAATGCCGATTATCGCATACATGTGCCGAAGTAATACCAATTGCAGTTCGGTTCTAAGATTCGGCTGCTGTTTCCGCCCACTTTCGTGACGTCAGGATCGGCAGTGATCAGCTGGCTTGACGAAGGCAGGCCATGCCAGGCCGCGCGTACTTTGATTGACAGTTGTATGCAAATTAGAAGTTGATCTTCGGAACCAAGATGGCGATGACTAGAGCAGCGAAAACTACAATGGCGGGAACGTGCCCCTTTAAGAGAACACAATAGACGTTACATAAGAAATAATTCTCCAGTATTCTCACCATCCAGGATTGGAGCAACTCGCCTTAAGATAAAGTGCAAGCAAAAACAAATGAAAATTTCAAAAGGCTTATAGACAAGTTCTGGGGGGGGGGGGGTGTTTCACAAAGACCTTAAGTTGAACTTAAAATTATGGAAAGCCGTTAGCATCTTTGAAAATATGTTGTAAAAGTTTCTTTAAAAGGCATTTAATGTTTATTCAAATCATTCATATTTTCTATTATCAAGGAAATTTTATGTTTTTGATGTGGAATTAATGTGAAAAGCCTAAAATACTTGAATTTTTGCTTTGGAATATATTTCATTTTAAGGCTACAAATGGCTTTCCATAATATTTAAGTCCAACTTAGAGTTAAGTTCGACTTATGATCTTTGTGAAACACCCCCAGGTGGAATAAGCATTAATTTTGACCTTCCCTGACTCCTCCTGCAAGCACACGAATACATTTATTATCTTTGTCAATTAATGCCAGACGTAGTAAGGGGGGATTACAGGCCAACGCGTACATTCCCTACTAGATGACTATAACGATGATGATGATGATGTAAAGATGATAAAAATGAAAATACTATACTTTGAAATGGAATGTGATGAAATATTATGAATCACAATTATATTACTCTTGAGGAAATGTTGGCATTTTATGTTTCAACTCATGAATTTAAAAAATAACCCAACCAAACAAAGGAACATGTCAGCAATATTGTCTGGAGCATTAACACAAGAGTTTTAAAAATAGTTACCACCCTTCTGGCTGCAAACAATGATATTGGAATATTATATTTTGTTGTTTATCATGGACACATTTTTTTGCTTAGAAATAATGAAAGTGTCGTATAGTTATAAGATCATCTTTAAAATGTATGGGGGGGGGGTTTAAATATTTTTTACAGTACTATGAATTCTTAACCCCAATTTTTACTTACTGTTTTTATGTAATTGCATAAAATCTCTAATTTTAGTAAAATTGTAGACTTCTCTAATTTTGCAGATTTGGCTGACAATTTCTTCATCATGTGGGGAGTGGCTCTCTATGGGTTTTTCTTCATGCTGTGTTGTGGGACGATTGAATGCTGCTGGCGTGGAGCAAGCTATTATCATCAAATTGAATATCATCAACATGAGCATTCTCACCAACCTGAACAACCTCAAAAACCTCTTGAACCTCCTAAACCTAATTATCAGCATGAATATAAACCTAATTTAGATGGTCGGTATATATATTTTATTATCATTTTGAAAAATGTTTCTAGCAGTCTAACAAAACTAATGACAAAATATCACAAAAGGAAAAATATATCCCTAATTTTTTCTAATATTTATTGAACATAATTTGTACAACCTATTTTTCTGTGGATAAAAGAAATGGTATGATATAATGAATTAATCAATGAAAAAAAGTTGATTAGTCAAGCCTACATTAAGTGTAGATAAACGTTTGCATTTCCTGAACTTTTCCTTGCCATTTTCATGACAGCCCTTAATTTGAAGTTGTCAAAGTTGATTCAATGAAAAAGTCATTAGTCACATGGCATTTAAATGAGTGACCGTATTAATTAAATGTTGATTATTGTCGTCTGAAAACAATGTACTTTTTATTTGGTGTAAATTATGTCAAACTTCGCTACATGTACTTTTACTTACTCTAAGTCAATATAGGTAATGACTTTTTATCGTATTCAAATTTAGGAATTTAGTGATTATACCAATAATTAAAGGTAGTATGTCCCATTTGAAGGCCAACAAATGAAAATTTCAATGGTATTTGAGAGATAATACTAATTTAGATTTCCCGTCAAAACAAAAGGGCTTGAAAACGTCTGTGGGAAAATAACCGTTAGTTGTCGAGTCGGATTTAGCGAGCGCGCTCGTTTAATTTAGTAGTCTAATTTTTAGACCCTTGTACCGAATGGTCGTATGTTTTTGTGCTGCGCAAAGATTCAATCAGCTTAATTTTGGCCATTACAAGAAGTGGGTTATTGATGTGGACACATTCTCATGTACCCTTTACAGCTCATTTTATGTTTTACCAGTCAATCACTCAATAGTGTCTGACAGTGAAGTCTAGAAAGTAAACAGGTTTTCGGCATGCATAATTTGAAAACTAAGACACTGCTAACGTTTAAATTTCACAGATAGGACGTGACGTATTGATAATTCCTGCAAAATTCTACATAATCTGATGTTGGCTGCTTAAGGGATACACCAACTTTAAGGACTTCTTAAAGCGATATCTTCGTAATAATAATAATGATAAAAGTTATAGTAATAATAATAGTAACAATAATAATGATTTTTACAAAAAAATCATAATATGGGTAAATGTATTGATTAATACATTGACAGTATCCGTTACAGATATTTCCTCGTGTCCCAGGTTTCTGTGACATAGCTAGCTAACCACGGATGTAAATATCAACACGAACAGCATCATCACCATCAACAACATCATCAGAACCATCATTATCAGCATCATCAGCATCTTCAGCATCATTAACAATTAGTTGTATTACTAGCAGTAGTAGTAGTAGTGATAGTTGTAGTATAGTACTATTATTTTCATAATAATTTTTAGCATCATTATTATTATTGTTATTATTATTATCATTATTATTATTAGTAGTAGTAGTAGTATTGTTATTATTGTTGTTGTTGTTTATTGTTGTTGTATATAAGCATCCCTTATTCATGCAAAGGTAGGTACAGCAAATTTGGTAAGAATCATCTCATATTTGAATAAATGTAGTATCGGTACATGTAATTCATATGTCTATGATAAATTATTCTTCTAGCTCTTGCCGATGCTTTTGAGGACCATTTGTTTGGCCAGCCCTTGGCATACATGACCGTCCTTGGTGCTATAGATGGTCATGTGACCAATCCTAATCCACCAAAGCCATTGGTTCTATCCCTGCACGGACCAGCTGGAACCGGTAAGAACCACATCAGTCGTCTCGTGGTTAAAAATCTTTACACAAACGGAATGGAAAGCGGATGTGTAACTGTCAAGATGTCTACAATAGACTATCCTCATCATGACAACATTTCTGACTACAAGGTACTTGGTTATATTATATCACTGTAAGAAGAAACAGCACAATCGATTGATCTATATCGCATCACTCGATGAAAAATATCCACACAGGCATCATGCTAATTAGCGAATTGCCATCAAGGCCAACACATGATGTCACCGTAGTACTAGTAGTAGTAATATTCACAGCTACTGTATGACATCACAAACAATAAGCGAAAAACATTTTGATGTTTTAGATTTAAAGTTATGGATAATTGCACAAGTTCATCATTTCTTTTAAAGTTGTTTGTGTGTGCGGTAATATCGTTTCACGAAACCGTCATAAGTTACAAGTTCAACGATATTTCATTGTTACTCGGATTAACTACAACACATACGATTCAATGGGATGTCAGGGAACTTCTACTTATGAAGGTTTCATGAAAAACTGCCCATGGCTCTAGTTAAGGATGACCGATAAAAAAGCGTCCCAGAAAAAAACCCGAGAGTTATCGATATTTTATCATGACTTAATCACAATTATAATTAATAAATGACACATATTTGTGAAGCTTAGATCCTCCTCTTTCATTTGACGCAACTCGGATGATGCATTTTCACGCATGAATGATTAAAAACAATTTGAAGAGAGGAAACCAAAAAGTCGTTTGGCAGGCGATATCTGAATTTCAAAGAGAAAATCATATTTCTAGAATGTTCAGTTTCTGCCCTTTCATATGACACCTCAATCAGGAAAAATGAGCAAGGAATAACAAAGTTCTGTTTGTTTTAAGTGATGCTCGATAGTTCTCGGTTTCGCTTTTTCTGGGACGCACTGTAAAATAACCCTAACCCCCTCCCATGTGCCCCTCAATGGGTGGCCTCTTAGGCATGCCGGGTAGATTAATGAATCAGGATTTTAAATTAAGAACTCAAGCAGTGTTCACAACCGATTACATTCATTTCTATTTCTGTTTCTATTTGCTCTCTCTGTCTCTCTCTCTATCTGTCTCTCTCTCTCTCTCTCTCTGTCTCTCTCTCTCTCTCTCTACAGGAGGAGCTGGTTGGATTCATCAAATCCAAGGTTTCTGAATGTTCTAATCATCTCTTCATATTTGATGAGGTAGAGAACACGCCCCCTGGCTTACTAGACAGTATGAGGAGCTTCTTACATCACCATACTAAAGTAGATGGGGTCGATTATAGGAAAGTCATCGTTATATTCAGAAGGTCAGTAAGGTAGATTTAGCAAGACATGTGGCATGAAAAGACACACATCTCCTTTACTTTATGGCAGATTTAGCAAGACATGAGGCACCCGGCCTGGCACTTGCACGATTTTGGTTCGCGCATGGTTTGCGCATTGTTTCGTGCCACGTTCTTGCCACAACGGGAAGCGTTCGTGGAACATACGGGAGGATGAGGGCCAATGCGGGACAAGGCTTGAAATTCGTGGCACAATTGTCAAAATGTTTAAAATTTTGGCACGACAAATTTGGTGGACGACTTTCGTGAACACTTCACGATTTATGCGTATCCTATACCAGTGGCGTAATGAGCAAAAACGTTTGGGGGGCTTACCAAAACAAATCCGAATCACCACTCTCTAACATGCAGGCCCCGCTGAACGTTTCTCAAAGTGGGGTCTAGGGGCAAAGACCCCGAAGCTCAAGGGGGTTCTGGCCCCCTCCCAGATTAAGAAGCATTTGCAATTTTAGAACCAAATTAGACGCATTTTCAGGAACTTCCTAAAATTGCTTTCTCCTACCCCTTCCAAGAGTAGGGATCTTTTGCAATTTGAGACCCACATTTGGCGCATTAATGTCCACCGGCACTTCATGGAAAAAAAGAGGCCTTCTGATTGGTTAGAAGATCGAGAAAAGTAATCTGTCACGTCGTGAGACGTTGTATAAATTATGCTTTGATGCCGCACAATGCACAAAGACGGTGGTCCGGTACTTCACCAGTAGTACTTGCAAAAATTATCTCGAGTGTATAAACTGTGTTGTTATCAGGGGCGTCGCTTATTCTTTTTGAATGGGGAGGGGGGGGGGTGTAGAGGCCGCCGATAAACGACAAAAAGAGCCACCAATATTATTACCGACAAATATTAAAATGCCAATGTCCAGATGTCCACAAATTTAACCCTATAAACCCTGGGCCAGGAACTAAGTTATTTTTCAGTTTTCCCCCTCCCGCGCGAAGCGCGGAAGCTTTGACACTTCATTATATTATTAGAGAAAGAAGACGATCCGTTGTACTGTTCTCAACTCTTAAAGCTTGTTTCGCCCCTCCCGCCCAAATCGCGGAAGCTAAGACGTTTCATTTAATTATTAGAGAAAGAAGACGATTTATTGTACCGGTCCCGACTCTTAATCCTTGTCTGAATTCAGTTTCCCCCCCCCCCCCCCTCCCGTGCTAAGGGCGGAAGCTTTGACGTTTCAATACATTATTACTCTTAATTCTTGTCTGAATTCATTTTTGCTCATACCGTGTGAAGCGCTGAAGCTTTCACGTTTCATTAATTTATTAGAGAAAGAAGACGATTCGTTGTATCGTGTTCTTGTCTGAATTCAGTTTCCCCCCTCCCGCGCAAAGCGCGGAAGCCTTGACACTTCATTAACTATTAGAGAAAGAAGACGATCCGTTGTACCGTTCTCGATTCTTAATTCTTGTTTCGCCCCTCCCGCGCGAAGCGCTGAAGCTATGACGCTTCTTTTAATTATTAGAGAAATAAGACGATTCATTGTACCGGTCTCTACTCTTAATCCTTGTCTAAATTCAGTCCCCCTACCCCGCCCGCGCAAAATGTTGAAGCCTTGACGTTTCAATAAATTATTACTCTTAACCCTTGTCTGAATTCACTTTCGCCCACCCTGCGCGAAGCGCGGGAGCTTTCACGTTTCATTAAATTTATAGAGAAAGAAGACGATTCATTGTACCGTTGAACCGTTCTCGACTCTTAATCCTTGTCTGAATTCCTTCCCCCCCCCCCTTTTCTAGCAAAGCGCGGAAGCTTTGCTTTTCAATAAATTATTACTATTAATCCTTGTCTGAATTCATTTTCGCCCATCCCGCGCGAAACGCGGAAGCTTTCAAGTTTCATTAAATTATTAGAGAAAGAAGACGAATTGTTTTATTGTGTCTTTGTCTGAATTCAGTTCCCCCCTCCCACGCGAAGCGCGGAAGCTTTGTCGTTTTATTTAATTATTACTCTTAATTCTTGTCTGGAATTATTTTCGCGTTTCATTAATTATTAGAGAAAGATTAATACGATTCGTTGTGCCGTTCTCGACTCTTAATCCTAGTCTGAAATTATTTGTCCTCCCCCCCCCCTCCCACGCGAAGCGCGGAAGCTTTGCCGTTTCACTAAATTATTAGAGAAAGAAGACGATTCGTTGTACCGTTATCTACTCTTAATCTTGTCTGAATCAATTTCCACCACTGGGCGCTTAAAGGTAAAGACCAGTATTGGTAACGCCCCAATTTCAAAAAATGAAATGGAAGCTCTCATTACCAATCATGTGAAAGAATATGTTTTGACTTATACATCATTACATGATGATAAAAAATTTGCCGGGAAACCGCCTACTAATTCATATATTTGGTAAATTTATTTCTCTCATGGTCTTGTGAGAGAGATAGGGTAGTCCCATATACATCTTTCTGTGTATAGTGCTTGTAACTTTACGAAGAATGGGCCAAATTTCTTATCATTTTGATGATTCCAGAACCTTGCAGATGCTAGATGCTAGATGATCAACCTTTTCTGATCGATTCCACAACGTTTCTTTCACAATGCAATCGCATGACCATTACTGGTCTTTACCTTTAACGGTATATGTGCAGTGTTACACGATGTAAGTATGGAACGCTCGTTCGCAAATCTGTGCATGCTCAGCCCGAGTGGTGGGTAGCATGTTATCTCTCGGCAGTGCTTTGCACAGTAGCTTCTGGAAAGGAATTAGTGTTACTGTTAGTGGCTACTATAAGGCCCTTAGTGACTATAAAAAAAAAAAAACATATGCTCTTCCTGGCTATTTGGGAATGGGTCAGTTTGCAAGAAAAAATGGATACATTACTTGTGAAAATAAGTCATGGTTCAATTTACGCCATTGTCCTATACGTATCATACCCGTGTCAGTAGTGACCGGTGCATGCCAATGCCCGAGGGGCGCGCATGTTTACGACCAGTTCACGACGGATTTACGAATACTTTGCTCATAATTTGTGCATCGGCTGCGCATCGACTGCGCATACTTCCCGCACAGTTTTCACATTACTTGCGCAAGGTCTACGCATGCGCATGCGACGGCACAGAAAAGAAAGGAAAATAGGAAAAGACAAGTTGACCGCTGAAAGCATCTCGTGCCAATCATTAAAAATTTCCTGGATTAAGACATTGGTAATTGGCTCAATAGCAATATCCTCTGTCTTTTGCAATCTTTCTTGCCTGAACTGCAAGATTTAAAATTGTATATGGGAAACAATTATTTTCGGGAACTGGCAGGTAAAACAAAGAACCTTTTTGGAAAGAAATGTTCATGGCTTATAGTACGCTCTTGTCCGTGCATTTCTTGCCTACACTTACGGAATAATGATTACATTAAAATAGGCAAAAATTGTGTAAAAAGGGATTTCGTTTTGTCAATGATATTTTAAAGACAAATGGTGATTTTTTTTTTCTTTCTCTCTGGAACATTTCCAAGAAAAGTGTAATATTCAAATAAATTTTCCTTTTTATCGTGAATTACGCGATGCAAATAGAGAATGGTTTAACAATTGTACTATTTGTAATTGTTTTGAAACGTATTAAAGGATGTTCCCATATTAAAGGAGTATGTAAAAGTTTTCTTAAATGGAAACGATTTTTCGACCTGAATGAAAAGAGTTGGAAAACATAATTGTCCCATTGGATTTAATTGTACCCTTGATGTGGGCTTACGATGGTTTCGGTTTAAGGTTTTGCAACGCATATTATATACGAACGATCTACTGTTTAAAATGAATTTAGTCCCAAGAAAAGAATGTACATTTTGTACAGATTGAAACAGTTATACATGTGTAGCTTTTAGCTGCTTGCTCCCTCTATATAGAAAACTTCCCCAATCGGTGCCTGTTGGTCCGTCGAGTTAATGAGATAGCCACCTATCAGTGACCTCACTGAGTGGTCTAATCCCCTCTGGCCCAGTAGTATTGACGGTCTTTAAACATATTTGGGATAGGTTGGAGCATTGGATATATACTGGAACAGGAAATAAATTAGCATTTTCATTATAAGATAAGCTATTTGGTTTTTTAGGTTCAACAAATTATTCATTGAATTGTATATTGATTGTGGTGCGACAGATGGTGTATACTTACAAAGTAAAGAAACAACTGCCCGACTCTGAAAATATTAGAGTTTCGATCATAAATTATTTCAAAAACGAAAAGTATATTGCACATTAGAATTGTAGAAATAATAAATTCATAAGAAAATGAAAGATTGAAAATTTGTTAGTTTTCTGTTACCTCAACAATACAATACAATACAATACTTGTATCCTGAGAATTGTATTTATGTTATACATGTTAATTACCTTGAATATATATTTATTAATTTGTTGCAAATGAAACTCAATAAAATCCCTGTGGAGGGAAAAATATGGAGAAAAAATTTATCGTGACAATGCGTGAATAATAGCATGAACAATACGTAAGTATGCCGTAAGTATGGCGTAAGTAGGACGTAAGTATGTCGTAAACATGACGGGACAATGCTTATCATGTTGTTACGCATTGCACGAACGATACCCGGTCTTCGTGCAACTAAATAGGGACTTTTAGATTTGCACAACGACAACGTGGATTGCTACGATCGACGTCCTTTTAATGTACTGCCTTGAATGGACGTTACACGTATCAGTCCACGCAAATGTAAAAGTCCTTAATGTCACGCACTGGCACGCCTCAATGCGGGGCAATGCGGGAGCCAAAATTCGTGGAAGTGTCAGAGGGGCAATACACCTTACTTCGGTAAGGAAAAGATTTAGCAAAACACAGCTAGCCGCTGAATAAGCGGGGGGGGGGGGGGTAAGAGGTCATATTTTTGGTGTGTCACAAAATTTGGAAATTCGGCCGATCGATATTTCATTTCGTTGGGGGGGGGGGTGGGGTAAGGTCAGTTTTTGAGGCTCATTTAGATGAATTATTAAACTGTTATGGTTTTTGCTTTTACAACATGTGAAAAATTGACAGCCGTTTTATGCTTTAAAATGTCCTACATGAAATCACTGAACTCTGTATCATAATAAATTTGAAACGTATTTCACATACGCCATTAATTTTAAAAGGGCCAGTTTTTGATTTTACAATGCTGAGTCATTATAGATTATCTCTATTGTAATTATGTTCATAACGCGAATATACAGAGTAGGGGGAAACCCGTTGAAGTGGTACACATAAACATCCCCATTCAATTATACCGGGAGAAGAGACCGTCGGAGGGTTACAGTGATTTAGTTTGCTATTTGCCTCTCAGGCATGGGTGACGCCAAATACCCAATGATAATGATAATGATAATATAAAATGAACATCTTGAGATTTATACTCAGTTTTAAATGAAAGTTAACTAAAAATTCAAAAGTTAAATAAATAAAAACGATATGAAGATCAATGATCAAATATTAAGAGTGTTCAAAAGAATTTCGCTGTAACTATAAGACCCATACCATATTCACCCAAACTTAAACCTGAAACTGGAGCTAAGCTTTTATTCAAACAACTATCAATAAAGGAAGGTAGTCTGAGAGCTAATTTTTCCATAGATAAATGTGGTCGTAGAGTCGGTTTTACTAAAGGCCTATTGCACTACTTGCGCCCTCTATATAACAAACAATGCCTGATCGGTGACCATTGGTCCCCCATGATTCTCTTTTTCTTATGTTATTTGAAAGCCAGTGAGTTGATGAGATAACCACCTGTCCAGTGACCTTGCAGTGTGCTTTAATCCCTCCTTTACACTAGTACTGATGAGCTGATGATAGTCAAGAAGTCAGAAGTATCATACTTCTGTCTCACTCTCGCCATATTACTGTCTTTCTATCATAAAAATAGTAACCTAGCTGCACAAGCCATCAAAAAGCATATGTTGGAATCGTATGAGAATGGAATAGCGAGAAAAGACATAAAATCGGTTGATATGGAGCGACTCATCTCGAACGAAGTCAGTGGTAACTCTGGTTAGTAATTTCCTACTATTTTCTTATAGTCTAATATTATCATCCAGTCTATTTTTCATGTGATCATATCATACCTAAGGATTAATAAAGACAATAGTTTTTACTTTTTCTTACAGCTTTTTTTATGAGGTTTAAGCATAAAGAGACTGGGCTTATTTTACCCCGTTTCCCTCAATGTAAACCTTGCTTCTTTTGTCAATTGTTTCAATTCAATCAAATACCTTATGAGTATGAAATGGTGATAACATCTACACAACCTGATAATGATACTCATCTCTGTACAAGGCATGATGTTCATTTTAATAATAATAACCATAACATCTACGATTTAAAAGGCAAAAAATCCACCTGAAGTGCACGAGCACTAAAAAAGAAAACCGTTTATAATAAGCATTTTACAGAAATAAATGTTATGTTGGATGAAATACAACTTACAACAACAAAATGGGCCGAATCAAAGATATTTGCTTTGGGATTATTTTACCTGACATGAATTAATTCCTTGAAATACTAGAGCGCTGTAATGGCAGCTAGGCTAAAGCCGGGGTAATAATTAATGCGCCACGGATAAGAATTATCTAGATAGACGACGCCATAGAAATGCCTATCCTTGTTATTATTATTGTTATTTTCCATATTTCTCTCTCCTTCATTTTCACCTTGTCAATTTACCACTAATGGGCCTTTCATACAGTTATTTTCACCACCAATTGTAAAAAAAAAAATGTAATGGATATGCAGGATCTCTTCATCCTTTTCTACATTCTATATTCTAGATGATGGTTTTAAAAAGGCCCGAATCATCAATTCACATCTCGTCAGTCATTTTATACCCTTCTTCCCACTGGAAGCATCTCACGTAAGGCAGTGCATCCAAGCTGAGTTCAAGGACCGTGGTTACGAGTCCAATTCGCTTTCAGAAGATGAGGTACTTGCTGAGCTGCAGTTCGACGGGGTGTTTTCTGTGAAGGGTTGCAAGAATGTTGCGGAGAAAGTCAGTATAATTCTCTTTAAAATAAAGTCCGAAAATCGCAGGAGGAATATCGCGATTGAGAGGCGTATCGGCTTATAAGAGCAGATATTGGTTAAGTAGATTTAAAAGTGTATAATTTCCTCCAGTGGTAACTTTATTTTGTAGGTGGGCATGGGAGCCTCTTTCTCGTACAGTCAGATATGTTATATACTTTGAGCACCTGTATACAAATATGTAATTTGTTTATTTAACAAAAACGAAAATCAGCCTGACATGCTATGGCATTTAATTTTATACTGGCAGTTTGATGTTGGTGTCAAACGATCGTCACAAACTCGAAAAGATTTTTCCTTGATTGATTTTGTATCTGAGTGTTGTAGTATTTCCCTTTTGCAGCCAACATTTAATTCTGTAGATCTTTTCAGAAATTATGAATATGTCACGTAGAATCTGTAAATTTTAAACGTTAGCAGTGTTCTAGTATTCAAATTATGTAAGGAAACCCGTTAACATTCTAGACTTCACTGACAGACACTATTTAGTGACTGACTAACTTTTTCTTTGGTAATAACATACACAAAATGAGCTGTTAAAGGGTACATGAGCATTTGTCTACACCCATTACCGACTTCTTGTACTGGCCAAAATTAATCTGACCGAATTTTGGGGCAGCACAAAACGTACGACCATTCGGTACAAGGGTCTGAAAATTAGACTATTTAATAAAAGGACTGCAATCCGTGCATTTGATCGACAACTGACGGTCGTTATTTTCTCACAAAGAGACATTTCAAGCCCTTTCGTTTTGAGGGAAGTTCTAATTCAGTATTATCTTTCAAATGCCGTTGGAAGTTAACCTTTTAATTTTTTTGGCCTGCAAATGGTACCTTTAAGGGTTAGTTCACTTATATAGCCTTGGTCTGGGAAAAGGTCATTAGAATACAAAACCAACATGTATGCCAAGAAATATTTGTCCATGGCCTCTTGACTCAGATATATATCCAGCCTCACGATCACCTGCATCATTGATATCAATAGTGATTTCTTTCAGTAGATTCACTGGCGGTGTTTGTAAGGGGGACAGGGGGAATGTTCCTTACCCCCCCCCCCCCCCGCCCCACCCCCCCCCCCCCCCTCAACCAAACCAAATATGCCGGTCAGAGAATCCTGGATTTGCCCCGCGTCATGGCTGATACACGTACAGGTACCAGGTACGGTATAGGTCTACGTCTAGATATTACCCAAGGACATCCTTGTGTAAACATCCTTGTGTAAACAATTTATGATTGTTTACACGGAGTAGGCCTGCTATATAAAAGCATCAATCTCACAAATGGCTGAACGTTTGGCTACTCGATCCTTACATTTTGTAGATCTTCCTTTCCCTTTTTTCTTTCACATTTTTACCATCAACTTCCAGATATATTTCATAATATGTAGTTTTGACTCATCCAACGCATTGGTTAGTCACCTCACATAGTCATTTGATTAGATGTGAAGTTTTGCTTCTTCTATAATTTCACAAAAATATATAATTTGCTCTTTCTCCTTGCACTGTCTACGAGAGTAGTGATATTGGATGAGTGATATTTTTGTGTTCGACTGATAATCTGATGCTGAAAAAGGTTTATCATTTAGTGATTTTGAAAGTAGAAATATCTTGTATAAAGAGATTATTTGAATCACATAATCTATTTTATTTTTGAAAATTTATCACACTTTGAATTTCTGTTGTAGTGGTGAAGTTATTACTGGAGATAAAGTCTTTCCAAATCATGTATACTTATCCTAAGAAATGGGAGTATTGTACATATAAAGAGAATATTCTTATTACTGTAGAGATCATGTAAAAACGCTTCTGTTTAATTATATAAGCAATATATATATTTAGGCTATGAATCGGCTGCATACGAAGACTTGATTTGACAATTTCTTAATATAACATTTTGTTAAAACACAAAAATATGTTGTGGAAAACAGATATGTTTGTTTAGGTTATGAGAATGCTGTGACTTTTGGCTGATAATAATATCATGAATTTTAATATTCCATATATCCACAAACCTTGCCTTATTTTACATTTGACAATGCAGTAGTAGAAGTTTACTTTTATCTTTTAAATTGTAGTACAAATTTAGAAATGGAAAGAAAGAAATTTTCAAAAAGAGAAAAAAATATATGGATAAATTCACTTGTCAGCTTGGCTTGAAGGCCGGCTGTAGTAGTACAGCCAGAAAGGACTAGACCACCCAGCGAGCCAGCGAGGTCACTGTGACAGGTGGCTATCTCATAATTAGCTCTAAATTAACATGAAAGAAAAAGAGGATCATGGGGGTCCAACATGAACCGATTGGGGAATATTTCTATGTAGAGGGAGCAAGTAGCTACAAGTAGTGCACTGGGACTTTAAGCCTTGTTCAACAGCCTAAAACATACTAACAGCAACAAAATTTGACAACTTTAGTCACAAATCTCTAGACCATCCACTCAAATTACAAAGTATGCGTCACAGCCTTTCTTTGGCACACTTTTTTTTCTTCTAATCCCTACGTGCCATTCATTTTGTTGTTACTGCAGTGGATTTCCTTATGTCATTTATCATATCATGTGTGAAAATTATTTTGTAGTTCGCGTTTAAATGCAAGTAATTAGTTACTAGTAAAAAGCTGAGTTATTAATAATAATAATAATAATATTCCGTGTTTATAAAGCGCTTAATACATCGATCCGACGATGTGTCTAAGCGCTTTACAGATATATTATTATTATTGCTGTTTTCACCTTAATCGTTTTTGTATTATAATCATAATTGTTATTATTATTATGTTTATAGGAAATTAGGTTAGTATTTCTAAGATTGCCAAGTTATGTACATCTTATATGCTCCAGTTCATCAGTAGAAATACTTCTAATTTTTCGTTATTGTAGGCAAGATTGATGTAACATTTGAACTGTGTAACATTTGAAAACGAAGCATGTTTTGTTGGGTTTTATTCCCAAATAAGTTGTTACTCATTATTGCTAAATAAATCTTTCCATATTGGTATACAACGCAAAATCTATCTATTGAAATATGATTTAATTTCGTATTTGTTAATTGCTCTTTTATTTGTTGCTGTCCACGTTTTTAACGCATATTCACTTTTCTTTTCTTATATTCCTTCACTGGGATCATTTTTTGTGAAAACGCGTCATGATTTATATCTCATATTGTCCATTCTTTGACTATAGCTCTCTAAGAAACAATATAGATAATTATTTGAAGAAGAGGGATAAATGCTTGTCATGTTAGAATTTTGGGGTAGCATTATTGATTTTATCATTATCTTAAATCATGATTATCGTACAGTTTGTTGTAATATCTTAATGTAATGCAAATAATGAGTGATTCCATTATGATATCTCTTCTAACATAAGTCCTCTGAAATAATCATATTTCACATCAACTGAAAAACATTATTTTTTTTTCTTTCTCATATATGTGTGAGATGAAATATTTAGAAATATCTGATGTTTATATGCATGTGGAAGAAAAACAAATTAATGAAAAAAATGATTTTAAGAAACAGATCAAAGAAAGGTTTTAGACTTCTTTTCATTTGTGCAATTTCATGTACTTGATACTTGTATAATACAAATAAATTTTCATTCATTAAATAGATTTTAAAAAGTTGTTCCTTTGTTCTAATCATTTGGGTATTTATACAAAATCCTATTGAAATTATATAGTGTTCGATAGATCTCAAGTCCAAGGAATTATTAAACAATTATTTGCTTTTTTGTGCATGGTATAGAAATTTGTTTTATTGATTTTAATTTGTCATAGAAAAAATTGCAACACGTGGATTCATGTTCAGCACCACCCAAAAAGGGAAAATATCACATCAAATCAGATTCTACAGAAAATTTTAAATACACTTTCAACTCGCCGTGTACCATTATTCTTGATCGGGAAAATTTAGATTGTAGCCCTACCATACCTAAAGATTAGCGCTAGTTACCGGTAGTCGTTTGTAAATAACGCTGCCACAGGACAAAGAATTTAAGGACAATGACGCATATGACGTATAGCACATGACGGTAGTGTATGTATGTTTAATTTAGATTCTGCACCACGAGAACGTGGACTGCCCTTTAAAGGCAATGTGACGTCCTTTAAGGCACTGGCAGTGACATCACATTGCCTTAAAAGGGCAGTCCACGTTCTCGTCGTGCAGAATCTAAAGGTCCCTATTATGTGTGTATATGTACGTATACATGTATGTCTATATCGAATACCGTAGGTTGTCTTCCTTACATTAAAATCGGGGACCATGGATAGAGAGAGAGGGGGAGAGAGAGGGGGGAGAGAGATAGAGAGAGAGGGGGCGGGTAGAGAGGGAGACACAGAGAGAGAGAGAGAGAGAGAGAGAAAGATGTTGGGACATAAACACAAAGATTTTACACGTTACAGTCTCTTCTTCTTCTTCTTCGAGATAATTTGCCTCCTTCAATACTGAAGATTCTTGCAGATGCCGTATTATACTCGGCCTGCTTGGGGTATGCAGGTGGACCATTACACCGGGGTTTCCCCCTACTCTTATACGAATAGTGCAATGGGTTCTTAACGTGCAAGGGTTGTGACTCTCCTGTACACGGGGCCTCCATTTAACGTCCTATCCGAGGGACGGAGTGTTTTCCACTTGACATAACCTGCATCTATGAACAAGGGAAGGGGCACGTTAACACACAACGCAGGCTTCAGTCATCCGCCTGGGTGGGAGTCGAACCCGGGATCTTTGGTTCGACAGGCAGACGCTTTACCGACTGAGCCAACTCGCCTCCTCATACCTCTGTCATACCTCTCTGCTTTAAACAGTCATTTCGTGATTGCTTGATATTTGATTAACCTGTAATTCTAAAATATATTTTTCCTCATCATACACGTATCTGTACAGTTTGTAAACATTATATCATATAGTATATTCGATATGTATTATTCCCTCTGCATTTGTAGATATAATAACACGTCACAATTGTATTTGTATCCAGACAAATATTGAATAATTATATTGGTAATAACAAAAATTATGGTCATGGACTCTTTATTTTCTACAGCAATTGAGACGTAAACAGATTTAGTTGAAAGATTCAAGGTATATTACACAAATGTGAGTTGTGTCTTCCAATAAATGTACCTTCAATCAAGTTTCCTTATTTGTGAATTTATATAGATGTATGTGCTGGCTTTAAAGCACTTAATTCCTCTTCGGGGAACAATTCAGAATTTCTTTCGGTCATTTTTTTTTGCTCGAAATGTAATTCTGGAAATTAAGATAATATACATTTAATGGTAAGGCCATTCTCTCTTAACAATAACTAATTCTGCCACGTTGCAAAATAGATTGGGGGAAAACAAAAACAAATATATTGGAACTTATAATATCCACATAAATGTGTCACTTTACGGGAGCTAAGTTAACAAATATGGACCTTGTCCGTTAATGATCTCTTACAGGATACCAATGGTACTATAATTTAAAAGTGAATTGTAATGTTGTTATCATCTTATTTGATTAAGGGCAGTATCTTAATATTCTTACCAAATGACCTCAAAAGCTGCCTTTCTGCCTTGTGAGGACAAATGGTAAATTCTTATCCCTGACGTAAACATATAAGCATGACTAATATAGATTTTGTTTTCATGTATGATGATGTGCGAAGCATGTTAATGATCCGATTAATAAGTCATTACTGAATTGAAATTAAAATAAACGAAAATTGAGTAAACCTATCCTAAAATAATTGAAAATGTCCGGATGATTACGACAAGTTTCACGCCGTTTCAGGTTTGTTCCAAATCGAGTAATTTTGGGTGATGTGTGTGTGTGTGTGTGTGTCTGTCTGTGTGTGTGGGTGTGTGTGTGTGTATTTAATATATAATATTTCTTAAGTTTTTTTTTATTATAAGTGAATAATATGTACAATTGACTTATAACTTATTTTTTATGTACTCTAAGTTTACTTTCAATTTTTGCTCAGTTATATATACTGCATATGAGTTTTTGTTTAATTATATTTATATATAAGAAATTAATATTGAAACGTTTATTTATTTGATTCAATTGTTTGTTTCTATTACACTATTGGAGGAATAAAACAAAATTATTAAATAAAAGAAAATATAAAAAAAGTATTTCATGCTGACAATATCAGAGTGTAGTTTATCTTTCGATTACACTTTGATTTATCAGAAGAAAAGGCCAACGCGGTAAAGTTTAATATCAGTGACAAATTCAGCGCTAGATGAAACTAGCGCACGCACGCCCCTTGTTTTGTACTTTATGGGCGGAAATGAAACGAGCGTTTCAAAAGAGGAGAGCTCTTATTGCAATGGGAACATGAAAACAGTTGTAACTTGTTCCATAAATTGTCTTATTACCTCCGTCTCTGGAATCGGTCCCTGAACTTTTGCACAATCGAATGTAATGGCTTTCCAGTTAATGGAAGAATTCAATTAAGTGAAACAGATAAAGTGAACATAAATATTTTAATGGGAACAAGCTAGACAAAACATTTTTAAAGAAAAAAAGAAATCACGATTATGGTGGCGTCTGAAATACATATTCGCACACGCCCACGCAACCCCACACATATACCCACTCTCTTAGAGTTTGTCAAATAATCCTATTAATGCTTCACTCAGTATTCTTAATCTTTGAAGTCAGAATGTGTCTCTTCAGTGTACGTATTTTCATGAGGAAGCCTTTATTGTATACAAAATTGGATTTTATAAATTCGGAAATTTCCGGCGCATCACTGATGGTCACAACCCGCCGTACTTGCAAGTGCGTGCTGTCTACGTGCAAAAACATGGGCAAAATGTGGGTATCCGTACGTGATGAGTACCGCCTCCGTATGGATTTAGGAGCACGCAGACACACCGTAGCACTTTGAGTGCACGAGGAACTTTCGCTGCGTTCGGGCTGCGGTCGGGCTACCGATTCATCCCAAATGCGTGTGACGTGCGTTCCCGGTACTGCCAACGAGCGCACAACACACCGACCCCGTGCGTCTTTTAAATTGGTTTCCCATGGTCACTTGCTCTACGGAAGGCGCACGTAGTACGTGCGTGCTGTGTGTGTGTGTGTGTGTGTACGTGTGTGTGTGTGTATGTGTATTTCATATATAATATTTTTTATGTTTTTTTTATTATAAGTGAATAATACGTACAATTGACTTATAACTTATGTTTATGTACTGTAATTTTACTTTCAATTTTTGCTCAGTTATATATACTGCATATGAGTTTTTGTTTAATGATGTTTATGTATAAGCAATTAATATTGAAAACGTTTATTTATTTTATTCTATTGTACGTTTGTATTACATTATTGGAGGAATAAATCAAAATAATTAAATTAAAAATATTATTAAAAAAAAGTATTTCATGCTGACAATATCAGACTGTAGTTTATCTTTCGATTACACTTTGATCTATCAGAAGAAAAGGCCAACGCAGTAAAGTTTAATATCAGTGACGAATTCAGCACTAGATGAAACTAGCGCACGCACGCCCCTTGTTTTGTACTTTATGGGCGGAAATGAAACGAGCGTTTCAAAAGAGGAGAACTCTTATTTCTATGGGAACATGAAAACTGTCGTAACTTGTTCCATAAATTGTCTTATTACCTCCGTCTCTGGAATCGGTCCCTGAACTTTTGCACAATCGAATGTAATGGCTTTCCAGTTAATGGAAGAATTCAATTAAGTGAAACAGAAAAAGTAGTCATAAGTATTTTAATGGGAACAAGCTAGACAAAACGGCTTAGTATAACATTTTTAAAGAAAAAAAGAAATCACGATTATGGTGGCGTCTCAAATACATATTCGCACACGCCCACGCTACCCCACACATAGACCCACTCTCTTAGAGTTTGTCAATTAATTTTATTAGTGCTTCACTCGGTATTCTTAATCTTTGAAGTCAGGATGTGTCTCTTCAGTGTACGTATTTTCATAAGGAAGCCTTTATTGTATACAAAATTGGATTTTATAAATTCGGAAATTTCCGGCGCTCCGCTGATGGTCACAACCCTCCGTACTTGCAAGTGCGTGCTGTTTACGTGCAAAAACGTGGGCAAAATGTGGGTATCCGTACGTGATGAATACCGCCTCCGTACGGATTTAGGAGCACGCAGACACACCGTAGCACTTTGAGTGCACGAGGAACTTATGTTTATGTATAAGCAATTAATATTGAAAACGTTCATTTATTTTATTCAATTGTACGTTTGTATTACATTATTGGAGGAATAAATCAAAATTATTAAATTAAAAATATTATTAAAAAAAGTATTTCATGCTGACAATATCAGACTGTAGTTTATCTTTCGATTACACTTTGATCTATCAGAAGAAAAGGCCAACGCAGTAAAGTTTAATATCAGTGACGAATTCAGCACTAGATGAAACTAGCGCACGCACGCCCCTTGTTTTGTACTTTATGGGCGGAAATGAAACGAGCGTTTCAAAAGAGGAGAACTCTTATTTCTATGGGAACATGAAAACTGTCGTAACTTGTTCCATAAATTGTCTTATTACCTCCGTCTCTGGAATCGGTCCCTGAACTTTTGCACAATCGAATGTAATGGCTTTCCAGTTAATGGAAGAATTCAATTAAGTGAAACAGAAAAAGTAGTCATAAGTATTTTAATGGGAACAAGCTAGACAAAACGGCTTAGTATAACATTTTTAAAGAAAAAAAGAAATCACGATTATGGTGGCGTCTCAAATACATATTCGCACACGCCCACGCTACCCCACACATAGACCCACTCTCTTAGAGTTTGTCAATTAATTTTATTAGTGCTTCACTCGGTATTCTTAATCTTTGAAGTCAGGATGTGTCTCTTCAGTGTACGTATTTTCATAAGGAAGCCTTTATTGTATACAAAATTGGATTTTATAAATTCGGAAATTTCCGGCGCTCCGCTGATGGTCACAACCCTCCGTACTTGCAAGTGCGTGCTGTTTACGTGCAAAAACGTGGGCAAAATGTGGGTATCCGTACGTGATGAATACCGCCTCCGTACGGATTTAGGAGCACGCAGACACACCGTAGCACTTTGAGTGCACGAGGAACTTATGTTTATGTATAAGCAATTAATATTGAAAACGTTCATTTATTTTATTCAATTGTACGTTTGTATTACATTATTGGAGGAATAAATCAAAATTATTAAATTAAAAATATTATAAAAAAAAAAGTATTTCATGCTGACAATATCAGACTGTAGTTTATCTTTCGATTACACTTTGATCTATCAGAAGAAAAGGCCAACGCAGTAAAGTTTAATATAAGTGACGAATTCAGCACTAGATGAAGCCAGCGCACACACGCCCCTTGTTTTGTACCTTATGGGCGGAAATGAAACGAGCGTTTCAAAAGAGGAGAGCTCTTATTTCTATGGGAACACGAAAACTGTCGTAACTTGTTCCATAGATTGTCTTATTACCTCCGTCTCTGGAATTGGTCCCTGAACTTTTGCACAATCGAATGTAATGGCTTTCCAGTTAATGGAAGAACTCAATTAAGTGAAAAGGTATGAAGTGAACATAAATATTTTAATGGGAACAAGCTAGACAAAACGGCTAAGTATAACATTTTTAAAGAAAAAAAGAAATCACGATTATGGTGGCGTCTCAAACACACATTCGCACACGCCCACGCAACCCCACACATAGACCCACTCTCTTAGAGTTTGTCAATTAATTTTATTAGTGCTTCACTCGGTATTCTTAATCTTTGAAGTCAGGATGTGTCTCTTCAGTGTACGTATTTTCATAAGGAAGCCTTTATTGTATACAAAATTGGATTTTATAAATTCGGAAATTTCCGGCGCTCCGCTGATGGTCACAACCCGCCGTACTTGCAAGTGCGTGCTGTTTACGTGCAAAAACGTGGGCAAAATGTGGGTATCCGTACGTGATGAATACCGCCTCCGTACGGATTTAGGAGCACGCAGACACACCGTAGCACTTTGAGTGCACGAGGAACTTTCGCTGCGTTCGGGCTGCGGTCGGGCTACCGATTCATCCCAAATGCGTGTGACGTGCGTTCCCGGTACTGCCAACGAGCGCACAACACACCGACTCCGTGCGTCTTTTAAATTGGTTTCCCATGGTCACTTGCTCTACGGAAGGCGCACGTAGTACGTGCATGGTGTGTGTGTGTGTGTGTGTGTGTGTGTGTATGTGTATTTCATATATAATATTTTTTATGTTTTTTTTATTATAAGTGAATAATACGTACAATTGACTTATAACCTATGTTAATGTACTGTAATTTTACTTTCAATTTTTGCTCAGTTATATATATACTGCATATGAGTTTTTGTTTAATTATGTTTATGTATAAGCAATCAATATTGAAAACGTTTATTTATTTTATTCAATTGTACGTTTGTATTACATTATTGGAGGAATAAATCAAAATTATTAAATTAAAAATATTATAAAAAAAAAAGTATTTCATGCTGACAATATCAGACTGTAGTTTATCTTTCCATTACACTTTGATCTATCAGAAGAAAAGGCCAACGCAGTAAAGTTTAATATCAGTGACGAATTCAGCACTAGATGAAGCCAGCGCACGCACGCCCCTTGTTTTGTACTTTATGGGCGGAAATGAAACGAGCGTTTCAAAAGAGGAGAGCTCTTATTTCTATGGGAACACGAAAACTGTCGTAACTTGTTCCATAAATTGTCTTCTTACCTCCGTCTCTGGAAATGGTCCCTGAACTTTTGCACAATCGAATGTAATGGCTTTCCAGTTAATAGAAGAACTCAATTAAGTGAAAAGGTATGAGGTGAACATAAATATTTTAATGGGAACAAGCTAGACAAAACGGCTAAGTATAACATTTTTAAAGAAAAAAAGAAATCACGATTATGGTGGCGTCTCAAACACACATTCGCACACGCCCACGCAACCCCACACATAGACCCAATCTCTTAAAGTTTGTCAATTAATTTTATTAGTGCTTCACTCGGTATTATTAATCTTTGAAGTCAGGATGTGTCTCTTCAATGTACGTATTTTCATAAGGAAGCCTTTATTGTATACAAAATTGGATTTTATAAATTCGGAAATTTCCGGCGCTCCGCTGATGGTCACAACCCGCCGTACTTGCAAGTGCGTGCTGTTTACGTGCAAAAACGTGGGCAAAATGTGGGTATCCGTACGTGATGAATACCGCCTCCGTACGGATTTAGGAGCACGCAGACACACCGTAGCACTTTGAGTGCACGAGGAACTTTCGCTGCGTTCGGGCTGCGGTCGGGCTACCGATTCATCCCAAATGCGTGTGACGTGCGTTCCCGGTACTGACAACGAGCGCACAACGCACTGACTCCGTGCGTCTTTTAAATTTGTTTCCCACGGTCACTTGCTCTACGGAAGGGGCACGTAGCAAGTGCGTGCTGCGCATGAGATAAGTGCGTGGTCCGTGCTTACTCGCCACTTCCCCAGTTTAACTGTCCAATGAGCCCGCAGAACTCACGTGGACCGTACCGATTAAGCACGTGCTCCGCACTTACAACGCACGTTGTGCGCACTGATTTAATGCAGTATATAGTCTCTGCGGTGGAAAGTGCGGCATCTTGAGGCAGCAGCAGCTGGGACATCTGGAGAACATCGGAATGTTGTCCTATATATATATATACCCCGACATCGGACGGAAAAAACTCACCGAGTTCATCGCACGTGCACGCACTTACAACATGCGAGTGAGTAAGGACACCGTACGTGAGCAGCACTTGTAAGTACGGCCTCCGTACGATAACGTGGCAACCGCACGGAGACCGTACGTTGTAATCACGTACAACGCACTTACCACGTGCACAACGTACGATGTACGCAACCGCTGACGGCCAGGCGTGGCATGCGGGCCACGTACTTACACCGTGCGTGTGACGTGCGTTGCCGGTACTCCCTCCCTGCCTTTGCCACTCCCTCCGTACATTTTCAGAAAAACGTGGCGACCGTGGCCTCCCCAAAAACCGTAAGGACTAAAAACACGCACGGTGGTTGTGACCAACGCTTTAAGTGATCTGGCGACATTTTAATCCAGAATTTGATGCGTCCGAGATATAGGGCTAGGGTTAGGGTTGCAATTGTGTTAAAGGTTAGGATAGGGTTAGGGTTAGATTATTAGATATAACTGTAAGTCAAGGGTTGAGGTTAGGAATTCGGTCAATGTAAGATATGGACTGTGAAACAATATTGTCAACGGAACAGTTTTCTAACAACCGATATTCTGGGCATAATGTTATTTCAAGGAGATAAAAGGGAGGTTTTCTCGTTTTAATCAATACATTTAAATATCAGCGTCTTTTTGTATTGAATTAAATGTTTGACAGAAAAATTCGTTTCATGAAAATAACCTTTAAAGATTCATGATCATTGATTAAATATTTCAGCATCTATTTATCTATTTTTCCAGTCTTAAACACACGGCTCCGCATGTATACTGTCTCTCTATACCCTGCCTCTCTCCAAAAGTCTAGATTTTAAACTATAGATTGGGATATAATTTATACAGGTAGAAAGTGAAATACATGATTATAGTTTATAATCTCAATAAATAAAAAATAATAATTGTAGGTACATGATGACAATAATGACTTGCTTCTGTGGCAATGTATTGTTTGGGTTCGGAATATTATCTCGTCCTATTGAAATGTTAAGTTCTTGTTCAATCTGTTCTCTAGATCAGAATCTACTACCCAATCGTGCTTACTGTGATAATTGGAACCGGTCTATCAGGTAGGTCTATAACATCTTTATTTCTTTCTCAGTACTTGTATTGACTACTTATTATCGATCGGTCTTTACCTCTGCTGTTATAATATTCGGAATCCCTTTATTTATAACCTTTTGAGTTGAAAAATGTTGCCAAAAGAATTGCCGGAAATACACTGTCGCTCATATAGTTGGAAATTTTTTGTTTTACCCCAATTTATGGAATTATTTTAAAAATAATTTAAAAATAATAGATCTAGATAATAGTATGAATTCTCAGATTTTATTGAATAATAATTTGCCAATGTGTGTTTGCGTGACTGCTAAAGCATGTGTATGTTACTATGCTTATCAACTAAGGGACCTACGCCCTTAAGTCATAAATGACAGTAATGAGGATTAATGCCCCACAAAAGGGCACTAATATAGCACATCGACACGGTTTTGATCCTGGGGCCTCACAGTTACGAGGCCATTGCTTTGTCACTGAACCATGACTGTACGCAGCGGGGGCTAGGGTAAGGGGCAGTTTCCATAAATAAAAAGAAACACAGAAAATGCAATAAATTTTCAATAATTTATTGCATTTTACCCCGGTTCCCAACATAAAAAAATCCTCTGTGTGCCCATGCCTTGAGCCATAATGCATGGCCGTCCAGAGGATTTTTTTATGTTGGGGACCGGGGTAAAATGCAATAAATTATTGCAAATTTATTGCATTTTCTGTTTTTTTTTTTAAATCTATGGAAACTGCCCCCTACCCTAGCCCCCGCTGCGTACAGTCATGGTTCAGTGACAAAGCAATGGCCTCGTAACTATGAGGCCCCAGGTTCAAAACCGTGTCGATGCGCTATATTAGTGCCCTAGCTTTTGTGGGGCATTAATCCTCATTACTGTCATTTATGACTTAAGGGTGTAGATCCCCTAGTTGATAAGCATAGTAGCATACACATGCTTTTATAGCAGTCACGCAAAACACACATTGGCAAATTATTATTCAATAAAATCTGAGAATGTATACTATTATCTAGATCTATTATTTTCTAAATTATTTTTAAAATAATTCCATAAATTGGGGAAAAACAAAAATATTCCAACTATATGAGCGACAGTGTATCTTTAAACAAGCAAAAGGACCCATGTGGGGGGGGGGGTCACACGTGACCTCCTTTTTGCGAAATCTTTTAAATTAACAATCAAACACAATGATAAAGATTTATCTTTCAGGATAGAAAAATTGAAGCTTTTTGTCTGACTTGCATTTATTGGAATAACTCGTTATTGTTTGATTTCGAAGTACCAATAGTCTCGTAACCATTGTTAAGCAAAAAAATATGCTTTATAATTTCAGAGCCCCTCCCTCCTTTTTTGTTTTTAATAGATTCATATACATGTTAACAGTTTTAGGTAGTATAATTTCCATTAATATCCATTTTGCACGTTTGAAATCAAATCCAAGAGGCGGATGCAAGATTCCTTAAACAGAGTAGGTGAGCATTTGTCTCTAAAATCGCCAAGAAAAGAAAACAAAAATCGGTATTTTACTCATTTCACCATAGTTTGTTCTTCGCAAGTTCTTACCGCTGTGCCCCCTTTCTCCCCTCCCCTCCCCTCTCTCTCTCTCTCTCTCTCTCTCTCTCTCTCTCTCTCTCTCTCCACAGGTGTACATGCCCAGTCATGTCACGAAAGACTTGATGATGCGTCAACGAGATTCTTTCGACTCCGATGTCGAAGAAGTCTTCTTAGCAATGACTCGATGATCGCGTCTGAGCGCGACCTAGCACCGTGGATTCCAAAAGGGTGTGGAATAAGAAACAGAAGACAGCACGAAATTTGCAGCGTTCTCGGTAAATACAGAACCAAATATGTCGGATAAATCAACAGATTTACCCATTTAAGAGCTGGATGTATAGCAATCAATTTACTTGAAATGAAATATTGATTTCAGAGAGAAGTACTTCTTTAAGTGCCGGATCCAGAATTTCCTGTACGGGGATAGTGGTGCACTTTTCAGAAAACATTCTGAAAAAACTAAATAAAGAGTTATGATCACATGTTACTTACCGTCTTCACAATAAAACAAATCTAATCCAGGTGCCATTGGGGCATAAAATGGCTGCCGGGAACCATTAAAGGGAGTATTTCTTGTTTTGCCCTCATTTTGCCAATATCTTTCCTGTCATTTCATTTTTGTTTTTAATAACGATTTGTTTTCTTCAGCGACGGAGAAACCGCAATCATATGAAACTCAACCATCTACAGTGCCCCCAACAGCATCAACGCCACCTTTAGATGACAGAGACTGTCAAGGTTCTCTTGCTCGGAGCGGTAACTTCACAGGTAATCAAAGTCATGTGTTTTATGGGCATGTCAAAGGCGTATCTAGGTATGGACATCAGGAGGGACAAGCGAGGAAACAATGGAGGGATGGATAGCACCCCCGACCCCAAAATATTTTTGGGGAAGAAAAAAAGGGGGAGGGAACTGGTGGATCGGGAGTTTTAAATACTAAGACAATGATTAATGTGCGGGAAATCTGTCACGATGGACATCCCCCCCCCCCCCCCCGTGCCCCTCTTTCAAATAGTGAACGTTTGGGTGATTTATACGTTTCCACGTATTGTGTTTTATTATGGCATAATAAGTACGATATAATTCCCTTAGCGCTTTACATTATGAACTTGGAGGACATAAACATAATACAGAACAAATGCTTTGTTTGTTCTTTGTAGAGCATTAATATAACAGTGATTGATTGATTGATTGATTGAGCGAATGGGTGATATTCTCGATTCATTATCATGCCATTTCTTTAGGTGATATTCATCTCCGGACTACGCAATGTAATATTGGAAGGTTCCCTTTTGACCAATTGCCGCCTGTCCCAGCTGATAAATCCATGAATTTGAGTATTCGGGTTTCTACTCGGTCGGTAGGGACTACCGTTATCGCGCTGGCAGAACGATCTACATACCACACGATTCGCAGAGCAAATGAACCACTCTACAACATATGTAAGATGATCAAAATGATTCATATAAAATGTATCATTATTTAATTATGAATCATACAAAATGAATGATACTAAAGCAACCAAATATTTTGAGACTTCGATCGAGTGTGTCAGTCTCGGGTGTTGCATTACGTAATCCTGTCATCGCATATTGATGGGATTTTTGAACACGGACACGATATAAAAAAAATGAAAACGATACCACCTGTTTCCCTAGTGATGGTTGTCCGAATTTGATAGAAATGAGGGAAGGGCACCAACATTATCCTACCCCACCTATTCCAACGCCTATGTGTGAGTTGTTAGATACAAAGTTCAATCGATGAAGGTAGGTCATTTTGTAAGTTCTGTATATTTACCGCCGAAATGTTAATTTCTTATGATTTACAGGCATCTACCGTCTACAGTCAAAAGCATTGGCGTAGGTGATGGGGGGGGGGGCATAGGATCCTCAATCGAATGGCGAAAATCCCCAGGAAAATCGAAATATAGCGGGAATATGAAGGAATGAAGACGCTGCGACACCTCCCATACCCTCCCTTAACCAATGGCCCTCTTGATTTTCGTTTCATCCATCGAGTAAAGCCTGTCTCGCTGCCACCCCCCCCCCCCCCCATTATGCCAGTTCCCGTATAGCGGTGGAATCGTTTATGGACCTGTTGGTTATTGACTTGAAAAGACTCAACTGTGCCCCCTGCCCCTCTGTTTATACATATCTGGATACACCGATGTTTGTTTAATGCTTGTTTTATCTGTTTTTGTTTTGTTCTCGTAGATATAGGAGGAGCTGCTCATCATTTTATTTGTCGGTGTAAGGCTGGATGCTGTGTAGCTTCGAAACGCAACCCATCTTATGGACTGGGTAGCAACAGAACGCTGTCAATCCTCGTCACGTACGAGCAGGGAGCTTTCAAGGTGTTCGAAGATCATGACCTAACCCCGCTCATGACATACACCGATCCTCACCCGCTCACTATTCGTCATGTTGCAATTTGTAATCACGCTACAGAGGGAAGATTTGTTATTCATATCTGTGATTCGTATTAACTCACGTACAGTGAATCCGATCGCAAAGGCTTTCGAAGAAAATCAACCTAAGGCACATTCAATAGCCTTGGCCATCACCTATTGAAATGTGCGAATATTACAAAGATTTGTTTTCCTTCTCAACCTCTTTCGAGGTATTTATTGGCACTAACTTATGTATATACAATTTGTTTAAACAATCATAATTTTACAGCAACCATTAATAACAAAATTTGAACTTCACCTTCTTTTCCAAATGTATAGTTACTAACACTTTGTAGATATGATTTCACCATTATATAAAAATCAACGCATAACGAATTTGCGTTTTTTTTTAAACCTTTTAATGTACATTTTGTATAATTTCGATAAACTGTCTTCTGTGCGATGTTGCAAATAAGATTTAACATATCGTAAGTTACAATGTTACATCGTCCACTTTATAGCCTATCACTGGAAGTTCTTCAGTTATATATATATATATTTGTCTTGCAAAGGTGACATAAAAGCCTTTGAAGGATTTCCAAAATGTTCGTACGAGCTTACAGTGTATTGCTGTCATTAAGAACACCATAAACTATGGTTCCGAAATTTTTAATTAAATTGCTAATCCTGTTATCTCTTGATTATGAAAAACAATTTCCAATTGAAATAGTCTGGTAGTGACAAAACATTAGACCACAATGATATCGTTGACGATTGTGAGAAACCCATGCACTCAATATTGAATATACCTTTTTAGTAGTTATAGAACCAAGAGATATATCATCTCCTGTTTTAAGTGTAATTTAATCATCTTCCTTTCGTTAGCAATTAATGGTATTTTTTTCTAGATCTCATCTTATTAAAAAAAAAATAGCCTAATCAGAACATGATTTCCTTAGGCAATGTTATTGGGGGGAATTCTTTGCTATCGTCTCTTTAGTTCTTAAAGAACGAAACCAAATTTCCTCGAGTTATACTCATTAGATACGCACAACTAAATTTGTTTACATCACTAAAAGGAATCCTTTTTATCTTTTATTATGATATCCCATTTGATCATCGAAGTAGAACGATAAAACCAGCAGAATCAGAATCGATTTGCGCACAGGGGTATGATATATTCATCAAAACAATGAATTGCCATTCGTTTGTGAATCGAGTTGCTTTCATTTGATTCGTTGTTGTCTTATTATGGACTCTTCTCTCAATATAAGGTTGAATAATGAATAGAAACATCATGAATATCATATCATCATCATCATTTATATTTGTTTCGATATATCTTTGAATGTTGAATGTGGAAGTGTTTATTTTACCTGACTGCTAAGAAAGCATAAGTTCTTGTAAGTTAGCAACCTGACGGCCGACGGCTTTAGGTCCTCTCCAAGGGATCTGGTAATGAGGATTAATGCCTTACCAAAGGGCACTAGCGCATCGACTTGGTTTCGATCCCGGGTCACCGGATCACGAGACCACTGCTCTACCGACTGAGCTATCGCGCCTCCTTATTTTACCTTTATTTATTTAGTAGTTTATATACGTAACTATTTACTTGTGAATGTGCTTAACATGATTACATTATTTATCACTTCTGTGCCCAGACTTCTCATTTAAAATCCTTCATAATGACTTAGGGGCCGGTTTATACTAATCATATGCAGTGCGACCCACAAAAAAACGAAACCGAGAATTATCGATGTTTTATCATACCTTAATCACAATCATAATTTTAATAAATGACACATATTTGTAATGCTTAGATCCTCCTCTTTCATTTGATGCAACTCATATGATGCATTTTCACGCATGAGTGATTAAAAGCAATTTGAAGGAAGGAAACCAAAAAGTCATTTGGCGGACGATATCTGAATTTCGAAGAAAAATTAACATTTCTAGAAAGTTCAGTTTCTGCTCTTTCATATAACACCTCAATCAGAAAAATAAGGAAGGAATAACAAAGTTCTGTTTGTGTAAAGTGATGCTTGCATTTCCATAATTTGATTAAACGAATTCGTTTTCACTGGCTGCCTGCCGTAGCAACAAACGGAATTGATAAAAGACTTAACTCCGTTTCGTTGACGATCAGACATAGACGAAAGACTTCAATTCAGATACCGCCCGCCAAATGACTTTTTTGTTTCCTTTTTTTCAAATTGCTTTTAATCACTCATGCGTGAAATATGCATCATATGAGTTCAATCAAATGAAAGAGGAGAATCTCAGCTTTACAAATATGTGTCATTCATTGATTGTAATTGTGATTAAGTTATGATAAAACAACGATAAATCTCGGTTTCGTTTTTTCTGGGTCGCACTGTATATTAAAGGCACACTGTCCTACTTGTAGCTACTTGCTCCCTCTACATAGAAAACTTCCGCAATCGGTGCCTGTTGGTCCCCCATGATCCTCTTTTTCTTATGTTAAATGAGAGCTGAGTTAATGAGATAGCCACCTGTCACAGTGACCTCGCTGGCTCGCTATTTGGTCTTATCCCTTCTGGCTAAAGTAGTAAAGCCTCCCTTTAAAGTCGTAACCCTCATCTTCATAATGATTGTAACTCAGTTTCCAAGACTTCCTTGTAAACTAAATCGGCCCAGCATAGCTGACTGGGTGTCACTATGGATGTAATAACGATTATAACAATGACTATAATAATAATGACTTGAATTTGAATTTATTAACAACATAACAATGTTACAAATGTATTCAAGTGGGTTACAAAATAACAACAATTAAAAGTTGATATCGTATACATATCCATACATGAGTTACAAAGAAAAAGAAAATATCCATAGTAGAACCATATGTACAACATTCATCATATCATGTCATATCAAACATGTGAATTAGCCATAACTTAATAATACGTAGAGATTTGGTTGGCTTCCTTACAGATACAGAAAAGTGTTGCTGTAATTGAAATTCACAGAGTTAACTGATTTAAATAAAGGATATTTTAAACTTAAAAACTTAAAATGTTGTTAAAGTGAGAACCAAAAGTTAGCACGAGTGCTAGTCTGGATTGGTTCTCCAAGTTTCTAAAACTGTATGCAAAGTCATATTATGTATTCACACTCAAAAAATTAAACAGCAACATTTATTTGACTTAATAGCATATTATTTGATCCTTATGATTCATCTCTGCTGAAGAGTTTAATCAGAAATTTTTACGAAATGATGATCTTATATTTATGGGCAAATTATTCCACAGCTTTGCTCCAATTAAAGAAATTGAGAAAGTCCCATGTGTCGTACTACAGGAAATAGTAGCATTAAATGTTCTCTCCCTCTTGTTCTATACATGTGATTCATTATTAAAATCAAAGTAGTCCATTAACGAATGTGGTAAATGTCCTTTCTGCAGGTCATATACAAATGCTGATACTGAATGCCCCCGGGGTAATTGTTCTTGGTTGACCTGGTGGATGGGGGGGGGGGGGGGGGGGAGGGAATTGTCCTAGAGGGTAATTTCAGGGGTGTGGGGTAATTGTCCTACGGGGTTATTTGTCCGGGGGGGGGGGGTAATTGTCCGGGGGTATTTGTCCAGGGGGTAATTGTCGGGGGATTTTTCCAGGGGGGGGGGGTAACTTTCCTTATACGTGTGTGTGTGTGTGTGTGTGTGTGTGTGTGCGTGTGTGTGTGTGTGTGTGTATGAGGGAAGGGTACTTTTAATAGTCTTCATTTCTCTTCGTTACTTTCTAACGGGTATAAAATATTTCTCTTGTGAACAACTTCACTTTGCTAGTCATAGCTAAACCATGAATTGTATACCATTATACAAAAGTATACAAAACAAAGTTTGGAAGTATCTTTAACATTCTCAGTTTGTACGCTCATTCTACTTTGAACATTTTTTGGTGACCTAACAAGATCGGAAAGGGAAAGGAGAGCAACGGAAGAAAAGAAGGTAAAAGGAAATAAGATAAGAGAGAGAGAGGAAATGGGAGAGAGAGAAAGTAAAAAAGAACATGAAACTTTAACTTAACACCTACAGATTACACGGCCGATGGTTTGCTCGACTAACTAAATAAAATGATAGAGGATGTGTGAATTTTAAGGCGAAAATTACAATTGTTATTGCTTGTGACATCTGAAAGGTTCTAAATTTTTAAAAACTCGAGAGCGTTTTAGAGCTCTGCCCCCTTGCTTCCCCCGGCAGGGGGTAACCCCCTATCACACCCCGAATAACAGGAGTTCATATTTTGCAGTATAAAGATTGTATTCTACCGATTTCCTCGGTCAATTAAGCTTATCGTTTTGTAAAGTTGCAATGCGACCGATCTGTTTTTAATTTTGGGAGATGGCCCTCTAATACTTTCAGGGAAAGGCGTCCCTCACCACCCCTTTAATTTCTCAGCATACAATATGTCCTATTGGTAGTTTACATTGTCTGGCACTTGTAAAACACAAGTTTAGAGAATCTTTACCTTTGTAATATCTTCTACAATATTTAAAGGTTTAAATACTAGTATGCGAAGGAGGGAAAAAAGATCAATTTCGGATGGTGAAACTTAATGCATTTCAAAGCACCTAAGAACTTAATTATGTGCTAAAATATATAAGTACAATATAAATAAACTTATATCTTTTGCATTTTTAAGACTTCCGGGGGAGGGAGGAACACTCCCCCAGAAAAATCCCGGTGAGGGGGGGGGGGGGTTAACGCCCCTGTCCCCGGGATCGCAGTAATTAGTAATAAGTAAATAATGTTTTTTGCTCAAGGGTGGGGGGGGGTGGATGTTGAGGAAAAAAAAGGATTCTTCACTCCCCACCCCCGTTGGGCCCCCCCCCCAAAGGAGTTAGTGTTAACCACACCCCCCCCCCCCACCTATTCGCCGGCTTGTTGATAAGAAATCCTCGATACGTCCTTGCAGACAGGAATGATGCAATGCAAACTGAGCTGGACCCTGGGCTATTATCTAAACATACAGCTTGAAGGGGATGGTTGGCACGGCCCCCCACCGGGAGGTAATGTTCGGTCACTCATCATTATCACCCCATACTAGGCCAGAATCTTGCCTGTTCTAATATTTTATAAAAACTGCAAGCCACCGAAGCTAATAGTGATATCAACGAGGCGTACGTCCATTTAATTCGCCGGGCGTGCGCGGGAGGAGATCAATTTGGCCAGATTCTGGACTAAAACCACTCCGGCTAGTTGACATCAGGAAATTATCCAGCGGCGTTATATTTTTCTAAAGTATAACTTAACTAGAAACCTAACTCGATCAGAAGACGTCGTCTGTTCCTTGAAATACATTACAGGCAAGCGAAAGAAACTGGAGAAGGGGATATCAAAAGGCAAGAAAATGGCACCAGCAAAAGGTAAGAAAGGTACCTTGGCATGTATGTATTTGTTAAAAGAATAAAAACATCATTATAGTCTAGATCTAGCCTCTATCTATGTAGCATTACCCCCCCCCCCCCCCCCAGGCCTAATTCCTCACAAATTTCGAAGCTGTTGAGTGTCATAACATCAATAAATACCTCGTCCTCAAGACCTAAAGGATCATCCAAATCAAGCGAACCTTGGATTTTGTCCATGTTTGTGAGTCACAACTCCCTTTCCTTTTTGTTTAAGCGTTGCTGAAAACACTTTAAAACTCTCGTCGAATTGGAAAAATTTTCATGCTTAATTAATGATGTCGAGTTGTCGGCATTGTTAGAATTGAGGAAATGACGTTGAAGTCCGAATCTAATAGTTAACATTGGCCCCTATCTGGATCTACGTTGTCCAGCTCCGAATTTGGAAGTTTTGTTTACGCTATCGAGGTCTGTGTTGATAACTTGCAGGTAGCCTAGATCTAGACCTAAATAATCTTCGAATATTTTTATGGAGGATTTCACGTACCCTTTTGGTGTTCTTGCTGTCAGCAGAATTAATCAAGTCTTGCAATTGATCATCATCAAGAAGTTGAAATCTAGGAAGAGTTTCTTCAGCCATGTTTGCCTTGTTTGTAAACTATAAGTAGAATCTAGGCCGGATTTAGTAGTACGATCGACGCCTTCGGTCGTCTTATTAAAAGATCTAAATATTAAGCGACCAATTTGCACACACACAATGTTTTGTACCCGCGATCGCTCTAACCAGATTTTAACACGTGAACCAATGGGTATTTCAGCTAGATTGAACTTTTTTCCGGTAACTGGAATTTTGCCGGGATTTTACTGATTTACTCTAGAACTATTACATAGGTTTGGCATTTTTCGTTTATTTACGGGAATGGCTAAAATCACGACTGCAATTTCGACCTATCAGATGGCTGGATTTCTTAAGTGAGGTATATAATTCTCTTTAGTAACTCCTTGGTTTGAACCCACGATTTATTTTGTTTTGGATAGCGATATTTTCAATCATACGGTATTGCATGAAACTGAATTCCGATCCCTTTCTTCTCCTACTCTACTATGACTAATATATATCGGTCTCTCACAGTGCCTCCACCCCTCCCTCTATCTCATCTCCCCTCCCTCTCTCTCCCTTTTCTCTCTCGTTCCTCTCCCCCTCTCTCTCTTATTTTCTTCTTTCTCTCCCCTTTCTCTACCCTCTGTTTATATATACCCTCCTCCTCTCTCTCTCTCTCTCTCTCTCTCTCTCACTGACCCCACCCCTACCCCTCTCCCTTTCTCTTCTTTAGTCTCGTCATCATTGAACATGCGCTCTAGTTTCCTGGTACCCCCCCCCCCCTCCACCCCTTGAATTGAAATTCCAATTTTAACCAGTTTTGAATTTTTGAATTTTAACCAACTTGAAAATAATTAGACTCTACACTTACGAATGAGTCCTGATCACCTCTAAATGATTCATAGATAAAGTTGAGTTCTAGTCATGCGATTGCATTGTGAAAGAAATGCTGTGGAATCGATCACAAAAATAGTAAATTCTTTATATTTCACTGAATTGATTTGCTTTTATTGGATCTTTCTCTCTCTCTCTCTTTCTCTCTCTCTCTCCCTGTCTCCCTGTCTCTCTGTCTCTCTCTTTCTTTCTCTCTCTCTCTCTCTGTCTCCCTGTCTCTCTGTCTCTCTCTTTCTTTCTCTCTCTGTCTCTCTATGTCTGTTTTTTCCAAACAGGACTACTTGAACGTCTTAATGATGGAGAAACCATCCTCTGTGCGGAGGGATATGTGATGGGCTTTGAGCGACAGGGCTACATCAAGTCTGGCCCATTTGTACCGGAAGTCGTCATAGATCACCCGGAACTAGTTCGTCAGATGTACCGTGATTTCGTGCACGCAGGGAGTGACGTAGTCCCGGCTTTAACGGTAAAATAATGAGATCCAAGTTAGACCATGGAGCTTTGATTTTGATCAAACCTCCCAGGGTAGGCTGGTGTAGTCTTGGTACTAATAACTTGCGCCCTATTGCTTCCATTGAGCATTCTAGACAATTCAACGAGGCCCATTTGAACTAAACAAAGCATAAAACAAGATAAAATTACCAGAACAAGGAGAAAAAGAAGAAGGAAAAAAAAACAGAGAAACAAACAACTCAAACAAACAATCAAACCAAGAAACAAGAAACTCACACAAACAAACAAAAAAATGTTTAGACTGGTTCTTAAGATTGTTTTTTTTTTAAAGAACACCCTTTTTAACAAATTTCAGGATTATCCAGGATACACATTTTACCTGAAAGTTATGAAAGCGATTATATTAGCATATAAGCATTATATTAGCATATAAGCATAACAATAAAAGTAATGGGGCTCTTTAGAAGTCTTGAATTTTCTAGCTTTGACTGTTGTCATATGGCATTAAAAACTACCCGAAACTGAGCATGACTTGGTCTCAGATTTATGCCAACAACAAAAAAACATGTTTAGCGTTCTGCCTTTTTGAAAAATAGGAAGGAGGAGGCCCTTTTCTTTTCTTTTTTTTCTTTTCGAAATGGCCTCTCAAAATGGCCGCTCGGTTTATTTTCCCTGACAGCCGGGTTATTTTTTAAGATGTCCGCCGGCATTATTTTTTTTTTTTTTTAAATCAGAAATAAATAATTTTAGCAATATTTTCATGTTTTTCATGTATATATTTTTGTAATCGCCTTACACCAAACTTTGGCATTCTTCGACAGCTCACTACGTCTAAATGCGTACATGTTATCATTACTGGTGAATCTCGAAGACAAATAAATTGAGGTCGCGTTTGTAGAAAGAAAGGATTAAATGACAAACGATCATTTGCACATCATCTGATGTAAATAAGACACCTATGTAAATATTGTATACAAAGCTATGTAATATGTTTGATCAGGGCCGTAACTAGGATTTTATATGAGGTGGACCCTTTCGAGGTAGGGCAAACGTTGGCATTTTTCTGTCTGAAAATCAAGCTTTAGATAACATTTTGAACACCAAAATCAGTGTTTTATCTTTTTTGGTAATACCTTCTTGTCGCTATAGTGGGGGAAGCGGGTGAAGGGGTGTGCTCATATTATCATTAATACCATCATAATTGTCACTAGTTTAGGTATAACATAACTCCTGCTATCTTAATTTAGATTATTTTAAGAGATGCGCAGGCTCTGCCTTTGGTTTGTTAGCAATCCTCAATGCATTCGCTGTGTATTCAGATATGATTGTATAACTACATTACACATGTACTTGAAAGTCTTTTATCTTGATTGTCTTCTCCCTGTATATGGATATTGCTTTTGTTAAACGGATAATTGAGTCCTTCACAGTGCATGGTTACTACTCTTATTCTTATTTATGACACATCTAGTGCTCTTTTAGAACTTAAAATTGCTATGGAGGTACTTTTAAACCCCAAAATGTGTGAAATTTAGCCAATACGATCAAACCAATTCAGCTCCAGCTTCAAAAAATTGTATGTTGTTCCAACTATGACACTCAATTTTTCATTATCTTACAACAAAATTAGTTTGTGTAGCACCCATTGCAACAAAACTCAACTATCCCTTTAAGCGCTTTGAGAACTCGCTCTGAGTTAGATCGCACTATACAGTAATGTTATGTTACTATTATTATGATTATTCTTATCATCAAAGTACCACTATGGGTATTGTATCTCCTATTTTCTTTTATCGCATCTGCCCAGTATTATGCCTCTCGTAAGAAGCTATCTGATGTCGATCGAGAAGACAAGCTCGAGTTGACCAATCGTCTAGCGCTGAAGATGGCTCGTGAGGTGGCCGATGAGACAGAGACTCTGATGTGTGGTGACATCTCCAACACAGGAGATTGGGATCCGGACGATGAGGGCAGCAAGGAGGCTGTCAGAGTGATGTTTAAGGTATCAACGTGAGAGCCAGAAAGGTGTTAACTCGTATATCCTTCAATGGGATCCGGGCTAACTTGTTTTTGTCAGTTTACCCTACCTCAACCATAACCCTAACCCTAACCCTAACCCTAACCCTAACCCTAAACCTAACCCTTAACCTGCAAAAACTTACCGTTTTTGCAGCGGGCCGATATGTATCCGGGTCCGAGTTAGCCCGACTCCCCTTCAAGGTTAGGTAGGCTGGTGAATTGTTTGGTCTACAACCAGTTGGTCTACTACCCAATTAGTCTATTCCCATATGGTCTACACCCAGCCCGTCTACTATCCATAATGTCTAATAATCATTTGGTGAATAATGTTATTTATGATTAAATGATTATTAGACAATATGGATAGTAGACAAAATGGGCATTAGACCGACTAGAAATTAGACCAAATGAGCAATATAACAAATGGTAAATAGACTTATTGAAGATTATACCAAATGGAAATTAGAAAAATTACTATTAGCCTAAATGGTTAATAGACCAAATGATAAGTAAACGGAATGATTGTTAGACCATGTGGATAGTAGACTGGCTTGGTGTTAGACCATATGGGAATAGACCGATTGGGTATTATACAAACCATTTATAGACGAAACAGCAATAAACTGTAGGGCCTACTTTGGCTCTCAACTGACAACAAACGCCATTTCCACCGAAGTAAGAGCTGCATTGCATAGGGTCAGGGGTCAATTCTCCCAACACTTGGACTCCAAAGGGGACAAAGGCTTATCTATGTTTGTAAGAAATATTGTATTGTATTTTTTGACTTTGCATAGTTTTATGAAAGTGGTGAATGGATTCAATTCAAAGTTCATTTAATTTTTACCATGTTGCAGGAGCAAGTGGAATGGGCCGTAGAGGAGGGAGCGGACTACATCATAGCAGAGACATTTAGTATCTTCGGTGAAGCCATGATGGCCTTAGAGTGTATCAAAGAATATGGAAAAGGTAATTTGTCTTAGGCCTACATGTCATTTCCGCCCTAATACTGCGACGTAATGCAGTGAAAATTGCAAAGATTTTGGTGTAGTTGTAAAGTTACTTTTTCATCCTCCCTCCGTCTCCCTCTCATACATTGTATTTAACTTTAAAATGCCGTAAATACTATCAATCAAACAACCAAGCATCCCATTAATCAATAAATCGGTCATTGAGTCAATCAGTCAATCAATCGTACATTCAATCAGATCAAATTTCTCTTCAGGTCTACCGGCAAGTGTGACAGTCATACCACTGTTTTTGGAGAATACAGGTAGCATTTAGTCAATCAAACAATCAACCAATCGACCAACCAATCAACTCATGAATCGATCAATGATATCAATCAATCAACCGACCAATCAATCCATCAGTCTATCAATCAATCAACCCAATCAATCAATCAACCAGCCGACCAATTAATCAATCAATCAAACAGTCAACCAACTAAGTAATCAATCAATTAATCAAACAAACAACTAACCAACCATTCAATAAATCATAATGTTGTTTTCTCTCTGCAGGCCTCCCAGCGGTAGTGACCATTTCACCAAGGTATATGGGGAATGGACGAGTAGAACTCGTAGACGATGTGGAGATGATAGACGGTCTCAGGCAACTAGAAGCGGCCGGAGCTGCCGTGGTGGGCTTCAACTGTGCCTATGGTCCCGCCACAATGATCGATCTTCTTGAAAAGGCATCCAAAGTTGGGTTAAAGGTAAGGCTTCAGTTAAAGTGACTCGATAATATTGCCTCAGATTCTAAAACAAAATTCTGGATTAAGCTCATGCTGCAATCATAATTATAAACCGTTAGGTCATTCAGGAATCCCATGACTTTTATAAGCTGATCGCCTGACTGCTTATCAAGATATTTATGATTGGTAATCGCAATTTCACTCCTAACGGTTTTCATAACACTACAGTCTATTGGGAAAAATGAGTATGGTAAAACCGGTCACTCAAAGATTTTTACTATTTTGAGGCACTTCATGATCATTTTGAAGCGCAATTGTTTTAGGGCTTCAATATTACACCATAATATTACAGACACTTATTACACGTAGGGTCATGCATCTCAAATTTAAAAAAATTAAACGATGCCTTTAAAGGGGAAGTCCGCCCTGACATTAAGTTGGTTTCACTAGAAGCAGAAAAATGAGAGAAACAGGTCAGTGAAAGTTTGAAAAAAACAGAATAAAGATACAAAAGCTATTTATTGTTGAATATGTGATCAATCAAACCCAAATTGGCACCTCTGTGACGAATCTTGCGAGCTTCCCTCCCATTTGCCCTCGGGATATGGGAGTGGAGGGGGACAGCCCCCCCCCCCCCCCCCCAAAAAAAAAAAAAAAAACCTGTTCTGCCTGTGCGGTTTAATCTTGTGCGGAGGAGGATGGGAAGCTAAGCCTATGCCACTGAACAGTACAGAAGAGAGGCATTTTGAAATACAATTACTATTTTTCGTACCCTAGATCCCGATCGCTGCATTACCCGTGGTGTACCGAACTGAGATGTACGAAAACTGGTTTCAGCTCAAAGATGCGAAGACAGGTAAATGAGAGATTTAATTCAGGAACGTCGCTTGAGGAACAGGGTATGATGGTAGGGTTACATCATGGAAGTAGGTACACCCAGTGGCGGTTCTAGGGGGTATCGCAAGGCGTATGTAGAAAATATACGCAAGAACACCTATGTGCCCCACCCCTAAAACCGTACCAAAGTGCGTGTGTGTGTATTATTATTCTCGAACCGCTCCTGTGTACATCCTTAGTAAAAGTTATGTCGGTAATTGGAATTTTGTATACAGCTGTCGACAACTATTATTCGTGTAGTTGCATGACATTGTTTTTTCGTTTGTTTTTTCCTTCATAATTCGTTCCTTGGAATATCAAGCTTTCGGCCACACGTTTGTTGTAAAACCTTCTAAACATACTCTTTCCATCCATTTACATGTTGTTTTTTTTTTGTTCTTGTGCGTCTGACAGAAAAACTAACCTACCCAACCGATATCGACTGCAACCAATGCAACCGATCCGATATCAAGGACTTCACCAAAAAGTGCATTGACCTGGGCATACAATACATGGGGCTGTGCTGCGGGAATGCCCCTCACTTCACCCGAACCATGGCCGAAACTCTGGGCAGGAAACCCCGGGCTTCCCGCTACTCTCCCGATATGTCGCTGAGTGTAGTCTTCGGGACAAGTGACAAGATTAGGAGGAATTCGTCGAAGCTCTACTCGAGAGGAACATCAAAGTTGGAGAATAACAATGCGTGTCAATGATCTCCCCCTCAATCAAAACTCTTCTACTCTCCCCCTCCCCACTTCCTTCCTAACTCTTCTCTCTCTCTCTCTCTCTCTCTCTCTCTCCCTCTCTCGTGCCCTTTCTCTCTCTCTCCTTCTCTCTCATGGAACAGTATGCGGGATAAATTAATAATAATACTACTATTGATGTGTATCAGTGTCAATGATGCCCCTACTACCGAATATATCATACCCCTCCCCGGTCCTCCCCAACATCCCCCTCCCCTTCTCTCTCTCTCTCTCTCTCTCTCTCTCTCTTTCTCTCTCTCTCAGAACCTTTTTTGAGGGGGTGTAGAATAACTTTTGCGAGACCATTAATGAAGAGGACTGCCATTCAAAACTTCATCAGTGGAATGGGCCCAAAAGGAGGCTTCAAAGGCTTTGCAGCCCCCCCCCCCCCTCAATGAGTTTGAAAATACCTCCACCTCGTAAAATCTTCTTAACTCGGTGTATTTTGATGACGAACTAACATTTCATAGTAATTTGTCTTTGTTGTCTTTGAAAGATAAAGGGGGTTGCGTGATTACCAGTGATGTGTCCTCTCGTATGCTGTATGTTGACATGAATATGCAAATAAACACTCTTAACAAAATCGATTCGAGAAATAGTCAATTTTATTGATATGAAAGTATCTTGATTTGGCAAAATGAGTTTGAGACTCAGGATTGTGTTAGTTGTGTTAGTTATATATAATATATAATAATAATAATACTAACGTTTTATTTACCCAGGGTACCCACTACTTCAGTTATGAAACTGCTCTTCCAGCGGGCCCTGCATAACATAATATGTTATTACTACCTTTTTCCAATCTAATATGCTGAGCGCCTAGCTAGAAGGCAGAAGGTCCCATTGTTATAAGTCTTTGGTATGACTCGGCCGGGGTTCGAACCCACGACCTCCCGTTCATGAGGCGGGCGCTCTAACCACTGAGCCCCCATGCCCGGTCATTGTACATGAGTGTAGATACATGTATTTTATTCATCTGTTAACATATGTATTTTATTCAGATGTTTTAATATACAAAGATGTCAAAATAATTTCATGACATTCACCACTGGATGTGGACAACATTTCTAATTATAATATACCATTATACATGCTGAAGACAGATAAATTGTCCTTGGAATCTTCGTGAAAGATAAATGTTAAAAACAGATACACTCAATAATGCATCCAATCAAATAACTCCTTGCTTTGATGGTCTACATGTGCATTGATACGAAAAAGTGCATGATATGGCAACGATGATTTGATGCAAGGGCAAATTTACTTTGCTTATAAAATGTTATTTATCCAGAATTCATTCCGAGAATTTTTTTTTGTCTAAGTTGCTTCCCGGACACCCCCCAAACAAGGATTTATTCTGAATCCAAATTACACCCTAAATGAGGATTTCGTGTGTTTTTCCCGGACTGAATCTAGGCTACACCAGTGATGTAAGGGATGATGATGATGATGATGATGATGATGATGGTGATGATGATGATGATGATGGTGGTGGTGATGATGATGATGATGATGATCCAAAGCAGTTGTTTGGCGTCATTTATCTATTTCAAACATTCGAAGGCGCCCGCTCCTCCAATAGTTATGGACTATTTGCTTGAACAAATGGGTTTGATGCTTGCTTTAAAGCTTTCCTGTGTGTTGGTGTTGCGAAGAACAGAAGGGAGGGAGTTCCAGAGGCGTGGAGCAACTGAAGAGAAGGCACGATCACCATACATCCGTAGTCGTACGGGTACGTGGAACTTGGACAAGAAGTAGTTCTGACGAGCGTAAACCCGGACGAGAATGATGTTCTTCTACCAGGGAAGCCACATATTTATGGTGGCCCTGAAGGGACATCGCGAATAGACGAAATCGCGAATTATTCACGACGATATTCGCGACAAAATTCACGACGTCGTCAATTTCGTCGCCAATTTCGTCGTGAATAATTCGCGATTTCGTCTATTCGCGATGTCCCTTCAGGGCCACTATACATTTCCTGGGGCCTGATCATCTATGAAGATCATCAAACATGACTGTACTCCGTGTGTCATTGGGGCCTCGTAGACTGGCTTTCAGAGGTGGGTCATTCTGCCTGACATAGTAACGTAGAAAGGCCTGCACACCACGTACTCCTTGCTGTCAGAGAATGATAGGAATAAAATAAATTGAATAAAGGCATAACATCGGCGGTTGAGAATGAAAATGACCTTTAGTCTCAATCGATGGCCTCATTAGAAATGAAATGTTTTATTTTCTACAGCATAATTGTATCGTTATAGGCACTATTTCGTTTTTCTTCTCATAATTTTTTCAAATGATTTGTTTTACTTATGATACTATGATATTTTAAGTCGGGGAACCTCCAAAATACAGCAAGCAATTGTCTTCTTAGTCTTAACTTCTACTGCATTGCCCGAACCGTATTATGTTTATTTCTCGTTTGTTAATATTTTGATTAGAATGACTTTGTAAAAACGGAAAGCTTTGTAAATTTCATTTGCTGTTATTGTGGAAATAAAGGAAATGAAATGAACTGATATGTGTTTCCAAATTGTGACATTCTATGTGATAATCAATATAACAGGAGTAACAAACAACGCAATAGCTATCAATCGGGACTAATTGCGAAATGTTTCATGATGTTAATTTATCTGTGAATTATAATGCCGGAAAATCCTTTTTGGTGTGTCCTTGTGACTCCCGGGGGGGAGGCAAACATGCAGATAGATAGATAGATAGATAGTTTATTGGTTTCCACAATATCTCATTTTTAAGAGTGTAACAACATATTTAAAATGATTATTTTATACATGTACATACAATACCGGTACACACTATTCAGAATATTGAGATACAGTGGCGGAGCCTATGGAAAAGCAGAGCTTGTTGTGGATAGGCTCCTTAAACTAAACATTACATAATTAACTAAAGTAAAGTTTATAAAATACAAATACACGCTAAAACAGGGAAAGGGAGATTACAGGGATACATGAACCGATACTCACAGTTAACTACAACAGACAAGGAAAAGGGAAGGGAATATATCTGTAGCTTATTGAAACAATATTACAATATAGTTTGTTCTCCATATGAGTATATTATAAACATAGTTGGTATGGTCATACCGTTTATAGTTACTCATTGTAATGAACATAAGTATACAGTTTGGAGACAAGAATAGTCAAGAATCAGGAATTACAATATGTATTCAAATAATAACTTTTCAATTTTCTTCTGAATACATCTACACTTACAGACCTTTTAATCACAGAATCGAGAGAATTCCAGAACTTAGGACCTGTATATATTAAGGTATTTTGAGCAAAGCTTGTTCTCGTTCTAGGAAGGTGATAGGAGATAATTTTGCAAGATGCAAAAAAAGGGATATTCAATTTTGCGACTACTAAGTCCCGATTAGCACTAGGGATTTGCCGAAATAGAAAGAAAGAGTAAATGAGTGGGATATCAACCCCCCCCCCCTCCCCCTTACTATTCGATGGGGTGTTTCATAAAGATCCTTGGTCGAACTTAACTCTTAGTTGGACTCAAAAATTATGGAGAGCCGTTTGCAGCCTTAAAAATATTTAATGACATATATTCAAAAGAGAAAATTCAAGTGTTTTCGACTTTTTTTAAATTCCACATTAAGAACATGAAATCTCCTTAATGCTAGAAAATGTGAATGATTTGAATCGACATTTTATGCCCTTAAAAAAAAACTTTTTACAAAATATTTTCATAGATGCTAACGGCTCTCCATACCTGTTAAGTCTAACTTAGAGTTAAGTTCGACTTAGTTTCGTTGTGAAACACCCCCCTGGTCCATCAGCATTATTTACCTGGATAAGAAATTCTTTGTCCTCCGCCTCAAGCACGAAGTCTGTAGTATCGACATACACAGTATCGATACCTAATGTTCGATTGACGTCTCCTTCCTGGATACATGAAAGTGAAGGAAGAAATATGTTTCTAATTTTTTAGCAACAATTATTCGATCGTCTTCGAAACATTTGTATTATCATCACAATTTAATGTTAATGATGTAGCTATAGTGAATCCATATCATTACCACAATCTTTCCGCTAATATTTGCTTTATCATTCTCGATCTCCTTCTGTTCCATTGATTACCATTGGTACATACTACCATTATCGATATGTTTTTTGCTACCAGTAACTACTGTATTGCCACCACCATAATCATCATCATCGTTATAATCACCATCATCAACTCCACCACTATCATCATCATCCCACCGCTATCATCGTCATAGTCATCATCATCATAATCATCATCATTATCATCACCACCGGTGCTACTAGTAACCATTGCCACCACCCCTACCATTATCATCATCATCATCACCATTATCATCATAATCACCACCACTTTCGTCACCATCATGACCATCATCATCATTATCACCATCATCATCACCACCACTATTATCATCATCATCATTCCCACCGCTATCATCGTCATAATCATCAGCAGCAGCAGCAACAGCATCATCATCCTCACCACCCACCGCACCCATGCAACCACCAACCACGGCAACGCGATCACTTGCATTGTTTTACCCCTACCATGCCTACCGTTACAAAAATCCTCTTCACATTGACGAGTAATGTCTCTTGCAGTGTCCCTAAGAAGTCTGATAACCCGTTGATCTCCTTGCGACCGTAGCCCTGGAAGTTTGCTTGGATCCCCACCCCTCGCTCCTCGGCAAATGCCTGTAGTTCATCAAACGTTATCTAGGAGGTGGAAAGACTGAAATTAGTGAACCAACTCTTTCTCACATGACAGAGTAGGAATACACACATCTTAGATAATAATAATAATCAGAAAACTTTCGATTTATTTAGCGCATAATAATTAACACTTAATTTACAATGCGCTGTACATTAAAATAATACGCTTTACAACTATCTACATCAACATATATATGAGAGGACAAATAACACCACTACATGAACACCAACAAATCAAATCAAGAAGTGTTACACTACTGTAATATAAGGCTCTTTAAAGCTCTCTTGACATCATAAAGGGAAGATGTATTTCTGATTGTCAAGAGAATTCCACAGAGCTGGAGCCGAAACCACAAAGGATCGGTCTCCATAGGTATGCATATTAATACTTGAAAAAATTGATGATAAAACAGAATGGGTATATATACTCCGTCTATAAATACCAACAACAAGTTTCTTGTGATGGTTTTAACAATGATAATATAATGTATGGTACTAATAATAAATATACAATTTATGATAATGATAATGATAATTTAATAACACCCGTAAGCATTTTACTGATACATAATTACCTTACGTTAGTTGAATATTTGAATACATTATCTAAAAACAAAACCCATATTCCCCAATTTTCAAAATATGTTTCTTTTTTGAAATTGTTTAGTCAAACAATATTTAAATCACCTCGTCATCAGCATTATGGTCCATATTGTCGAAGATCTCATCTACCGTCATATCGTTACCGAACAGATCCTTCCGATGTTTAGCATTGAAGTACGGTGGGTTCTGAAAAAGAAGATTATTAAACAAAAAACAAGATGAGAAGTTATCATCCCGAGAGTGAAGTTTTAAGCAAATGATTATGAATTAATTTACGTACTAGACTTCTGGATGTGTAAAATCCAAAATATTATAGGGGAAAAAATGAATTAAACTTATTTTTTTTAGATGAACCTTAGAAGCAACAATATAACTTGGTTCTTTTGTAGATTAGCAAAGATCGGACAAAGTACTGAGGTAGTATGAGGACGCATGTGTGGCAGAGAGAAGGAAAGAAATAAGAGAGAAAGGAAAATACATGTAGGAGAAGAAAGGAGATGATGAGTTGGAGAGGTATAGAGATAGAGATACAGGGAGAGAGAGAGGTACAGAGAGATAGAGGAGAGAGGAGAGAGAGAGAGAGAGAGAGAGAGGGAGAGAGACAGAGAGGGGAGAGACAGAGAACTAAAAGAGGGGACGGAGAGAGAGATAGAGAGAGAGGGAGAGAGATAATTAAAAGAGGGGAGAGAGAGAGGGAGAGCGAGACACACACAGAGAGACAGAGAAAGACAGAGGGAGAAAAGGAGAAAAAGAGGGAGAGAGAGAGAGAGAGAGGAAGAGATGAGTGGACAGAGAGCGATAGTGGGAGGGGAGAGGGAGAGGGAGAGAGAGAAGAATGAGAGAGAAAGAGAAAGTAAGACAGAGAGCGAACAATAATATTAATCTTCATGTTGATTGTTAGAAAGATGGTTTCTCCATACCTTTGAGAAAGCATCTTTGAGTTCATCCCTGCTGATGATACTGTTCTGATTGATGTCAATCTCACTGAGTAGTTTCAAAAATCCCGACATAGCAGCGGTCACCAGGGCATGTTTCCTCGTCTCTTCTTCACGTTTCTTTTTTATCCTATTTCGTCGGCTGATAAAATCAAACAATCAAATTAATTTGATATAATCTATTTGATAGTCATATCTTGATTTCACTTGCATTGATACGCGATCTTCATTTTAAAGTAAAATCTAAATTTCGTTTAGCGGGGGAGCTCTATAACATTTGAACTGAATATATCGACAGCGTTATTTTTTTTTGAAATACATATCAATAGCTGCAGGTTGATTTTCCACATGGCTTGTATACACACTGCCTCGCATCAAACGATGGGGGCCCTATTCACTGAGTAGAGTATTCGCCCGTCAGTGTTTTCCGAAGTTGTGTCTGACTGATAAAATCAACGCCTTCAAGTAATTGATCTGGGCCCTGTCTTACAAAGAGTTGATATTAATCGTAACTTATTTGTGATTGATATCAATCGCAACTATGTACATAAGAGATAAGACATTGCAAACTTGCGATTGATTTGGATCAAAAGCAACTCTTTGTAAGACGGGGCCCTGGGCTTTATATTAAAACCAAATTAATATCAGGGTGGGCTTTCCCATTAAGAATACGTACCCTGCTAGCTTTGTCGCGGGTAGTTCCTGTGGTGGCATGCTGGCTTCTCGTTTGGCTAGCTTATCAACCATCACGTCCTGTTCATCACTTGTATACTGCAGAAAAACCGTGAATTAATTAATACTATATTAACATACCTGGCTTAAAATAAGAAATACTTAATGGATTATAGAACTTATCATGGAGAAATAGAAGAATTTACGGTAAACAAAGTCGCATACAATGAGTCAATGACTTTGTCTGATTCTTTCTATTCATACTTCATATCGTTATAGGACTTTGTAAATCAGCATTGGTCTTCGCAAAGTATTTTAAATCAATATAACAAAAACAGCAGCAAAACTAACAACAAAACAAAGACGTTGGTGACGTCATATAACGCTAAATGTGACATGTGGCGGGTGAATGCCTAATTTTTTTGTATTACCAAGATACTAGTCTAGTGTTTAAAGAGAAAGTTGAGTTCTGGGAAGAGGTGAAAAATAATTTGTGAACGTTATCATTGCATTATGCAAGTGTGGAAAACATCAGATAAAAAGTGTTCCCTGAAAAGCATGGCTCTTAAAATGCCTTAATATTCTAAATATGGCATGTAACATCATAAAAATCGGGACGGATCTTTATGCCACATGTTCTAGTAGTCCCATATACATATTTCTGTGTACAGTGCTTTAACTTTACCAAGACTTGGCCACACTATTTCTTATCATTTTGATGTTTCCAGAACCTTGCAGTACCGTACTTTAATATATGCTATATATTCAACCTTTGTTTTAACCAATTCAACGATCTCTCTTAGTATTGACGGTACCTACCAAGAACAAGCCCACTGTATGCGGGTTGGTGGTGCCGAATCTCTCTTTCCTGTCCCACAATCTTCCGATGTCTTCTAAGGGCTGGAGACGTCTCAGCATACTGTCTGCTGGCTTCATGGATAACCACCATCCTGGAGGGATGAAAAGATCATCATAAATTAAATGTAGTCAGATATTCTGAATCTTTTCCTATTGCACTTGAGGGAAGTATTAATGGCCACTCATGCAGCGCTCATATCAGTCATATCATCACAAATAAAATAAAATACAATAAAAGCAAACTATCATACCCACCATCAAAACAGTGAATCGGATAATTGCACAGGACGCCCCCATCGACGTACACGTCACAATTTGTCCTCCCTTTGCTCCGAACTGCTCCAAATAAACCTGGAATGAAACAGTAATTTGCATCATTATCATACAATCAAAAATCCCATAAAACGTCACTTCATTCTTCTTCTTATTAACACCAATATTATTATCAGTATTTACATTACTTGTATTATCACTATTATCATTATCATGACGTCACCTAACCTGGTATGGCGATGGACATGCGCACGGCCATCCTGATTGGCAAGTTGGGCGTGGTCTTGGCGTGACAATACTCCGCGCTCATCTGACTAAGATTGGTGACCACAATACAGAGTTCCTTGCCCGTTCGCGTGTACAGCTGACTAAACGTGATATCGGCATCACCAGTCATGTCTTCTAGACGGTCGCCGAACCACTCGAACAAGCGACGAGCAGGATGCCATCCAAAATGGCGGCGGAGGTTGGGAAACAGGCTGCAAGTTCCACAGGATGCGTCTATAGAACGTCGATATAAATAAGACAAAAAAGGACGGCGTGAGCAAATCACATAATTATTAGACAGTCAAATATCTTAGGATGTGATAAGACGAAAACTCCTTGTCGATATCTCCGACACCAGCCACTCGTTCGCATTATTATTTGAGGAACGCATTTATGTCCAATTTAAGACCTTTGCCATTTTTTTAAATCAATTCCATTAAAGTTCCATATTTTGTATCAACGAATAAATCAAAAATGTAGGCATATACCTTTACTACTCATGACTTGAGTAGCGCAAATATTTGCATTGTCGACCCTCAAATACTCCAGCGTAAGGGTGGATCCAGGATTGTCTGAAAGGTAGGGGGTAATAGTGTCAGCCCGCCTGAGGCTCCGAAGGGGGAGGGTATCCGTACCCCAATCCCAAAAGGGTCTCTTTCACCTTATGTTCCTGCACGCACACTCAGATCTTCAGCCCAGCACCTCCTGCAAGGTCCTCGTCACTCAACTCATTTCTAAGGCAACAGGGCTTTTGAAGTGGCTGCTCCAACTCTCTGGAATTCGCTCCCTCTGCATGTCCGTCAAGCTCCCACACGACAGACTTTCAAAACCCTTCTCAAAACTTACCTGTTTCGTTTGTATTTTTTGACATTACATTTAATCTATGTATTATAATTGAATATGTTACTATAATTGATTTGTCATAAGTATTTGCTATCTGTATTAACTTTGCACGCAACGAACTCTCTTATAGCTACATGTCTTTAGCTTAAGGTTTTTATATTTCGTTCTTGTAACTATTTAAATATACTTGTACTTGCTTGTTTTTTACTTTGTAAAGCGCATAGAGAAACTTCGGTTTATTATGGCTCAATATATATATATATATATATCTTTATTATTATTATTCCCCTATAGAGTGTTTGCCGCCTGAATCCACCTGTGCTAGTCGGTATACTTACCTAGAAAATAGTCTTTGAGGTTCATGCTTAAGAATTCTTCGACCTCATTCGAGTTGTAGCCGACAGCCAGTAGAGCTGCCCACATTGCTCCCGCACTCGCTCCTCCGAAACGACGAATCTTCGTCCACAACCCTATCCGTTCGAATTCCTGGATTCATGAATACGATGGTCATAATGATAATAAGACAAGTAACAATAATACTTTTTATAGTTTTTAGAGTCTCTTCAAAGATTCATTGGAAGCAAAAGTAGAAGGTATCAGATGAAGATGGGAAACCAAATACTAGCCTAGACCGAAAACCCATGATCGTTCTCATGAAACCTCAGAATAGTTGACAGGCGGCCTGCAAGACCGACACGCCATTCTCTTGAGTTGTTGCTATAATGGGCTGTCGGTCTGTGGTCCGTCGGTCTAGTGAACATTCAGAGAGCTTTTCATAATGTCTGTATTCGCAGAAGAAGAAAAAAAAAGGCAGAAGAGATGCGTATTTTACACGATCACCTAAATAATACCGCATTCACCTCGCAAACTGACTCCAATCAGACCGGTTCTTGGCTATTCGTGTTATTTAATCCTCGTTCGATTTGGCATGTTTGGTGCGACTATAAAGCAACTGGGAGATTTCTTTAGAATCCCGCTAAGCTAACAAGTCTCAAGAAAGGGGAAACCTACAAGTGACAACAGCAAACCGTTAACCGTTAGATAATCATTACAATGTGTTCACCGTCTAATATGTATGTTCTATACATACCAAAATACAAAGCAACGCAAACACTCAACATTTAACCGCGTTACTTTGCTACATCATAAACGAGCAAGGTCGATGTTTGCAGTAAAAGCGAAAACAAAAATCTCAGGAAGAGATCTAAAATGAAGAACATAGCTATATAATTTTATTTACTTTAAGACCCGTCTACAACCAACACAACGTATACCTTTATATAATTCTCATGCTTCGTGAGCCGTTCATATTATTTTGTTTTATTCGTATCAAAGCCCCCCCCCCCCCTCCCCTCTTGGATTGCTTATTGTACGAGTTACATTACTTTATTGATTTAAGGCGTGAAGAACGACGGTCGATAATACCTTTCTTTTCTATTTGTACAGTGTGCAGCGACCGATGAGCCGGCTAAATATCACGATAATACCCACACTGTTGAGCTATACCTGATTGCTGGACAGACATAACTAAATTTATATATTATATGCTTTCACAGGAATAATTTATGAGAGACGGGTTAGAGGCAAGAATATTGTTATAAGAGCAATCTCTAGCATTTCCAGTATATTTTTGGTGGTCAAGACGTCTTCTTTACTCGTCGTTTTCCCCTGCCCGTTTCCCTTCTCTCTCTCTCTCTCTCTCTCTCTCTCTCTCTTTTCCTTCTTTTATTTATGTTTTCTCCACTCGATGGGGGAGGAAGATACGTGCCCCCGTGTCCCCTTGAGTTTTACCAATCCGGAAACAAAGATGAGATATCGAATAATTTATCAAATAATGAATAATTTGAATAATGTTCAGGCAGACTTACCCTGACTGCACCAGCGTAGGCCAATCCTTTATTTCCTCCTCCTTCAAAGACAATATTCTCGAATGGATACTCGAAATTCTCATACTGTATAAGATTAATCGTGTCCTCATCATCGTCACAGCATGGAGTTTCGCTAAGAACATCATTACCCAATGCGATATGGTCGTCGTCATCATCATCATTCCCTTTTCTCTTTTTCGATGTCTTCTCCCCTTTCTCCTTCTTTGCATGTTTGTAACGTAATTCCTTCATTTCCTCTCCCTTGTAGTTGAGCGGATCCAATGTCTTCTTCCGCGTCCTTGTCGTCTTCGTACCCACTTTGGTGACCGTCGATGTCCGGCGTCCGTACTCATCGATCACGATGGAACCCTTTTTCTTTGACGTGCTTTGTTTGGATCTCTTCTTGGTCGATGGTTCGTAGTTGGTTTGTTTATCATCTTTAGCGATCAGTGGTTTCTTGCGTACATTATCTCTGGCTGCTGTGTTAGGTTTCGATGGACCAGCAGCGGAAATTTTGGATGATTTAGAACCCATGTTGACTCCTTGGACCCGTTTCACACAGCCTTTTTTTAATGACAAATTACAAAAAAAAAAATCAGTGACAAATCTGCTAATAGCCAATCAGAAGCAAGGATTTCAGTAGCTTATAACAAAAACTGTCATTTGTCACTGATGACAAGTTTTGTGAAACACCCCATAATGACGCGACACAACACTAACACTTCTCTTGGATTACAGACTCTCAGATTTTGTCCATTTCACATACGGTAGGTATATGGATGTTAATCATGACGTTAATGCTAATCGCACTTGGGAAGTTATATCAAATCTAACGAAAAGTCAACCATAGAGATGTGGATGTATTTTTTGCTCATAGTATTGGTCTAGATAACCTTTCTAGAACTATTTCTTAATAATAAAACTATCACTCATAAAACTGATATGTTCCTTCTCCTGTCCAATAAGGCAGTAAACGTCGAAATATTCAGAAGCAGACGAGACGACTAACGATCACTACAAAACATCCAGCTTCGAAAAGTTACGTTGCTATGCGTACTTGTGCATCGTGAAGCTTGTAGAACGATCTATGTACATACGATACAAGTAGACCAGGTAAGTATATATCATTTTACAATGGATACATGGCTAGCTTTTCCGAACTGCTCGGCGAATAAATAAATTTCGCAGCTTAAGCGTCCATCGTTGCCATGCGAGATGGGCTGCGATTACAGTCTCGAGTCGAACTGCTTTCAGGCAACCGTTATATACACACCCGTCCTTCTACTCCGAGGTCAATAAGCACCGTCCTTTAATAGCACTCTATTCATCTTTATTCATTGATTGTCCTCCAGCCGGCCAATTCTTTGTATAGTTTCTCATGTAAACCCCCTTCTTTTATTTTGTTCTCCTAACGCCGCAAGCGAGACACGGCAGATTTCGTATAGGCATAAACTAGTCAATCACGATTAGTTCACAATCGATTTTTTTTCTCTCTCTCTCTTTTCTTGTTGTCCATCTCATCACACCCCCTTTGTCTCTGTCCTCTCTCTCTCTCTCTCTCTCTCCCCTTTTCTCTCTCTCTCTGTTTCCCTCCCCTCTCCCCCCCCCCCCCCCTCTCTCTCTCTCTGTTGATTTCTCCGTCTCTCACCTTTCCCCTCTTCCTCCCTCGCCCTTCTCCCTCCCTCTCATAGTTATGACAGAATGAAGCGCACAGTTTGAAATTGTTGTTCCACTGTGATACAGTTATTACTCTGAAAAAACAATGTACGTCAAGATGATATCGAGATGAACAAATATTACTACTTATTTTTGTATAAAGAAAACGGATTTTATTTGATTCATTACGTCTCTACATTACTCAACGACTTAGATTTTATTTAGCAAGTGCGTAAATAACATTCAGAGCTTCACCCACATAAAGAAAGTTTTGCTCTAAATGTATAATACTTTAGTATAATGGAAATATGGGAGCATTGTTGCTTTTATTGGGTTTACTTCTATGATCTTGATAATAAGGTTAATAAGAACTGTCATGAATCAAAGAATGAAACTTTGCGACTTAAATTGAATGGACAATTGACCAAGGTACCGTTAGTGTTGACATCGTTGAGGATATTATAAAGCGATTATTTCAAAGAGTATAATTCTGATAGGATACTTTTCTTGGCTTAACGATATATTATTACCGTCGCGCTTTGTTAGAGGATAAAGAGGCGCTATATACCGATTTCGTCAGTCTTTGATGACGATTTAAAAACAAGATCTAACCCAGTCTACGGTGTGTTTGTAATATCCCTTTACTATACACATATACACTTTGTAGACAATCAATGATAACTCTAATATATCAAACAAAATAAAAGTCGATCGGATCATCAGTTAAGTCATTTGAGAACTTTAGAAACACGCTTTAGCGGCATGTACCACCTGCCATACTAGCGACATGCGGAATACCGCCCTGCTGATTTCAATTTCAGAAGATTTCAGAAGGTTGGTTCTCCGTCGTAGAATCTTCTCTTCCGTGCTCGTAGAGGGAGGGGGAGCTCAGGGGGCTCGAGCGACCCCCACGCCTTCAGATACTGTTTAATGTCAATGCCAAAATATTTGTCTCACTCAGGGTCTCACTACCACTCGATATTGTTTTCTTCGCTCATTATGAGCATATCCAGGCCACTAGGACCTCTCATTGGACCAGCTGTCCAGTAATGACGTATAGCTGAGCGGGGCGATCCTTTCGAAATTATCGGGACCATGTTATCATGTGTGTTCATATTATTTATATGGTTTTATGTCAGCCAAAATCAATCAATCAATCAATCAATCAATCCCTTTCAGACTTGTCTCTCAGCTCTTGCTCGTCGATCTCGTAGGGTACGTCTTTAGTCAACCATGATTGCTCAATACTTCTTCGAGTGACCCAAGTATTTGATCTGAAGAAGATTTCGAAGATAACGATAAAAAACACATTCTTTTGATTTCAAGTGTATTCGCTTAGGCATCGGTGTGTCCATATCCACCAGATTCCGATGGATTGTCGATCGACATTGATTCCTATCACAGGTGTGAACTCGGGATATAACGTGTTCTCACACGCTGGCGACCCCGAAACACTTTCATCGCAATATTCTCCCATAATCCACTGCATGCGGTCTATTGCAGTAAACTGAAATAAGATTTGAAAATATAAAAAGAAATAGAATTATATAGCTTTGGTTTTGATGATTGTAATACAAGAAGAACACATATTAATAAATAATAACCACATAACTTATGTCTGTTATAATTTACTATTAAGGGTGTTTAAAGGTATAGACCAGTTTTGGAAACGCCCCCTCTCAAAAAATAAAATTGAAGTTCTCAGTACAAATCATGTGAAAGAATATGTTTCAACTAATACGTGATGATACAAATTTTGCCGGGAAACCGCCTACTAATTGATATATTTGGCAAATTATCATATCGATCCGGCCTGGAAAGATATCGCGAATGCATACAATTATTTCTGCTTTTTTGCGAATTAAGGTTGAAGTATTGCCATCTAAACCTCTGAAGGCAATATTTAAACAATATTGAATGGATATATTATTATGAGAACAGAATTTGGGGAAATCAATTCAACCGATCCAGAAGTTATATGTCCTTAATCTCTACATGTCATGGATTGGATGTGTTATTTTTAATCCTCTTCTTAAAGCTTATCAACACTAGTGTGGCTATGAGGGATTAGACCACACAGCGAGGTCAGTGACAGGTGGCTATGTCATCAACTCAGCTCTCATATAACATAAGAAATAGAGGATCATGGGGGATAAACAGGCACCGATTGGGGAAGTTTTCTATATAGAGGGAGCAAATAGCTACAAGTAGGACAGTAGGTAATACAAATTTTTGGTATCGGGTCATGAATTTGGTTCAAATGATTATTTGAAGCATATGCGATCCTACAATATCGTTTTCGCGCTTGAAATCGAGTCTACAGTTATGAAACTGTAAATAATAAACTCTTTATGTTATATAGCTCCCTCTCAAGGTCAAGATATTAATTAAGCTGTAATACAATGTGTCTTGACTAAAATCGACCAATTAGCTATTCCCGTAAGGAAATTATATATCACAACTACATATTCTGAGAATTTCATGGTCGCAGCTATCAATGTACGGCCGTAGGCGCTATTTAAAATTTATGAAAATTTACCGGGAGCACCGGTAAATGTTTGTATTGAGTTTTACTCGAAAACAGAAGTGTTTTAGGGGCCAAGTTTTCTAGTACTTTAATGCATCCACAGGGGCATCCAATATATCAATATTGTAAAGAATCACTATCCACCCAATTTTCAAAATTTCCCAAAACTTTGTATTACCTTTATTTCGTAAGATTTAGAATAATTTAAATTTTGCAATAATCGGGCCACTTTTGAAGTTTAAGATTAAAATATACTATCTGTTATTATTATAAATGGTTGCTCTTGTAGATTGTGGTGGTGTGTGTTGCTTGCGGTGTGCATTAGGTGTGTAATTTTCATTTTATCAGTTGAATTTACCCCTCTTTCATTATCCTGATTATATTTCATGTACATGTAGTCACACGGAAATATTCCGTGTAATCTTAACTTTGCATCATTAATTTTGTGCATTATTGCACGTTATAAATAAATTGAATTGATTGAAAAAAACAGCCGGAAAAAGATTTGTATATCCATGAATTTGTGCATGATCAATCAATTTGAACTTGAACTTGACTTGACTTCAACTTAACTTTACTTACCTGAAATATCTGAATGACATCGGAATTACGATCAAGGCCGAGTAGTGGAGCCGAGTACATGATTCGTCCTCGGCAGTATTCGGCATTGGTCGTCAGATTGAGAAAGGCAGCTGACATCGCGCTACCTGAAATATTTGAAAGATCACGATGCTTGCGAAACAAGTTCCGGAAACGGTCGGCGAATACTCGCGTCTGTTCGGTGGTTAAATGAAATAGCTGTTTTTGGTGCTTCATTTGCGTCAGGAGCTGAGGATTACTTTTAATTCTAGGAAAGAAAGAAAAAAAGGGGGGGGGGGGGGAGGAAAATTTTTACCTCTTGGGTCTGTATTCTTCTAAAACATAAATTCGTTGCCGGGTTTCACAGAGCGGTCTGAAGCCGAACTAAGCAGATAATTAGACCAAGTGCTAGATATTTGTACGGCTTTCCTTTCCTTTCCTCTCTTATTTCACCTTTAAAATGTACGTTTTTAATGTACCTCAAATTATAAGTGAAATAAAGATGATGAACCAATATTAATGCGTTTGAATGCAACATTAAATCAGTATAGACTTTAAACATGTTGGACAAATTTACCAAACTCATAAAATATAAATATGCTATTTATTTTAAATATTGCCCTTGATGTAAGTTGGAGTTTTCAATAATGTTCTGGCCCCCGAGTATTAATGATATGCATGAAGATGATGTCATGTTTCATTTAAAGCCCGTCTGCACTTATAGCTACTTGCGCCCTCCATACAGCCAACAATGCCTAAGCGGTACCCGTTGATCCCCCATGATGCCCTTTTTCTTATGTTGAGAGCTGATTTGATGAGATAACCACCTGCCAGTGACCTTGCAGGGAGGACTCATCCCTCCATGCCAAACTAGTGCAGAGGGGGCTTTAAGAAAAATAAATATAATTTGAATTGCAGGCTTCCATTAGAAGAAAACAATATAGTAATAACGAAAAATTGATATAGTATGATATACCTATTGATAATATGCTGGACCGATGAACTGGCACTACGATCCCTCTGTTCTGTTGTAAGTCCAGGTAAGGTATGGTCGGCAGGACGACACGACGGGCAGCTATCGAGCCGAGAGCAAGGGGTACATGATCTACAGCATGCTCGTACCATGGTGGGTGAGGTCGTGATGAAATAGAAGCTAAATATAACTAGTAGTATGGTCCTTGATAGTAAAGTCATGATATTCATGAATACCCCTCCTTACGGGTCTGCCATCTCCCGGTGTTATGATAGATGGAGTCAACATTCATAATATCGCGTAGAGAAAAGATAAATGCTTCAGATCACTGGAGTGAATAAATTAAAGCTTCCTATCGTGAATAGTCGAAATTCCAACAGAAATATCAAGTGAAAGTCAGGCATTTTCTTTGTCTTGTTCAACCTACGCAATTTCAAAATGGATTGGGGTTTGCATGGTATTGGAACTCCTTCATAGACTAAATCAAAGTAAGGATCAAACAGTAGTCAATCCATATAGTCATGCATTTCTGAGAAATCGTGATGAGTCTTTGTCGATCAGAGCAATTCGAATGAAATCATATTCACTCTAACGACCGACGATAGGAAATACAATCGTTATGATGAGGTACACGTTCTTATATCATCCTGTTTAAAGCACAAACAAACATCGACAGCAAAACTCCATCAAAGCAAGTCGGGCGAATCACATTCAAATGAATGGAATCGGCAATGAAATAAACCGTCAGTATTTTTTGTTTCACACGTGTAAAATATTACATCGATCGTATTTTTAAAGACAGACGTCACCTTTTAAAAATTAATAGAAACGAATTTCATATGTAGCGAGAGTTAGACCGAGATAAACACAATAAAATGCTTAATCAAAGAACAGGCAGCAGGAAATGGTAAGTAGATATACCATTAATAGACCGCTCTGAACGTACAATAATATAATTTTTGTTTTCATCTGTCGCTGATATCGATCGATCCAAACAAAAGAGACGCCAGTTTCATTCACTAAGCGAGCAACAGGTGGTGTTTTTATTTAGGCCTACTTTTGTCTGAACTTTCCTCTCAAATGTCTAAGTTCACGCTCTCACTTTGCTATTAATTGATTTATTTCATTTTTACAGTATTAATGAAGAACAAGCACAGTCGCTTTGTAAGATCAACGAAAAGGACCGAGGAGTGACATTTCCACTATAATCTCACTTTGCTGAATTCAACCATGATATCAATCCAGCATGTTAAAAGTGTAAATCTACCATTTTGAATATGTCATCGGCCATTTAAAATTTAGTTTTAGTTTTAGAGTAAAAGACTATAATCAAAGCTGTGTCGCTATAAATCATTGCAGCCCTATACAATCACATGTAAAATAACAGTTGAAATTAATTGTCAATCTGATCCTGTATTCATCCATCTATCCATAAGAATCGACATTTTATTCATTCATTCATTCATTTATTCATCCATTAATTTATTCATTATTATTCATTCAATATTATTGATCCACGTCCAATTACATAAGGGCAATGGTTTCATCGACCAATCAATCCATCAACAGCACTCAATCCCTTAGAAACACAATCAACCTACCAATACTTCAATCAACCAATCAGCCAGTTAATACATAATCAGTCAATCAATCAGTCAATCTGAAAATAAATAAATAAATTCACTAATCACTCATTCAATCGACCAATACAATGACTAAATCAGTTTAAATGTAATCATACAACCATTGTGTATTTCTTAGTAAAGGAATTAACGAAAAATTCGATTAGTGGATATATTTGTTGTTGTTTTAAAAAATCACATGCAACATCACCACGCCAAATAACGCCATGAAACTAATGAAGAAAAATACATGATATTTAGATATCACGTTACTTTATTACTGACGTTCCCATTTTCATTGCAAATAATAAACAGTCAGATAATCTCGCTCACAATATTTGGTCCACATCATAATAACACTTAAAACATCCTCTGTAACGCGCACCATTGCAATGCTCTAACCTTTTTCGCCACGCAGTTTATCTTTTAGAAACATCAAGCAGTCATGTTAAAAATCATATCAATCTTCTGTTACCAATATCTTTGTCCTTGATATTGTGTTCAAAATGGAATATAGTCATGTATCAAATTTCCTCGTATAGGCTTACATTCTTACTTTTTTATGTCTTTTTTTGCAGTTATTCATTAGCAAAATTAAGAATAATGTGCCAAATGGTCTTCTTATTAGCTGACATCAGAGAAGATGCCTGAAGATCCGTGTCATGTCGGTCTTGTAAATGTCCTTCTCGTGGGTTGTCGGTCTTGCTCCCGTGAGGTCGTTATTGTCGGTCTCATTGGCCGTCATTCTTGGCCCGAAGTCGGTCTCTTGATCAGCAGGATTACAGTCGAACATATTTTTGAAATTTTTTCTGAAATGGAAATGAAGTCTTACACTTTAGAGAAAAAAGTTGCTTTTGAAATACTTTAAAAGCTTGTCATTATATCATTGTGGACTGAAATATTAATTCATTGCCTTTACAGATTAAACCGTCATATCTCATTATTACAGAATAATAAACCGTCATATTTCATGATGAATCACCTGAATGTATTAACATTCAGTCAGTCAAGATCAGTCATTCTTGTAACGAATGTCAGGTTGACTGTTATAAGTTGTGTAGATTGTCATGTCGCAGGTCGTCAATCTTTCCGTTTTCGGGTGTCAGGTTGTGTGATATCAGGTCGTTGGTTGTCACATTGTCGGTTGTCAAATTAGTGGTAGTCAGGTATTATTGTAAAATTGTCAGTTTTCACGACGGCAGGTTGTCATTCTAAGTGTTAAAGGGATGCGCGATGGCTCGACGGTAGAGCAGTGGTGTCGTAACCGGGAGGTCCTGGGTTCGAAACCAAGTCGACTCGCTAGTGTCCTTAAGTAAGGCATTAATCCTCACTACCGTCGGCCCCTTGGTTGCTTACTTACAAGCATACACATGCTTTCTTTATTAGCAGTAAGGTAAAAACTAACAAATTTGTCACATTTCAGGTAGTTATTTTTTGGTTATCTTTTATTGATTTAGACGTTGTCCGTTGTGTAGATGCTAGGTAATCAGTTCTCAATATCAGGTTGTCGGTTATCAGGATGACCAACCATGTCAGGTTGACAGTTGTAAGTTTGTCAGTTGTCAGTTGTCAGAGAGTAGATTTTCAGGTAGCAGGTTGTTCGGTTCGTTGTCAGTTTGGGTTATCGATTGTGAAAATTATTGGTTGTCCCTTTTCAGGTTTTCTGTTTGTCATCAGGTTGTTGGTTTTCGGGTAGTACGTTATCCGTTACCTGGTTGTCTATTCACAGTTGTCAGATTGTGCTTGTCAGGTAGTAAGCTATACGTTCCCGGTTATTGATTATCGAATGTTAACATATCATTTGTGAAGATGCCAGGTTGTCAGTTTTAAAGTTATTTGTCGTCGGTTGTCAGGTTAGTGATTGTCTGTCATCGCTTGTCAGGTTATTGGTTTCCAAGTAGACACGGTAGAAGGTTGCTGCTCGTCGTTACTAGATCGTAAAATTGTCAGGCTGCAGGCTTTTACTTCTCAGTTTGTTAGTCGTCTTTTATCAGGTTGTCCATATCAGGTTGAAAGTTATCAGGTTATCGGTTGTCAGAGAATTAGTTTTCAGAAGCAACGTAATGTAACTAAGTTGTGAAAACTATCAGTTGTCAGAATTCTAGTGGTCATGTGGTCGTTTTATTTTCATATTATTAGTTTTCAGGTTGTTGAATGTTGGATATTCAGACGTCCTTCATTAGCTTGTCCGTTGTCGATGTTAGATGTCGGGTTGTCAGTTGTCAGATTATCAGTTTTCAGTTCTCAGTTTTCAGCCTTTCAGGTTATAAGCTATCATTGACTCGGTTGTTGGTTATTGAGTTGTTGGTAGCTACGTTCGGGCTGCTGACTGGTTGTAATCAGGTGGTTCCTGTACGGTGGTCCCTGTCAAATGGTTCCTGTCAGATAGTTCATGATGACAAATGAAAAATTAATTTACACTAATATCAAGCCAGTGAAGATCAACAATTCTCATGTCAGTCTTCAGATTGTTGGTTGTCAGGTTGCCGACTGTCAGATTATAAATTACCAGGTCGTCAGCTGTCTTGCTGTCGGTTGTCAGATTGTAAGGTATCATGGTATTGGTTATCAATTTGTTGGATGTCAGATCATTGGGTTTCGGTTATAAGGTTATTAAGTTATGTCATCAATTGCCAGGTGGTCAGTTGTCTTGTTGTCAGTTATCAGGTTGTAAGGTATCATGGCATTGGTTATCAAGTTGTTGGATGTCAGATTATTATGGTGTCGGTTGGGGGCTGTTGTATTGTCAATTGCCAGGTCGTTCATTTATCAGGTTGTCAATTGTCAGGTTGTTGGTTGTCTGTTGTCAGTCTTTCTTTTGCCACATGTCACTCACAAGTGACCTGAAAAGTTTTCAGGTCGCTATTTGTCATGGAATTGTTGATACTTGCCAGGTAGTCAGTTGTCAGTTTATCGAGTATCAGGTAGCGATCGTCATCTTGTCACATGATTATTAGTTTTCAAATTACCGCTTGTCAGGTAGTCAGAAGGTTGTTAGTAGTCTGGTAGTCAGGTTGTAACCTTTTACTTTTAAGGTAGTCAGGTCGTGTGGTTGTAAATTTTTCTGGTTGTCTGTTGAATGTTCCTTGTGGTTGGTTGTCAAATGGTTGCTTCTCAGATTGTTACTTGTTTAAATATTGTTCAGGTTTCCAGGTACCAGGCTGTCAGTTGTCAGTGTTGGTCATCAGTTGTTGTTTGTTTGTCAGTTGTTAAGTTGTCAGTCGTCATTTATCATGGTTGTCGGGTAAACCGGGTTATAAAAATGTCGACTGTCAAGTATATTTCAAGTATAGGTTGAAGGTTTTCATGTATTCCCTAGGTGATCATTGACTTGCTGACGAATAGACGTGTTTGTGATGCCTTTTATAACTCTAACATAGTTTGTGTTCAAAACGTAGTTTTCTCTGAAAGAGAATTATCCATCGTGTGGTATAAAATTATATCGAAGATTGATGTCTCAAGCCTAGTTATTTAAATTGCATCCACTCTATGTCATGCAGACGACCTCACGCGTCGCCACGGACCGACGATGCGTTCTGATCTATCGAGGCGTCAGGAGTTTGAACATATTTGTGTTAAATCCGGGATCCTTGGTTAAACAACAGTAATACTCTGGTCTTATTGCCAAACCAACTCCATACCGATTCCAAACTGACTGCATTTTACTCAGCTTTGAGGGGGTAATGTTATATGTTGTTCGATCTGGTGTCGGTCTGGTGTCGTCTCATCGATGTGATTGGGTTATCCAGACCTTGGTCTCATGTTGGTTGAGACAACCAAGTCGCCTTTATATCAGCCAGGGTCAAAGGACAGTGACCTTCATGGCGACCTCTTGGCCGATGTTACTATTGGTGTTCCCTCTCAGCTCCACGTGTGTTTCACCCAAGGATATGGGTAGCCTCGTACCCTCCCGCCAGCGGGAGTAACCTGGAGAGAGAAAAAGAGAAAGAGTGAGACAAAGAGAAAGAGAGAGAGAGAGAGGGAGAGAGAGAGAGAGAGAAAGAAAGAGAGAGAGAAGGAGAGATAGAGAGAGGGAGAGATGGAGTGAAAAAAAGGGAGAGAGAAAGGCAGAAAGATAGAGAGGGAGAGAGAGGGAGAGAGAGGGAGAGAGAGGAAGAGAGAGAAAGAGGAAGAGAGAGAGAGAGAGAGGAAGAGAGAGAGAGAGAGAGGAAGAGAGAGAGAGAGAGGAAGAGAGAGAGAGAGAGAGAGAAGGAGAGAGAGTGTGTGGGAGAGATATTACAGACGAATAATAATTTGGATCATAACTTTTCGGTAAGTTGTACTAAGAACTCGATCGTGAGGAGGGAATTTCTATGAAAAGGGCCTTCTCTTCCGTTCGACAAGTTTCAACCTTGTAATGAGTTGAAACGTTTTTAAATACCTAGTAACTCTCTATCAATCCCAGAGGTTTTGCACCAACTCTTTTTCTGAACATTTTTCTTGCTTGTAAGATTTTTCTTTCTTACATATTACACATGTATATATATCCATTGATCTTTTACTTTGTATTTAGTGTTGTGTGTGTGTTGATATGGGTGTTTGTGAGTGTATGTGTGAAGGCTCCTCCTCTACAATTTGATCTGTTCACTTGTTTGTTGTTTACTTATGTCCTCATGAACTTGAGTCCTATTACCTTGTTATACTTGGTGGTTTCCCATCAAAGCCAAATTTTTTATCATGGATGACAATATTCAAGATTACCTTGATCATGTAGTCAGTGACTGCAAGTATATGGACTGTAGTGATTTTCAATGTAATAACTTAAGTAAAATATCCATTATGCATATAAATGCGAGAAGTCTTTTTAAGAATTATGAAGACTTTTTAGTTTTCTTGTCATGTTTAAAACATAATTTTTCTGTGATTGGAATTTCAGAAACCTGGTTCAAGCAAACAACAAATACGTGTATGTTTGACATTCCTGGATATTCGCTTTTACAAGTTTGTAGATCTAATAAACGAGGTGGTGGGGTATTATTGTACGTCAGGGATGGTATTGATTATAAGTTGCGTACTGATTTATCGGGCGAGCATGCTGGTTTTGAGTCTATTTTTGTAGAAATAGCCATTGATAATGTGAAATCCATTGTTGGTTGTGTATATAGAGCACCTGATAATGATATTGCTTCTTTCATTCATTCTTTTGATTATCATATGCAGGTTATTGGCCGGGAAAAGAAAGATGTCTATCTTATGGGTGATTTTAATATTAATTTATTAAATTGTGATTCTGATGGCAGAGTAAAAGACTTTGTTGATTTTTTAACATCTTTTGGTTTATTTGCTTTGATTACTAAACCGACTCGTATTACTTCTACTACTTCAACATTGATAGATAATATTTTTACAAATTGTATTCAAGATGATTTTGCTTGTGGAATTCTTTGTTCGGATTTGTCTGATCATATGCCCATTTTTAGTATTAATAAAGGGAAGTCTCTTTCAAATGAAAAGGTAAATGTTACAGTTTTTAGACGTGTGATTACAAATGAAAGAGTTCAGAGATTTAAGCAAGATATTCTTACTATTGATTGGTCTCTTCTTTATAGTCTTATTGATGTAGATGATAGTTATAATTATTTTTAAAGAATTTTTGGTAACTTGTATGAATTTCATTTTCCTCTTGTTCGGTTGAGTAGGAAAAAGAAATGTAAAAAACCTTGGATCACCCAAGGTCTTCTGAAATCTATAAATCATAAAAATAAGCTTTATTGTAAATACATTAGACTATATATATATATATATATATACTATAAAAACACCTTGACTAATTTAGTCCGTAATAACAAGAAAAGTTATTATGGTGATGTATTTAAAAGTACACAGAGGGATATACGGAAGACTTGGTTTCATATAAATGATTTACTTGGGAGGGGTAAAAAGGATCCAATACCAGATGAAATGTACCACGGGGAAATTCATTTAAATTCAAATCTAGATAAAGCTGAATATTTTAATAAGTATTTTATTAATTTGCCTGCAAGGATAAGTAGAGAAATTCCACCTGTGCAGACATTATTTGAAGATTATTTGTTGCCTCGGGATAACCCATCCTCTCTATTTTTTAGACCAACAACTGTGCATGAGATTGTTAATTTTGTCTTAGATTTGAAACCATCTAAGTCATCTGGCTCAGATGATATTTCTCCTAGAGTTATAAAAGATTGTATGCATGTTATTGCAGGTCCGCTTTGTGATATATTCAATAAGTCAATGTCTCAAGGGTTCGTTCCTGATAAGTTAAAAATAGCAAAGGTAGTTCCAGTTTATAAAAAGAATGATCGTAAATGCATTGAGAATTATAGACCAATTGCCTTGTTACCAATATTTTCAAAGATTCTTGAGAAATTAGTCTACAAAAGATTAAATGAGTTTTTGCTTCTTAATGATGTTTTGATCCCCCAGCAATTTGGCTTCCGTAAAAATTGCTCCACTACTATGGGTGTTTTAAATTTGGTAAATACAATAATATGTGCAATTGACAGCGGGAATTATTGCCTTGGAATATTTTTAGACTTGTCAAAAGCATTTGACACAATTGATCATGATATACTCTTAAGAAAGCTCAATCATTATGGTGTTCGAGGTATAGCATTAAATTGGTTTAAAAGTTATTTGGAAAATAGATTACAATTTGTTGTCGTTAATGGTGCCAAGTCTCAATCTAGCAATGTGAAGTATGGTGTACCTCAGGGATCTGTTCTTGGCCCATTGCTGTTTTTGATTTACATTAATGATATTATTAATTCGTCTCAATTATTTACATATTCTCTTTTTGCTGACGATACATGTTTGTTATATTCTCACAAGAATGTACACTCTCTTATGCAGTCAGCTAATACTGAAATCTGTAGACTCTTTACATGGTTTTGTTGTAACAAACTGTTATTGAATACTGGTAAAACTCAATGTGTAATATTTAGGTCTAGAGGGAGGAAAATCCCTGAAAATATTCACCCCTTAGTTGTTGGTGGTCAACAGATCAATCGCAGTCAACATGTGCTATTTCTTGGTGTTACGGTTGATGAATATTTATCATGGAAAGAACATCTTGATAAAGTATGTACTAAAGTGTCTCGCAGTACCGGAGTAATATCCAAACTTCGTTATTTCCTCCCCCAATACACCTTAGTTACTTTATATAATGCTATTATTATGCCTCATTTGATGTATTGTAATATTGCTTGGGGTCACACATTTAGGACCCATGTACATAAGTTGCAAGTACTTCAAAAGAAAGTTGTTAGGTATATAACAAATTCAGAATATAGAACACCTAGTACTCCTTTGTTTTTGCAACTGCATATTTTGCCTTTTGATGAATTGGTATCTCTTAATTGCTTAATATTTATGTTTAAATGTCAATCACTCCAGTATACATTTTTTACTAAATGTGTTTGTGGAAAACTCTTCCATCCATCATTATCATACTCGTCAGAGTAGCCTTGTCCATCAGTCATACGCCAGGACCCATACTGCCTTAAAATCATTTAGAACTGTCTGTGTTAAAAAGTGGAATAAGTTACCCCTTAATATAATTAGTATTACTACATTGTCTCGGTTTAAAATATCTTGTACAAAACACCTTTTCGACAGATTGCTATCAGATACATGAATGTATTATAAAACAAGATAAGGTAGCCATGTATGAAGTGTATGTTATGTGTGTGTGTGCGTGTGTGTGTGTGTGTTTGTGTATGTGTTGTAATTGGGGGGGTGGGGGTATACTCATCTGCATAATTTGTTATGTTGTTACTATAGTTGTTACATTGTTACATAAACATGAGTTATACTCGTTGTAAATATGTTACTCCTTGCCATTATCTGCCATTATATACCTACTGTATAGTCTACTATGTAAAGGGGCCCCGTTCACAAGCTGTGCTTCACTGGGGTCCCAAACCTATCATTCTTGTGTTCCTTGCTGTTATATCTTATATCATTGTTTATGTTTGATTTGGTTTGAATAAACTTGAACTTGAACTTGAACTTGAAAAATAAACACAAAGTCAATAGTACCGATAGCCTTGCCCATCAAATTGTCTAAATCTGCGAGAAAGAGAAGCTGAAGTAGATGCGGTTTATTTTGTGCTCGGTCATGCGCCCTCTATACACATAGTTTGGCCAAGTTAGTTTCAATTGGTCACATCATGGCCTATATTCTCTTGTATCATGCTTGCCTAACAAAGCAGTATTCGTGTGCCCAACTCGAATGAACCGAGTTGGCCAAACTCTCCTAATATAATCAATGGCTCTGATCCCGTGCTGTGTCATGCGCCATCTATAGGCGTAGAAAGAATTGGTTGGGTTCAACTATAATGCACTACCACTATCCGACTTGCAAAATTTGTAAGCAATGAACATGTTCATATCATGATGATAATACTTGGGCTTGCGAATCAGTTGTACTATGCATACTTTCACTAGTTAGCAGGGGGCATTCAGTTTTGCATGGGGGAGGGGAAAGACGCTTTTCTTCCGCCTATTCTACAAGTATTTGTGTCATGTTTTTTAATATTTAAAAAAAAAAAAAAATCTGAACAGAGAAGTCGTTTTACATTGCTTGCGCACCATCCCGACTCAAAACACATGCAACCACAGGAATAGCAAGTGTGTAACCATTTCCTTGAATACATAACTTGCCTGTAACCCCCTCCCCTCCCCCACCCTCATTAAATATGATTTTAATTTCCTGTGCACATGTATAATTCACCTTTAAAGCACCGTTGAAGGCCGCATGATGCCATAACGAAACGGACGCATCTGGTGTAGCCGTCCCGGTACTGTCGGCTTAGAACACAGTAGATTAGAGGGTTGAAAAGCCCGTTTAATGTGGTACTCATCAAGGCATAGACAGCTATCAGCTCGCTTACACGGATGCCACATTGGGTAACGGTTAGAACGATCTGTGGAGATGAAAGAAAAGAGAAGAAAAAAAGGTGTGATTAGTTGTTTTTGCTACGAGCATGACCAGGGCGAAGAACTGTGAACATGGGGAATACAAACCTTCAAATACGCCATAATATCCTGCAGCGCTCCGCAGACAAAATTGACATGAAGTCTTTCTAAACTGGACTGAAGGAAGTCTGGGATCCTAGGCAAGGAGAAAGTTCATCTCAAGTCCGTTACAAGGTAATTAGTAAACCATTATCACAACATGATGATTGCTCCTGACAACCACAAAACACATCAACATTATTATACAAACAAACCACGTTTCACTGTGACTATTGACTGTGATGTTTTTTGTTTAAATAAATCTCTTTTATCTTCATCTTCTCATTCTGCTCACGCGCATAAATTAACATTTGCCGTTGAATTATTTTCCCCTTGTTAGTACAATCAAACCTGTCTTTTAAGGCCATCCGAGGGAAACAGAAAATGTGGCCACTGTAGACAGGTGGCATTGTTAGACAGGTTCTACCAGACACATTTCTTTCTTGAGGGGAACAACATGCATGGCTACTGTAGACAAGTGGCATTCATACAGAGATGACTACCATGACAGGTTTGACTGTAGAAAGTGAAAGAATCAGTGAATGAATGAATAGATAATCACCATGATGTAGCGGTAATGGCAATAGTGTACACTCAGTAATACACTGTGTATTTATTTTGAGAGACAGAAGGGTGTCAATTCTTATCCTTTAACACGAGTTAGGACCGCTCTGGCTACCAGCAGTCGATGAGGATAATAATTGTTTAGTGTTGGTTTCGTCGGATAATATAATACTTTAACTTTGCGCCACTATCAACCCACTGACCACCTTTAACGCTCAGTTAAAAAAGTGATTTATATGATGTATAGAAAGTGAAATGTCAATGGTTGTCTGTCTCACTCAACATTACGCGCACCAATTATCCTGCACGCTGATTGGCTAAACGCCTCCCGGGCATTATATTAATTTACCCGCTATAGATAAGAGACGGAAGAGAGCATGGGCTAATATCTCTGATCTACAAAAATGCCGCCTTAACACTGGAACACATCCATAGGAGAACGATGTTGAAAAATTGAGAAGTGGCAACTTTCTCCTGAATATGAGAACCATTCGGAGTTACTCGTGCTTGTCGTGGATAACATTTTACACGTTCATTAAGTTGATTGGTTATTAAAGTTTAATGGCATTTCGTGAGTTTTCTTATTCTGCCTCAGCGGTTCTTCACCTCTGCGTCATGACCCTCGTTATGCCCATAAGATCGCTCGAGTTTGTAACGGGAATAAGCTTACTGAATTTAGCACTAATGAAACATATATTTCTTTTTAATGTAGATTTTAATCATAGGAGAAAGCATCTGACAAAGAATGGATTTGTTAAGAGGAAAAGATGGAGGACCGGGGGTGATCAAGGCACTGCGTGATTTTAATCAATGATATCAATTGAAACTATGGTCTTGTGTCATTAAAAACTTGAAATACATCATACATGTTCATACAGTTTATATTTTAAGAACAAACCTGAAGTTCATACTGTACTTAAAGATAAACTTGAATTCTGGTAAAAAAAAGGAAAATTAGTTCTCACAGAATCAAACAAAACTTACACTGAATTTTCAAGATTACAAATAAATGACATGTGCCAAACAATTTTGAAAGAAAATGTGTACTGGCTGAGTAATGAGCATAGAAAGATAAGGAAATCAAGGTAGTACTAGCCCCGTCACCATTGTGTAGTCTCATATATATCTTTCTGTGTACAGTGCTTGTTACTTTACCAAGACTGGGCCAAATTTCTTATCATTTTGATGATCCCAGAACCTTGCAGTGCACACCAATACTTACATGCTACATGATCAACTCTTTCTGATCCATTCCACACCTTTTCTTTTACGATGCAATCGCATTACCACAACTCACCTTTATCTTTAAGCACTCACAATATCTGGACATTAGATCTTGGGATAATGTATCAGGTTTTCATAAAGTCGATGTCTAATTTGAGTCTAAAGCACGTCTCATTCAAACAAACAATATAAGATCACATTGTATTTCCGTGAAATGCACAGACACACCATTATATTATTGTTTCCTTATGGGAGAACGGAAATCTAATAGACAGTATTCATGACTGTTTTGGGCCTCGTTCAAACGATTCCTCGATAAGATGTTCATACAGTTTTTTTATTTTAAAAACAAACCCGAGGCTCATACAAATCACTCATAATGTCTGGACTTTAGGTCTGGGGATCGATAGTGTATCAGGTTGTCGTAAAATCAATGTCTAATTTGTTTCTCAAGCACGTCTCTTCCAAACAAATAATATAAGATACTGTATTTCCGTGAAATGCACAGGCACACTACTTTATTATTGTTCCCTTATGGGAGAGCGAAAATCCAATACACAGTATCCATGACTGTTTTGGGGCCTCGTTCAAACGATTCCTCGAAAAGATGGACTCCCATCTGCACTGGACAATCGTCAAGAGACGCTATGATCCACGTATCGCCTCCGCAGCATATTGCATTGATGAGGATTGGGATACCGCGAAATGACGACACAACATGTACTATACAAGCATAACTTTCCGTGAATCTCATCACTGATATAAATGCAGGTGTAATTTCTATATCAATTATTTTGGAAAATTGTAATATGTTCATAGTATTTTGTCCTGGAACGGTTTTGATCGTAGTGATTTTATCTGCTCAATAGACATTGCAGAATCCATTTCAAAGAATTCGTCAAATGAACAAGTAGCTCCCGAGGACACCCCGCACCAACATTTTCTTAAATTTATATGCCTTATATCCGAGTGAACGTGAGGACAGTATTAACCAGCTCAAATTGATAAAGTAGAAAAATGAAGCTCAGCTTGGAGGGGAGCAAAGACAAGTACGAAGGGGGGGGGGGTGTTTCACAAAGATCCTAAGTTGAACTTATCTCTAAGTTGGACTTGACAATTATGGAAAGCTGTTAGCATCTTTGAAAATATTTTGTAAAAGTAATTTTGAGAGGCATAACAAATATTGATTAAAATCATTCATATTTTATATTTTTAAGAAGATTTTATGTTCTTCATATGGAATTTATGAAAAGTCTAAAATACTTGAATTTTCTATTTTGAATATACATTGTTTAAAGGACACAAATGGCTCTTCATAAATTTGAAGTCCAACTTCAAAGAGTTAAGTTCGACTTATGATCATTGTGAAACACCCCCCAGATCTTGGTTCACCATTCGTGCAATGACCTTATCTACGGTAGATGTGGAAGAAGTATTAATCAAATCACTCTCTGTCTTTCCCTCTCTCTGTGTTTCTGGCCCTGTCTCTGTCTCCGTCTTTCTTTCTCTGTCACCCTCTCTCTGTCCCTCTCTGTCTCTGTCATTCTATCTGCCTCTTTCTCTCTCTTTCCCTCTGTCTGTCTCTCTGTCTTGTATTTCTGTCTGTCTCTCTGTCTTGTATCTCTGTCTGTCTCTGTAATGACAGAGACAGACCGTTGTCTCTACCGTTGTGTCTCTCTCTGCCCCTCTCCTCTGTCTATGTCTCTTATCACCGGCTCTCTCTCCTCTATTTACTCGCTGTCCCTGCGGGTTTGTTTACCTCTTTCTTTCTCACCCACTCTCGCTCTCGCTCCCCCTCTCCCCACTCACAGCACCTCACTTTATCCCTTAGTTCTCCCCCTCCCTCTTCTCCGCTCCCTACCCCGCTCTTTCTCCTCTGCGTATGCTGTAAATGGTGTACATTCGTCGCTAGTAATCTCGATCATTTCTTACATTAAGAGTTCTTCCTTCACGATTCAAGGTTCATGATTTAATGAAACATATCCAGATGGATGAATTAAGACATTGTTTTACAGATAAGGAAAAGGAAGCAGCATTTACAAAAGTAGAATTACAATGAATGATATGTATATGCAGAGAATTAATATATATGTATATGCCAGGTAATACAAGTATAGAATCAATTTTAACAAATGTTATCGAAATCCAGCTATGATTACGTTTCTATATATAATTTCATTTGTTAGAATAAACAATGATTTATGCAGGCTGCGAACTCCCTTGATAAATACTTTTTCTCCCGCAACCTCTCTGTTAATTCTCACCTAATACCTCTGACAACTAATCTCTATATACTTTGTATAACTTTGAATCTGACAGTGTATTGCATTACGGATTGTCAGCTCATCATATCGAATCACATGAATAACCAGCACACATGCATTCATGCTGATCAGCTCCATTACTACTTCATGTCCTATCCACATGAATATCATTATCATGTGGAGAATGTATGTACTCTACAAACATTTTGTTGTGAGGTAATTGGATGCTAGCTGAGTAGATTGCTCAAATAACAAGAAACACAAACTCTAAAATACCTTTCTAAAGTGTGTTCAACATGAATGTGTTACACTACGTGGGGTTATTGACATGACAAATTCTACGCTCATTAATGTATCAAAGGTAATAAGCGGAGAATCAAAGTTTTGTTTAAATCATGTATTTTATTTAAAATCATAATGCTAGTTAATCCCAATCCATTGATTTTTTAGCACAAAGTACATGATTTGATTCTCTTTCATATGACATCAAACTCATGGTAGTTTATGTTTTTTTCAAGACATTATTTACAAAGTACTATTTCTTTCTCAAAAGGGCCGCTTTTTGGATGTCCCCTCCGCTTAAAGGGTAACACAGAAAACAAAAGTCTGAAATGTATGATAACATCTTTTGAATAAACAAGGTGTGCTTAATTTGTGAATTAGAGGGAACCAGATCCCACTTTTATGACTTTGACCCTTCGCTTTTAGTTTAAAGCTAAATCAAAGTTATTCCGATCTATAAAATTATAATGAAAACGTCTGTGTCCTAATACCATAAATTAAGCAGTTATGTTTTTAGAGAAGAAATTCATTCAATAGGCATGGCTTTCTCACTAAAAATACACTATAGTACTGTTAGGGAATATACTATTTATGAACACACGTTGTGTATCACTTTTTCTTCTACGTTTCATTCTTCGATATGTAGTATTAAAGTCATTCCTGGGGGCGTTTCACAAAACTTGTCATCAGTGAAAAATGACAATTTGTGTTATAAGCTACTGAAATCCTTGCTTCTGATCGGTTATCAGCAGATTTGTCACTGATTGTTGTTATTTGTCATTGAAAAAAGGCTTTGTGAAACGCCCCCCCCCCCCTGAACATCTGCAAAAAAGAACGCACACTAGCTCTGTTCATTTCACACTTTGTCTAAACATTGTATATGTACCATATGCCAAAAATGTTGACCCCCTGCAGAGCCTTGTGAATGCGACCTTGACCTGTCTAGCTGGATGACAGCGAGACGTCGAGGAGGATGACGATACACCAAAACAAGATTCCATACACCACATGACACCGTCGTCGTTCATCTCCGCTATGTGCTCTGTTTAGCAAATCGAGAGTTCCGTGACACAAAGACATAACTCTATATTTTGCCAAAATGCGTATTTTATATCAAAATGTTCAGAAAAATGTGGGCTTTCCGGAAAACACAAAGACTTAACTCCACCCAACACCCCATTGAAGTATATGACTAGAGAAACATAGACTTAACTCAAAGTGCTCAGTGACACATAAACCATTTTTTCTCAAAAAGGGCCAAAATGGAGTTACGTCTTTGTGTCACTGACCCCTCGAACTGGTTACGCGCAAACATACGGATCTTTTATCCATGGTGACACATTATTGAAGCATCAAGTTTTTAGAGCTAGAAGATAGAATGGACAATAACACGGGAAAAGATATCACGGGAAAAGGAGAGCGGAATGGGTCTCTAAAACTTATGTTCATGTTTGTCACACCAATTCTTTTCTGTCCCTGGAAAGGTTAAGGTACCATCTGGTTATATAACGACAAGTTTCCATCCCTGTCAGCAAATTTACAATTCTGAACATCCTTAATCAAATTTTTATTCTTAATTGTGTAGATTTAAGCAGACTCTTAGTACACAGTCATGACATGCTGATTAATCTAACCATCAACGTGTGTGAGAGTCAGGGTGGTTCATCGTTATAGTCTGATATTATTTATTTATCATGCAATTGTTGATCCGTGGTCTGACATTTGGATGTAACTTGTAATGTTTAGAAATGGAAATTTTTGAATAGAAATATTCCGTGTTTATATAACGCTTATTAAATACACCGACCATGTCTCTAACCGTTTAGCAGACGCGTTATTACCCTGGTCATCGGATTCCGCCTTGCCCGCAAAAATGGATGAACATTCTCCACTCCCTGGGGAGCATTGTAGCCAGGTGCCATTTTTACAGACGCTCACATTGAGCAATCTACATTAACATTCGCATCCTCGTTAGTGCCAGGATGGGATGTGAACCCCGTACCTTGAGATCTACATTCTGGCGACTTATAACAACTAGACTACAAAACCTCTACACCTCTACTTCTAAAATGTTTTATAGCTTTCAAATAGTATAAAATACTAAAAAAAAATAATATAAAAAGTATAAAATACGATTATTCATTCTCTGGATCAAACAATTTTTGCTAGTATGATCACTAATGATTGGGCTTACTAGCATAACCATACACCATACACAAAGATGTCCTCAAAGTAGATGTTATGTTATACATTTATCAAGACAGTATTTATGGGCAAATCCCGAAAAAAAATATCGAAGAAAAACTCTGTACACGCTAAAGATATTTGTTATGAAAGACAACATTCGATTGTGACAAGGTTCAGTCGTACAGGATTACCATTGGTAAGGATATATTGGAGAAGAGAGAGAGAGAGAGAGAGCAATCATATTGGGCAGGCAAGTATTAGCGTCCAAGAATTAAACGACTTGCTCGCATCACTTTAAGATTGGAAGGGTACTAACAAATGACCGGCACTATATTGCGACCACGTTTCTCATAACCTTCGCGTCTAACCAAGATCTTTCTTTATCGCAATTGAGTAGAGTGGTATTGAATTGTGACCTGAATCTTGAAGATGTCAACAAATTCGAGACGAACTTTGCAGACAGCACAAGGTCCTTGACTTTTCTGCCCTTCATCTACCATCTACCACTCTTTCCCTTGTCCCTCCGTCACCCTCCCCCCCCCCCCCTCCCACCACCCCTTCTAAAGTCTTTTCTGTGGTTAAAAAACGTCAGTATCAAAACCATCTTTGCAATACAATATTCTAGCCATATTATTTTCTTCTCTTCTATAATAGATAGTATTTCGTTACAACTTACCGTCTGTAATTGTCACGAAACGGGGTAAGAAAAAAAAGTACGAATAGAAAAGAGGAGGTGACATTTTCGATAGAAAAGAAAGATAGATATATCTTTCCCCCCCCCCTTCTCTCTCTCTCTCTCTCTCTCTCTCTCTCTCTCTCTTCCTCTCTTCCTCTCGCGCTCTCTCTCTCTCTCTCTTTCTTTGTGGTTTACTTTACTCCTGCTCTCTCGCTCCCTAGCTCTTTCCAACTCACACCACTCTCTCTCTACTTTTGCAATAATGTTTGTCACTTATTTCTCAAGCTAGGCTAATGATACATTTCCACAATGTCCATATCCCCTTCCCCATTATTCTTCAACATGCCGCGGGATAAAAACAAATTTCCTTTCTTGTTCGTCTGTTGCCCCCGCGGTTCAAGGCACTTTTAGGCGCGCGATTGCCAGCACTTTACACCCATCGTCCGATAGCAATCGTCTTCATTTTCCTCCTCTGGTCTCATCTTACCACCAGATGAAATGGGATCATACTACTCTATCGACCAGATATAATAGTAACCCAGTCAAAAAGCAGGTAATGAGGTCTCTCTCCTTGCCCTCTCCGACTGACTAACTTCCGAGAAAGATTGGCATCTTGACCGTATCTTCCGTTTGCAGACGATTCGGTCGTTCTTAAAGTGACTCGGAACATTGTTGAATGTTGATGAAAAAAACTGTATCATTTTTGAATAAAATGTTACTTATTATATTCCTTCTACTGTACTAAAAAAGAATGAAACGCCGATAATACCAAACAACAACAACAACAACTAACCTTCTAACGTGCAAAATATCCTAAAAGAATTCTCAAACTACAAAGATATTTATGGTTTTCTTTGAAGGCGTCACTGTGCAACACCCTCTTACAGTAAATTCGCTCAGCCATTTTTGAATTTTCCTTACCGTTTTTTTCCATGAAAAAAAGGCATAAGATTGGCTTTTAGATATCTTTCAGCACTTCAATGTATGGAATGGTATAGAGGCAATTCATCGCTTTGTGACAATTCACATTCACCTAAAATTTAATTAAATTGCAATAATATAGTTGGGATAATTAAGGAATAAATCAGATCAGTTTTCTCCAATTTGTTATCATCAATAATGGTTTGTGTTCACTCAAACTTTCCGATTATCTTTATTGTACATCTATCATTGAAGTCACTACCACCATTTTCTTTCATCTCGACAATGTTAGCAAGTCCCTCTAACGCTCACAAACTCATCACTCCCTCTTGGCTAATTTCGGAGGCATTTTCAAACATCTGTGAGTTGAAAGTTCGATTTTCACTTCTGTTGAAAAGGAATTGTTTTCAAAACAACATCATTTACAGATAACTTGTTATTGCTTATATTATCCAAAGTCATAAAAAGTGAGACCTGTTTCTATAGTGGAGTTTTAAAAAACAGATTAATGATGATGTGAGCGTGTTTAGAAAAAAAAACTTCTCTTAGATCCCACTATTAAGACTGAAAAAGTCTTTCCCCCACGCAGACTACTTGTGTTACTAATAAATGTTTAATCCACTTTTAAAAGATGATTGACACTGCAGAAAACTGAGTTTAAAATGTTAACGTTATTTACAAGCATCATTTATATCTTCAGAGACTCTTCTATCTCCAGACATCGTTCGGCTTTCAGACCACGATAGCATCTCGCTGTGCCTTTGGGGTAAGAGAAAGATGGAGTGACTGATCTTGGTCAGATATCGGAAGGAAATTTGTCAAATGTTTAGCTTCTGACAGAATTCTTCTCTTTTGAAACCTTTTCATACTCTGCTTTTGTCTCATCACTGCAGTAGCGCTTGTCTTTGGTATCTTCATGAGATTCCTTCTACTATGTATATACCACAATTTTCATCTTAAACTTCTCGAAATGTTAATAGGACGAAACATGAACGGCCATTTTAATTTTTAACAGAAAAGGTGAAACACTTTTGAACGATTTTCTTGGTTCTCTAACACTTATTACTTCAGCAGCTGACTTTTCATTATGAAATGAGCTGAGCCTCGTATGCTCATCTATATCGGGTAATGGCGCATTCTTTATGTACTTTTCGTAGAACATAAAACTTTTATAGCAGCACCGATGATTTCCTAAAAGAAATAAATTTGATATACCTTGGTAACAGGTCGTCCTCACCTCTGCCACAGTACGGTCACACGTGCGGGTAACAAGAGGGTAAACCTATCCTAATTAATTTACGGTCTTCATCTAAGATTCCACGAAGACTGTGCTCTATTGGACACCAGGATATCTGGGAAGCAAGGTGTGTTTGCAGAGGAAGCCATCTCCTTCCTGTAAGAGGGACCTCGGGTAAACAGACCCCAAGCCCTCTGGAGCTAGGAGGAAGTATCATCTGGACGGCTAGAGGGTAGCATTGATACCACGAAAGGGGTGAAAGAGGGTGTACCTAAACACCGATTTACTGGCTGGTCTTCATAAGGACAGATCAGTGTTCTTTATCTTATGGATTGAAAACTTGACATCAAAACCATATTAGTCCCTAGGTATAGGGAGTGAAGAAAGAGTTAATTTCCAATTAAAAGGAAAAAAACGATCGGAAAGACTTTCCAGAACTCAACCAACTCGAGGACGATTTCAATTTTTAAAAAATAGTGTATCTAATAGAAAATCATGTTCGGGTTACTCAATGCGTCGTAAAACTTGCAACATTTCATTTGGTGATAGACAAGGCTCTCGAAATAGCCTAACGTTGATTTTTCTAAATTCTTTGCGATCATGTCATGGGGGAAGTCATTTTATATTAAAAAAAAATAATAAAAAACAGATCTATTTATAATCATTCAATTTGCTGTGAAAAGTAATAACTGACAATCCTAGAATGAAAAACATACTCGCGACCCGGGATTCGGTGAGTAGGTTTCGAACCCGAAATCTCCCTGTTCCACGATCGGGGTTTCTAACCATTAGATTATTATTGCGGCTACAAACACAATAACCCACCTTTCCTTCACGATTTAACTTCTCATTCTATGTCATAATTCATTAGACATGCGGGCTATTAAAAGGTCTCGATGACTACAGAGTATCCATCACTATTCCGAACAAGCTTTCGACCCCTCCCCCCCCCCCCCCAACGCCACCGGTGCATTTCGCCCTATATGCCCCAGTTGTCCATGGCCTCTGGGAGAAGGCAAGCAAACAATGTCCGGGTGAAAAGTAGCAGAGACGTGTCATTTGAGGAACAAACCTGCAATCAGAGAACGTGATTCTTGCTGGATCCTTGTCTGCTGTTTGTTGCGACCATTCTCCAGCACCTGGGTATCTTCGAGCGAGCCTTTGCTCCTAATTGAATCAACGTGTTTGGATTGCCTCGGTCAGGTTATTCACTACGGATCAAATGGCTGGGTATATTCAAGAACACTTCTACTATATTTCAGGCTTTGTTGAGACGTTATTCAATACGGATCAAATGGCTGGGTATTTTCAAGAACACTTCTACAATGTTTCAGGCTTTGTTGAGACGCTATTGAATGGGATAAGGAATTCAAAGCCATTCATTTTTTTCCAAGAAGAAAAGTAGTTACTATAAATAATCTGAGACGTAGTTTGTGCATTTATTATCAAAATTGATGATGATGATGATGATGGTGATGATGATATTAGTTATAAAATAATAATAGCATATAACAATAATACCAAATGATAATAACAATTATGATTATAATAATTATGATAAAAATAAAAATAATGACAAAAACCAACAACAAAGAACAATAACAATAAGACATATGTTAACGCGCATAAATATGGTACGTTTCTAGGCTTCATGGCCTAGTGCTGTTGTCCTTCATTATTATAACAATTACTTCTTTAATGATGAACACAAAAATTGTATTTTCCATGAAGGACAAGGATGATGATGAAGATATAGTGTCTACTTGGAAGTTGATGAAGCGAATACGATTTAAATAATCTTCATTACTATTTGCATATTCAAAGTTACGTAATCAAATTTCATCTTACAAATATTAATCTTTATCAATCGTTATCGTTTCCATTAAACGTGAACGTTTGGAAAGCCACATAAAAATAAAAAAATAAATATAAATAAATAAATAATATAAAAATTCGACCAACCAGGGGCCCGTTTCATAAAACTTGTTATCTATATAAACAAATGCTAAATTTCTATGACAAATGTGCTCTGAGCCAATCAGATGCGGCTATGATTTCAGTAGCTTATAACAGTAGCTTGTAACTTGTTATTGATATCAAGTTTCATGAAACAGGGCCCAGAAACATGCCACACGAATCATTCTATAATCCTTGTCCTAGAAAGCAAGAGGCGATTGAAAAAAGTATCAGGGCAAAAGAAAATAACGAATATGCAACAGCGACAGTAAATTTGATAGAGCGGTTGAAGAGAATAAGAGCCGGTTTTAGGTTTCCAAAAGAATTGTTGGGGAAAGGTGCATTAACTTCATCATCCAGCGAAATACAATGTGGTTGCAACACGAAACGTCATGAATGATGGGTGGATAGGTCTGTTCACATTACTTGATATTGTACACTCGTAAAATGGCTCTCTCTCTCTCTCTCTCTCTTGCGATGTCCGGTTTTCCCTTGTGTCTTTTCACTTTTCTCCCCCTTCTCCCTTTCCCTTTCTGAGTTCGCATGTAAAATGTGTGTTAATTTAACTTCTGCACGTACTAAAATTGTACATGATTACATTTAATTGTTTTATCAAAATGTATATCACACGAAAGATATCCTGCTTGTCATGAGGCGGTCTTCTCTCTTTTAGTTTGTTCCGCCCTAAACCTAGCTTATTTATTCGTAACATTTATGTTTTATTAACACTTTTTTTGTATCTTGAAATCTTATTTTTCATGGTATCTTTGGCAAAAAGGCTTCTGATTTTAAAAGTATTGGGAAATAAAAAATAAATAGTTTTTTTTTCTTCACCGTTTACTACATTTTAAATTTTCCAGCAACAAGTTGTAGGTCAAACTTCGATGTGATATCATAATTATTTGCCCTCTTCTTTGTGTTTTATATTGCATTTCCGATGCATTTCATCAGGCGTGTTGCGCCTACGTTGAATATTGACCGAACATAAGAATGTTAATGACCGGAGAGAGACCGTTTTCCTTCGAAAAATATTATTAAGGAAACACTTTCAGATCACTCTCTTCAGGATTGTGTACAATCCATTAAAATCTTACCGGCGTCCAAGTCGAATTAAGTGATTTAATTTCTTTTAAGGCTAATCTACCGGCATGGTTGATCTCATGTATGAGTAGGAGAAGAAAAAAACTTGTGGCAGTGTTAATATCTCCGCTTTGCAGTCGTAAGAGGGAAATAGTGAACAGGAAATTGCGATTGAAATGGAACAGAACGCGGCACAATTATCTCAGCCACAACCCCGGCGGCCATGGGCGCTATGTCTCCTCCTACGAAGTACTTTCTTCCACAGAATGTCACAACAGACAATAGACCCAGATCGATACGCTCAAATTGGTTCTCTACCTTGTTGATACTTATACTGGGGTGCGGTGAAGTATGTTGGATACTTTTGAGGTGTTCGGTTGCTTTTTGTGGAATACATCAGTTAAATTGGGAGAAAGGATTCAGAAAGGACTGAGACAGAGAAAGGATTTAGACAAAGAGAGAGAGAGAGAGAGAGAGAGATATCGAAACGAGAGGGAGGAAGGGCAGTATGAATAAGAATCAGAAAGAAAACACAGATACAAATTGGTTCTGTAATTGGACGACTGATATTGGAAATGCCTAAAGCGCAACGGAGAGAAGGAAAATGGGAATGGGTGTGTTTGTGGGGTTTTACGTGGGAGGATATGGTGTGTGCATGCGCTTGTGCGCCTGGTAGCCGTAGGGTGTGTTCATTGGTGTGTGTTCGTGGGTGTGTGTTTGTGGTGCGGGTGTGTTCGTGGGTGTGTTTGTGGTGTGGGTGTTCGTGGGTGTGTGTGCGTGGTGTGAGTGTGTTCATGGTGTGGGTGTGTTCGCGGTGTGTGTGTGTGTGATTTGGGTGTGTTCGCAGATATACAGGCGGTCTGGGTGGGGCCATACATATGGCAGTGTGGGTTCGAGGGTTCTGTGCGTCTGGGTAATGAAAGAGGCCCACGAATAAGCGGAAACGATGTCAAGGGTTGCAGGAAAAAAAATATTGGTAAATCCGTTCCTTGTGACTGTGACATCCACTCGAGAAACTGCAATCTTTCAAAATGAAGCGAAAGAGGAAATATAATTGCATGAGGTAAACCTATTTGTAAAAGAGCAACAGTTGCTCCTCCGAATTCTGTTCACGTAAAACAACTAGAGCCAGAAAGAAGGGTAAAAACAAAGATCTAGTAGTGGATAAGCAAACAAAAGACACTACTTGGTTTAAAAAGAGTTTATACACTTCACAATGGCCTATTCTTGATCTCGATAATCATTGAACAAAAATGAGTATTTTCCCCTTAAAATCACAACTTTGCCTTCCACATATATCCATTCACCCTCTTCAACATGCGAAAAACTTTGTACACAAAATAAGATGTTTTGATGGATAGGAATATCGTCCTTGTTTTCACGAAGTGACGGTAGTGAGGAAAATCGTAACGCAAAGTGAATGCAATTTTTTTCACTACCGTCACTTCGTGAAAACAGTGACGATATATTCTATCTTTGTATCTTGTAAGATTATTGTGTTTTTTGTATCAAAATATCCTCTGAATTGGGAAAGTATTTAGCAAAATAACCGAGTTTCCCGAGCCGGAACATTTCATCATGTAAGACTCCGCATGAAGCTTTTATAACAGGTTCATTCTATAGAAGACAGCAGTTTAATTTGTAAAAAATAATTTAACGAAATGATTTGGCATGCTGGAAACCGGACTGTCTAGCTGGAGATGCCCAACATTACTCATCAAACAATTTACACTGAGTATTTCTTTCAACTATCAAAATTTTAGAAATGCTTGAAACTCTGCATGTAGAGAGTGTTCTTGTAATTGAACACTCATTACATGAAACAGTACTATATATTTCAACGAATATATAATTCAAAATCGATTTTGTGCAGTCCTATGTAAATTTGACTTAAGACCGGCCATTTTCAGATATGCCCTCATATTCACAGAATGATATGATATAAAAACCAACGTCGTTAAGTCTGAATTTACATCCCCTGAGCGCCCGTTAAAATGAAAATTATTTGCCATTTCTATTATAATATAACACATCGCATTGTTGCGAGAGGCGACTCGAAAGACAAAATGCATACGGGGATCTGTTTAAATTCCGAGAATCAATTGTCATGGAGACCGTTATCTATAATACCCATTGCGTGCTAGATCCTAAGCCTGTAAAGGTTCACTTCGGAATAGTTTCACGATTTTTTTTTTGTCAGGATTCAAAATGCACTTATCTCCTTCTTATATTCAAATGAACACAAAGTGAAATATGAATTTACATATGGAGGAATTGAGATTTTGGCGGAAAGCGCATTATAAGTACCTTTATTATTATTATTATTATTATTATTAATATAGGGTTGCCAGTCATGAAAGTAACATAACGATATAATCCACAATATATAATAAATATACCCTCAAAAACTAAAAGGAGAGAGAGAGAGAGAGAGAGAGAGAGAGAGAGAACAAGAAAAACAAGGAAATAAAATAAAACAAGGAATATTGAAAAAAAAAGGAAAATATACGTCAAGTGTTACGAATCATGTTGCACAGCAGAATTTCTGTTGTGCTCATGTGGAGATTGAAGGGTAAGTTATATCGGAATCCTTTAAAGTGACTTGATAATGGGATGTATAACCATACATCATTTAGGCATTATCAAGCCTCTTCCTCTCTCTTTGATAAGCGTGAAACTAATCTTTTTCCCCTCGCATATTCATAGTTACGCAATCATGGCGAAGATATTCTAAAGGGCAAATGAATAGAAAGCCGTTTAATGCACGCAATTTTGAGCCATCCTTTCTCAGTGAAGTACGTCCCTTTATTGAATTCATGTGGGGAATACCTCCGGGATATTGATACTACAAGGAAATCTATATGTTCTTTATAAATATATACATGTATTTGTAAATGTAACGTCAGAACATTCTTCAGTGTTCTCATGTATTCGAGTCATGCATCGCCGTACGTCAGCAGCTCTTTCCCTTTTAACATGACAGAGTTAATTTTGCCATCTGATAACTGGTCACTCCAAAAAGAAATACTTACGCATTATTCATAATAACTTATTGTTCAAATGGATCGTTCATGTTAAAGACCGTTTATCCGATGAAAATACAACTTGATATAAATGGACAACTGACTGAATGCAGAATGCAAATATAAACGAATAAAAAGTATTTACCCTTTCATTATTGTACAAAAGCAAATTAAAACCTCATTTTCCGCCCCCTCCAAATGACGGGTTAACAGGGGTCAATTTGCCGAAGTTACCGAGACGACATAAGATGTGGACCCCACCGGGCCACCTATACAGGTATAGCTGAGGCGATGAGCCGTGCTTAATTAATGCAAAGTCATTGTGAATATAAATACTCCGCATAAGAATAAGATGATGTCATCAAGTCGATAGCACGTTTTTAGGTCGACAACTTTCGATTTTCAAACTTTAGAACTTGAGTTTTCAGACAGCTGATACTCCTCCGACACACACTAAAATGGCACATAATTGATATTATTGTAATCTATGGCTTCAATAAGCTTTCCGTTGTATATATATATATATATATATATATATATATATAAAATTCATCCGTTTAATTTTTAAGTTCGGATATGGTCGGATAAAATCTATTATATTTGATGAAAGTAGATACAGAAAACATACACACACGTGACGACACGTGATCATAATTATTACGAAGGACTGCGGGTATTACTTTATTTTTTCAGGACATCAGGGGTCTCTGCTCTTCATCACTCAACCACTACATGAAAATGAAAATGTTTAAATAAGGTTTACTATATTCTCAATAATTGAGTGACAAGATTCGTTACATGTTGTACACATTTTTATTTTTAACCATTTCCATAGGTGAAGACAGGAATGTAATCCGGTAAGAGAGAAATCCGCTCAGTCCCGACGATTTTCTTTTTAAACGTTTTCCGTCTTTTACTCAGCCAATATAGATTTTTAATCAGAATCGAATTCACGGCATTCGTTAATATTCATTGCCTTGGGGGACTAATCATCCTTTTCAATATTTTCCAGACATGAAGTCCACCTTTAAATTCGGGAAGCAGAACTCACTCTGTCCCAACGATTTTCATCCCAGATATTTGCGAGTGACATGTCTTCAGCGAAGCCTACCCTCAAATTTCACCGGGACAAGACAAGAATCTATAATGATTGGATCGCTAGAGGTCCCTTGAACTTTAAGTCTCATCTTGATGGGTTTGTTGGGTGTAGACAGTGTTTCAGTGTACCTCTATAAACAGACTAGGTGGTGCCCTTTTGAGCCCCTAATGTAAAATAGCATTTCTCACCTCTCCCTTCACCAGTCTTTTTAACTAGTATGGTCAAACCTATCTATAGCGATCGCCCATGGGAAACACAAATAGTGGTCTTTGTAGAAAGGATCCTTTAGTGCATGTTTTCATCTTGAAACACCATTGTCGAGGGAAACAAAAAATGTGGTCGTTGTAGACAGGTGGTCTTTGTGGACAGGTGGTCACTAAAGCAGGTTGACTTGTAATATTAATATTCCACTTTTATAGTTACATGGCTTAATACATTAACGATGTCTCTTTACAGATATATATTTTTACACCGGTCATCAGATTCCTTCTAGCCCGCACGCAATGTATGTACATTCTCCCCTCCCTGGGGAGCATTCCAGCCAGGCGTCGTTTTAGAGACGCTCATAATGCTGAACAAACTAGATTAACTTTCGCATCCTACCGGGTACCCATTTAACACATGGGTGATGAGTGGCAAATGCAGATTAACGTCTTGCCAACGGACGTTAGTGTCGGTTGGGATTTGAACCGCGTACCGTGTGATCTGCAGTCGGGTGACTTATCCACTAGACCACCACAACACCTATACAACACCCCTAATGCATGAAATGGGGAACAGATGATGACGGGAATAAATGCAAATTAAAAAAAACCGCAAGGAGTGATGCTGTGTCCTCATTAGACAATAACAAGGATTTTCAAAATCCACCAAAAAACGCAAAGTCCTGTAATTAGTAATCGTACAATTTGCTTCGAATGTCTAGCCTTCACTTTCTTTGACATATCTGAAAATAGATTTGTGTGCAATTTAACAACTGCCGCGTGATTTTAAAAATGGCGAATGACATTCTTAAGTGCAGTGTGACGTAAGGGCAATTTCCTCTTCCTCGAAATCAATCACTGAAAACGACATGTCTGCTTTTTTATTGCGAGGGCAGAATCGAAGTAAAACAAGATTTCTTGATTTCCAAACTCTAAACCCTCCGGCAAAAGATTACAAGAACCTTGAGATGCACAATTTCATTCATTTTTACGAGAATTGTAGAGGAAATAAAAGATAATTAAGACAGGATGCACCAGTTTTATGAATTTCATTTCCCTTTTACATCACCATGGACAAAAGCCGAATAAAGGGAAAATAGCCTCGGTTTAAACGATAAAACCTTTGTCGTACGGAGACTTTAAAGGAACAAAACATGTATTATGCAATATTTTTTAAAGGCCTCGTGAATAATAAGGTGTTCAAGATAAAAAATTAAATTGATAAAAAAATATCAGAGAAGAAAACGAGTAGTAGAGCCGACCATTATTGTCAATACCATGCTGCGTTTTCAAAGGGCGATTACGCATATGAGACCGACCGAGATGTTAGACTCTGTTTTCTTGATTACCGGTGGTCTAAATCTCGTAATCACTCAAATGTTCACATTTGTACGAAAATATGAGCGTGATTTAGACTTTGAATAGTAAATAACAATGCACAGTGTTCATGAAACGCTATAAATGTTTTATGATTTCTAAGCGCCAATAAAGCTTTGGTAACCACCTAAAATTCTGTGAGATTATTACGATAAAAAAGAAATGCGTGTCCTAAATTATCATAGTGTGTATAGTCTCAAGACAGGGATTCCTATGAATGAACTGATATCTAAATAATGCTGAATAATTGCATTGTGTTATTATGTGTCTGTCTTGTGTTGACCCCCTCCCCTCTCCCTTAGTTCCACCCCATATAATAAACCATTCGAACTTGTAGATTCGATCCAGTTACATACATCCGATAGCTACAATGAATACATGCATCACCAACACTCTCTGACCCTGACTCAAAACTCGATTCGTATTCAGGAGCCTGTCGTTTTTATCGTCTTCGGACACCCCCAAAAAGGTAACTGATTAACTAGGTAACTTTCAAGTCTAAAAGTAAGTAAAAGGTGAACAGGGGTTAAGGTAATGGAAAGAACATGGACAGAAACTTAATTAGAATGCTCAGGATGATTATGATCCATGTGCAAGATTGAAATCGCGATAAGAAAATTGGATTCTTGAGAATATGACATCTGAAAGTTTTTTACATAGACCAAAATTCAACCAGACCATCTTCCATTCTTGATTTATCGAAAACACAAAATAAAACATCAAATTTACAAGGAGTATGAAAAATAGGGTGCTTACTGTAAATGTGTAAAGCAGCAGATTTTTAGAACGCGCAGACGATGAAACCAATATTTATTCATAAAATATCCGTTACCCATCCATTAAAGCGGTCATTTTTAGAAATACCAATTTAATATTAATTTAAACAACATAATTCTTTTAATCTAAAACTGTGGTTACTATCTTAAAGCCAAGCTGCGGAGATGAACATATTTACTTTAAACTCGGCTCGACCTGGCAATCATTTAACGATGACCAGTTGCTGTCAGTAAGATTTTCATACAGTTAATCGGCCGTGGAATATTCCTTCCATAATCTGGCAAGCATCGTTTACTTTGCTCTGGTTCACTGGTCATGCACAACTAAACAATGACAAATAGTACGACATAGTCCTCTGTAAACAAATCGTAACCAGAATAAATCAGTTACTTATATCATAGGCTTTATAATGCATTTCGTTTTGTTTTGTTTTAACTTTTGTATTATTTCTATTCCTGTACTTTGAGATAATGTAAAGAATGTGTAATATTCTTAGGCAGGTGTTCATCAATAATAAACTAATTTCCTTTGGCAAGATATTAAACTACTTTTGCCACACTTGACCCAGGTGAGGTAAATGGGTACCTGGTAGGATTATTCCTTGAAATGTACTGTGCGCTGATTACGGCTGCCGGAGCTAAAGCTAGGGTAATAATTTCAAAAAGCTCTCTAATTGAAAGCGCATTGAGACGTTGTATAATGTGATAAGCGCTATACAGGCAATAACCGAATATTATTATTATTACTATCATAAGACATATAAATAGAAAATTACACTCAGTCTTTAATAAACTACTATCGTATATCAAATTTTCTAGAAGATGATGTCAATTTGGTGTTTTCATTATTCTTGCAAAGAGCTAATATATTTATTATTTCGAATGTATTGAATCTATCTATTGTGATAAGTGTTTAAAGGAGAATTCAACGTTGATAGCAACCTACTCTAGAAGAATAGCAGAAAAATCAGGGAATAATACTGGTGAAGATTTACATGAAATCGGACAAAATGAGAAAGTTATGAATTTTTGAAAGTTTTAATCACTATAAAGGTATGTGCTCTTCAAATTGGATGTCTCTGTGATGGAGTGGTGAACAATTTTACCTGTTTGTTTCAACACACTAATAGAATAAAATTTCACTCTAAAAAAAAACATGACTCAGGGGAACCTTTTCTCTTTGGAGGACCTAAAATAATAATTATGCTTTCTATAATATACTTTGAGTAGTACACCAAGGGACAAGGCAATGAGGAGAAAAACAGAAATGTATTATATTTTTGCACACGACAAACGGGAGAATTATCCACAACTATGTCACAATCCACTGACCAAACTGCCAGTTTGAGATACGCCTAGACTTAGGGATTTGATGTTTCAAACCTTCATAACTTTCTTATTATTGTACCGATTTATTTTAATAATTCGTCATTCCCTTTATGTTATTATCCGGCCTTCATAAAAAGTGAACTTATTACAAGGGGCTGGATTGCCGTTTGACATTTTAGCGTTTTATAAACAAATTTGAGTAACAGAATTAAGAGTAAATATCATTCCTTTAATATTCGATCAATTCGTAAAAACGATGTTCTCATTTTCGTTTAAAATGTCACCATTACCCAAATATTTTTTTAGTAATTTATAACCTCCTCCAACACATGCTATGAGATTGTGGCGGGAAAAGGAAAAAAAAGGAGGTTCAATTTCAGTTTAATTTGTCACATGCAAGAGTGAGTCATTTGAGCCGCGAGAGCTGATAGAAGTCCGTCTAAATAATTCACTGATAAGCCAGATAGCATTCAATCTTACCCTTGTAATTACTTTATGTTTAATGTAAATGATCTGGGACTCGTTTCATAAAGCCTTTTTTCAATAATGACAAAAATCAGTGACAAATCTGCTAATAACCAATCAGAAGCAAGGATTTTACTGGTTTATCACAAAAACATTTGTCACTGATGACAAGTTTGTAAAATGGGGGCCCTGTAGACATCTATTTACTGCTTCATAATTAAAGAATATGCGATATTTTCATGTATTGTAATTACTGGCAATGCTTTAGTCCTGGAAGGACTAACTATTACTATACATTTTATTGTGTGATAATATATAGTCTGATATGATTATGTAAATTTGTCAAACAAACAACAACCTGTATGCTATTATTTATTTAACACTGAGTGCCTGCCGACACGGACAATGTAATTTGTTACCTTCATGACATTACCAAGTATGGCTTAAAATAGAAACTCGACATTCTACTGAAATGTTTTATACAGCCTTATGCGATCACTTTATCTGGTTATTCGTCTAGTAATGAATTTTCCATTTTGCAAATGGATAAAGACATTCACCGTCTGATCGCAATGCACAAGTCATGATCCATGTTAACTGCTCGAGATCTAGGTCATACATGTAAATGTTCATCTATGGTGGGCACTCAGTGCCATAAAGTTTTAACTTTACGAATCTCGATTTATTTTGATGACTCTCATAACAAAAAAGCAATACCCCAAAATATTGTTCAAATCAATATTGTCTTTCTTTTTTAAAATGTGTTTCCGTGTTTGGTGAATTGTTGTATTTTTTTTTAAAAGACACTTTATTGACCAATCAAAGTGCACGCAACAACTTTCCCATGGTCGAACCACGTAACCTACATGTAGGCCTAGGTATCAATCGAAGTACTTCTACTTTTTTAAAAAACAAAATTGTCCATATATTCTGATTCAGAGGGTTCGGTCACGGAATGGCTGACTTGCACTCTGTGATTGATCTAAAATTCTCTGATAAAACAATAACAAAAAAGATTTAATTCATTTAAAGATCGATCTTTCCTTAATTGCCACCGATCTGTATGGCATTAACCGTCTGTCCTACTGATCGAATGTATGCAATTAATGAGGGCAAATATAGCACCTGACAGAGAGAATTGAGTAGGTCCGTGCTTTCTACCTCATATATCTTATCATCTTAGAAGGTCGTTAATGAGCTCAGCATACATACGTATGACACCTCTGTCGCTGCCATTAAACCAATTAACTCAGGGCATGACGAGCATATTGGAGCATGTTGGAAATTAATAGGCGACATAATATTGCCCGAATGCGCAAGACAGGCAGACGGACAGAGAGATGAGACAGGAGAGAGAAAGAGATTGGAGTCGGAGGAAAAGAGAGAGAGAGATGGAGCAGTTTGGAGAGGGAGAGTGAAAGAAAGGGAAGATTGAAGAGGGTAGAGAGGGGAAAAGGGAAAGAGATGGGATCAAGGAGAGTGAGAGAAAAAAAGAAAGACATTTTTTTTAAGAGGCAGAGAAGGGGACGGAAAAAACAGAGAAATGCCCTTAAAGATGTAGGAAATAGAAAGAGAGACATAGAATAATAGTAATGAAAACGTTATTGCAGACTACATGGTTCTAAATGGATAATGTAGTCCTCTGCATTGAACATAATAGAGAGAAAGGGACTACATGGATATGCAACAAATCTAGACTAGATTTATTTTGAACGAAAAAAAAAGGAGAAGGGGAAGATGACGAATCGGAAGAAGAAGACGCAAAGTCTGAGGAGATTTCAGTGTACTACATCACTCGCCTCTTGAGTATTGAGGGCAATGCAGATTGGCAAGCAAAACACATGTATCATGGTTCTCGGTGTAAATAGTTAATGAGTCTAAGATATCAATACGTCAAAACAGAAGCTCTGCTGTGGACAATCGCTAGTCTGATGCTTGAAACCGTTTTCAACGCCTGGTTCTCTACAAAATTTATTATTAGGTTTTAGCTACAATAAACAAATAATACATGTTTGCGAGTGCATATCACCAATGCACGAGCTAAACACATGTATTATTTGTTTTATAAGATGGGTCGACAATATGAGTATAACGCTGAGAAATTGACGGTTATTATCAACAAAATGCACTCCACGTGCATGATATGGTAACAATAAATGCACACACACGTGATCCATTTCAACGCTTCTCATTGGCTACAGTGTACATTCTTGAACCCCTTTTTTGTAAAACGCAATAATGGATAAATTTGGGTATATTCTGATATTATTTACCTAAGGTAGGCACGTCGGTCTTGGTACGGGCCCATATCACCCCAGCGATAAATCGCCAGGTACCCATTTATACCTGGGTATAAAAGTGGCAAATGAGGATTAATGTTTTGCCAATGAGGTAGTTTTCCAGTGAAAGAGATGCAAGGTGTAGATTAGTGAATAATTATTTCAAATATATGTGGGTATTATGATAACATTAAAAAGTCAATGGATGAAAAAGAAAAATAATGCTTTTAAATGATGTTATTGCGTGATATCGAAAAATGTAGATCCTATACTTTTGATACTTAATGCAGATTGATCTTTCTTTTTAATCTACCACGAAACCAAAACAGTAGCGCACATTTGTGAATTACTGTCATGATGGTTAATTTAATGCTGTAAATGATTATTGCGTGTTTAAAAGGGATTCATTATTAACGGAGAAGGTTAATTTATAAAAACAAGTTTCTCTATATCAGAAACTCAGATAGACCTAAGTGTAGCAACCCATTGAAACGTGTTTGCACTCTTATATTAGTATCATAAAATAGAATGAATTAGGCAACCTAGACACCTAATGATTGGTAATAAAACTAATGAATAAAACTAAGTATCATGTTTATGAAGGGCGTGATACGAAAAAGAAATCATTGCGTGTTGTCGACCAAATAAATTACGAGCGTCAGCAGCGTGGGTCTGGCAGAGAATTTTGTTGATGTGTGCCCATTTTGCTATTTAGTTTTCTTTCATATTCAAATCATGAGAGGTTGACCACGGACCTGAAATTGTATACTGAAGCAGAGTATTGAAGACTAGTCGACATAGCGTCAGCATTGTTTGACATCGAATCAGGCAATCGGTCATGACGCGGTTAAACAAATTAAAAATTGAAAAATGTCTGCTTCTTAATTCGGCTTAAAGGGGATTCGTGGAACTGTTATATAGAATGATAGATATGAACAAACACAGATAAAATAATACATAACCCCCTCCTCCTCCTCCCCTGTCTCTCTTCTCAGTTTAATCTCTCTCTCTCTCTCTCTCTCTCTCTCTCTCTCTCTCGATTCCCCCTTGCCCCTCGCTATCTTTTCTTTCTGTTTGACTCGACTTCTTACTCTCTTTCTCGCCTTTCCGAATCCTATCTATCTATCTATCTCTTTTTCTTCCTCTCACTCTCTCCGTGTAAAAACTTTCCTTCCCACCGCTCTCGCTATTTCTCCCTCTCTTTCTTCCCCTATGTTACCCCTAACTCTTCTTCCTCTCCATCCCACCTCCTCTCCTCTCAATCACTTCTGTGATCTCCCCTCTCCCCGTCTTGGAAGTTACTCCACATGGCGACAAGAAACTTTTTCTCTCTAACTCATATTTCCCCACCATGTTGAAAGAATCAAATTCAAGACTGCATGGACGTTGAAGGAGTCAGACCAGAAGCTTGCATACATGTGGTAGCCATCAGCGATCATGGAAGGCATCGATTTATGACAACTAAAAATATCGGCATAGGAAAGGCCCGATGGTAATGTATCGTAGATGATGGTTTCAGTAGACAGAGACTTGTCATATCAAGGTTAATCACTAACCCATGAGCTCAACACCCTCCACACTGCGCCAAACTTTGAAAGAAAGAGAAGTTGAAAGGTATAGACCAGTTTTGGAAACGCCACCCTCTCAAAAAATGTGAAAGAATATGTTTTCGCTAATACGTGATGATACAAATTTTGCAGGGAAACCGCCTACTAATTGATATATTTGGTCAATATCCGAACTGGATAGATATCGCGTATTCCCATATACATCTTTCTGTGTACAGTGCTTGTTACTTTACCAAGACTGGGCCAATATTGTTATCATTTTGATGATTCCAGAACCTTGCAGTACACACCAATACTTATATGCTAGATGATCAACCTTTTTTGATCGATTCTACAACGTTTTTTTTTCACAATGCAATCGCATGGCCAGAACTGGTCTATACCTTAAAAAAGAGGAAAATGTAATACATCTTGAAAAAATTATACACGTTCCATCAAATTATTTGTCTGTGTGACAACTAAACTATTGGGAGTAAAGCCTGTTGGTAATGTAGCGCCAATGGTTATAGAAGCCAGCGACATGTCGTATAACGGTTAATCATAAACCAATGATACATCCTTCGCACTTATGAGACCAACACTCTCCATTTTTTTAATGACCACAAATGAGGTACTTCAAATGTGTTAAAGTACGATTTCTATTTGCAGGGGAAAAAATGCTCCATTGATTGATTTGTCTGTAAATGAGTACAATACACACAAAAAAGACTGATTGGAAGACGGCGACATGTCGTGTCACGGTTTAACTCGAACCCATTTAGACACCCTCCTCAATGCGTTCAACTCTCAAAAGAAACCAAATGAGTCAACACAAAAGTTTGTAAGCACAACAAAAACAACAGCAAATAATGCCGCATCCATTATTATATTTGTCCGTAGAAAAAAATTAACTGTAGAAAAGCCTAGGTTTTTAAAAATCTGGATCTGTCTATTCTCTTCTTACAAGCATTTTTGTTTTTTTGTCAACGGCTTTTGTGAACTTATTACTAATGATATGATATGACATTTTTTAACCAACTGGATAAAACCTTAATCCCATAAGAAGAACAAATACGTAACGTCTGTTCCTTAATTCCTGTTTTACATCAGCTTTCAGAGTTTCACTTAGATGCGAGCTTGATGAAATAAGATTATACGCTTTTAATGAATATTTTTTTTAAAGATTTTAAAGGATTTAAAGGATTTCATGTAGTCGTGATATGTTAAAATACTTAAAACATAATTACTTCTGTCCTTGTATACTAAATTTTACGTCAGTTTTCTAAGCTTTACTCACATGCAAACATGCTGAGAGCAAACGAGGATAACATTTTCTTCTATGTATGAAAGTAAGACAATGACCCATTTTGTAATGCCAGTCAATGTGAACGGTCCGGTTGTTTGACATGCAATCCACATGTTTCTCTTTTATGCATGTTATGCACCTGCCTCAAGACGATAATAAGATGACATAGTTTCTTAGCTCAACATGTCATCCAAGACACCACTAATGATAACATGTTTTCCTTAAAGGGTATCTTCAAGAGATGGTACGACACAATTGCTACAGCAACACTAATTGCTCTTTTTAAGGCAAAAATACTTAAACAATTTCGGGGCCACTTTTCAAGCTTGCTTGCATGAAAATAACACTCTTTATTTTGTTTCGCATGGAACTCTATGCAATTTTGGGTGACTTTTAATGACTTTCGGGTGCTCTTTTTCGCGTTTCGGGGGCTAATTCGCCCTGAGCCCCCGTGTATTTGTTTTCAAATTTCGACACAAACCGATTTCCTACATTCAACCCTTACTTATTAACCTTATCCTAACACTAACCATAATCCAAACCCCATTCACTAAATTGCACAATTTAACGAAATAAACCGAAATATTTCCAACGAAATATATCAAGGCGAAATGTCGACAGAGCAATGTACCATCATATCACCAATAACCATAGTAACTAGCATGATTGGTGGAAGTCATTGACAAAAGAAAACATTAAGGAAATTACCAGACTTACACTCCTGGGGGAAATTGGGTAAGGCTAACATGTACATCGTAGGCCTACGTAAACATGATAAGTGCGATCATTGTTTTGCAAATAGAGAGAAATCTTTCTGTCCATTTAAGCAATTTGTTGTCAATTCTTTAGACCAAAATACCCAGTTGGGCACAACATTGATAATTAACTACCATCATGTTGGGCAATTATCTCCTGTCCATTCTCTCTCTCTCTCTCTCTCTCTCTCTCTCTCTTACGTGTCTTTCCCCTTCTCACCCTCTCTCTTGCTATTTCCCCCTCTGCTTTCGTTTGTTAGTGTGGTGATAGATTCGACTGTATAGCCTTTCTCCCAATCCTCAAGCAACCACCGCGATAAATATCTATGAGCGCATCACAGCAAATTACCCCCCCCCCCCCCCGCCCTTAAACATGCTAACTGGGCTATGCCGCCCCCCCCCCCCCCCCCCCTGGAGGCCTATAACGCATCCTACAGCAATCTAGTTAAATCACAACCGGACATATCTCATATCATTGTAAACATTAACAAGGATGTAAATGGTTTTGGGGTGGTTCTCCCAAGATGGTAGTTTTCCGGAGAGTACTTTTCGTGGGGTTATTTTGTCCTAGAGTTAGTTTCCTAACAGGCAATTAGTCCTAGGTGTCGCTAATTTTCTGTATTGCCCAGTATTTACCATCTATCCCTTGCACTACCCCTTTCTACACCAAGCATGCTTCAAACCCTCATAGGTACACGCCTCGACATAGGCAATTAGTTCTAGATGTGGCTATTTTTTTGTTGTATTGTCCAATATATCTATCCCTAGCACCACGCCTTCATACACCAAGCATGCTTCATACCCCTATAGCTACACTCCCTCTATATCGGACATGGAGACCGTCATCATCTTAGCTGTCATCGACGCGCGGGACACGCTGCCCATTGACCGCCGCTGAGATGGACAGAGGCTTAGCTGACTGCCCAACGCAATCTCATTACCAATATCAACGAAAGATGGGTAATATGAGATTCAGCAGCTAACCGGGATACCTTAAAGGGGGAGATCAGAAATCGCCAGGCTACTTTGTATACATGCAAATCATTCTCTAATACATTTTTACTTGCAGTTTCGACACTAACGCTCCGTGGATTCATTAAACGGTATATATTATAAGATGATGACGTGGATCCTTATCAAATGATTGGTTGAAAGCGAACACGTGACCAAGCATTTATTTTGCCTAACGCTTAATTTTACCAATGACCGGTCATTAGTAAAATCATGTTATAAAACATCATTTTTTTATAAGATCATGACGTGGATCCTAATCAAATCATTGGTTGAAAGCGTAAACGTGACAAGGCATTTATTTTGCCTGTAATTTGGATAATGACCGGTCATTATCCAATACTAATGACCAGTCATTAGTAAAATCATGTTATAAAACATCATGTTATATAACACATTAAACATAATCTTATAAAACAAATAATACACAGCATTTTGTTCCTGCTGTGTATTATTTGTATATCCACGTACATGTACATTAATCTACATGTGCCACTCTCCATCCAGGTGATGTAAATGGGGACCTGGTAGGAGGACATTCCTTTAATATAATGCTTCAGCGCCTTATTAGTATCATGGAAGCTCAGCTACATGTAGGCTAATAATATGATACCTTGTAGGCCTATTAAGCGTAGTAGAGTACATTTATATAGTAGCTGTGCTATATAAATTGACCTATTATTATTATTATTATTATCATTAGGCCTATTATACATGTACATTTACTTCTAGTTTCGGCAGAACTCATTTAGTAATATAGTAACTTGATTCCTATCACATCCTGATGTTAACTCATCATTCAATAATATCATGGCTATTATCGGCTCTAATGAGGAGTAGAGTTTTACAGTCCCATTGGTATACGGGCAAAAATTTTGCAAAGGTTTGTGTCATCTTTTGTCTAAACATCAACATTTCAACTTTTGCATAGCAATAGGATAAACAAAAAACAGAAATAATGTATAGTATCATGTATACACACCATCAACGGGCAACGATTCAAAAGCATTACAATCATACAATGACAGAAACACAAAATCCTATGCAGCAAAAAACCTTGGGTTAGACGTTAGAATTCCCCTGAATGCTTTCGACCTAATATAGCTTTTCCATCTGTTAGTTGAGTGCACTTTTCCTGTATTGTTTCAACCAAAGTGTGTTGTTTTAGCCTTGTTAATTTATTCATCATGCATGTATAAGTTCAGTAATGAGGCGTAGTGGTATAGTAAATCGTGCATGAGAATATGACCATATGAACCACAATCTTATCAAACAGGTGTTCACAACCATGATGTATGTATGAACTTATCTAGCAGAGCCCGCCTCCCCCTTATACACAGAATACGATAAGACAATGATAAGTTTATGTTATATGGATGGTTATTATCTGCAGAGTACTATCTAAACTCGGCAACTGATATAATCCAATAAAGATGAAAATGCATATTTATTTAAAACAAACTAATCGACTATCTTTTGGACCTTTAACCAGGAGTTGCTAGGTCCTGGTTGAAAGATATCCATATGGACAGAGAAAAATCTATCAGAGGCAAACAAGACTAACATCAGACAGAGAAGAACGGAATAAACTTGTGATCCATCCAATTTTATTTTCTCATGTTATCATATAATTGATATTTTCGGTTTTCATATTTGGAAAATCAAATCAAATCAAATCAAATCAAAAAATGGACACAGCAACAAGAAAAAGAAGAACTAGGATTTGAAAAAGCTTGTCTACGTCTAAAATATTATTTGAAAATAATTGATGTTATAAATATCATTGTGACGTATCAAATAATAGTATCTTCTAATAAATTATGTGGAATTCATAAATTATCTCTTCCTAACCTTTTCTTATCTGATTTCTTAACGATACGTGAACAAAATTGTTTTCAAATATAATTTCACTTCATAATATGCATTGATATTTGTCTTTGGACTATTCTGCGTAAAAGTTATTTTGGGTATAGTTTGGGGCAAGCCAGGCAATTGATGTAAGAACTAAAAACATCACAGGTATATACCTCCAAAACGATTCAATACTCATTTACCAGCAAAATATAGACTGCCTATGTGTTGCAGTTATGGAAGAGAAAATGAAAAAGTTGATTCCATAAGAAAATGTCACGAAGAGCCATAGGCTAACATGAATTAAGCCAATTGAAAGCACTGACCATACTATACTACAGGATTGATTTCAGAATAAACACAGCTTCGTCTGACTATATGAGTGAGTCTATACATTCCCTCCCGATTCCCACTAGATTGGGGCGTGTTGCATAAAATGCATATAATGCACTTGAATTATTTTTTTAGTTGCGTTAAAAAACTCTTGATGAGATCTCATGACAATGTCGAGTAGGTGGATTTGCTAATGTAGACAAAACGAAGATAATTTGTGTAATGTAAACAAATTTATTGCATCGGAATCTTGGTTAAGTGTAAGCATTGCATACATTATTTTTGCTAGGTACGACAAGCAATAATATGTATTATACCTAACAACAATGAATGTATGCAACTCGCATTCTGACTATTGAAATATAATTATTTGTAAATAGGTGAATAAAATAATTTTCGATGAGGCACTGAACAAGATTTATTACTTTAATTTCATTACATTAAGAAAAAGACGCATAATTTTTAATAAGGCACTTAACAAAAATGTATTACACTAGGAAAATGGCCTATTTATTATAAATGTGCCATTTTCTTAATGAAATGAAATTAAAGTAATAAATCAAGTTAAGTGCCTCATTAAAAATTAAGGGCTATTTTCTTAATGTAATGAAATTAAAGTAGGAAAGAAGAGAGGCACGGTATGGACACACTTTTTCTTCACGGTACAGGATTAATACGGCAGGCGGAAAGAAAATTAAGAAAATGGCCCATTTACCATTAGCAGGGATTCGTATGAAAGAGTGGCATGGTATGGACGCACACTTTTTCGCGGTCCAGGAATAATACGGCAGGCGGAACTAAACAGGTAGAGCATCAGAGCAGACTGCCAAACAATTCTATCAAATATCATGACAGGTTAAGTATCAACATAACAGTAGATAGATGAAAGGAAAGGAGGGGCGTTGTGGGGGTATAGGGAGGCGGAGCGATTGCCCTTTTGAATGTCAAAACATACCCCCCCCCCCCCTCCGCGTCCTCGTCCCAAAATAAGCATACAAATAAATTAATGAATCAACAGCAACCCACGTTTTCCCCTTTCTTTTTGTTTTTCACCTCTTTTATTTTCCTTTTGAGCATGTTGAGAGGTAGTCTTTTCTTGTTACAGGAGACCCTTATACCACATGCGCCCCCCCCCCCCCCATTGAGAGAATATTCTGGTACCGCCCTCGACGAAGCCAATATGGGAGACATCCATCAGTCTATTTGGTGGCAAGAGGAAAGTGTGATCATGATGTCGTAGAATCATGATAACATATCGAAATGAGGTAATGTAGAGGAGATAAGAGAAAGGGAAAGAGAGACAGAAACCAAGACAATAATACAGATGCTCCTTTAAATCTAAATTAATTTGTTGCGGAAGGTTCGTCAAATAATCTCCATGGTGGATTTTGTGGCTGTACTTTCCAAACCTAAGGAAAACCGGCTTCGTGGAAGATGAATAATTTCAAGGTTAGAGAAGAAGAAAAAAAATCTTTGACAAAAGGATTAAAAATTCTTTATTTCATAAAGGAAACCCAATTGAATGTGTCATTTAGCAAGATAATTTGGGTGAATATCAAGATTATCGTTATGTATGGGTGTCAAAGGAGGGGGCGTTTTCAAGGAGAAATAAAGGAATAGATTAGCCATGAAAATCCCGAGATAAGCTATCTGAATATACCCCCAAAATAATATACGAAAAATATTGGTTTAATCAGTACACGTTTATACAGTCATATAAATCAGCGCTCATCTAACAACATAATCCTGATAGTACTCCTATTAGTTTTCTGTACACACATACTGGTACGGAGTGTGCAGAAATGCGAATTGCTACTGATCGACTTGGCTAGCCAGCGCCATGATCTGGTCTAATTCTGATGTTTACAGGATGTTAAGCTAGGGAATCGACAGAGGTAAATAGAAATGAACTGTATTTGACGTCCAAGATATTTTTGAGTGAAACGCAAATCGCGATAAACGAGATGCTCAGATATACGCACCGGGAAAAATATGTCAATCAAAGTCTTAGGGTTAGGGTTAGGGATGCAACTATGGGTTTTAAATGAGGATTAGGGTTATAAAAGTATTTAAAGAGACGAACACGGAAACATTATTGTCACCGGAGACAGATTCCATTAAATCTAGATTTAATGGCTTATGAAAAGGAATTGCATCTGGGAAGAGGGGATTTCAGTGAGGAAAAAAAATGGCCTGGGGGGGGGGGGACACTTTAAGAATCAATAATGTTGAACAAGAGAGTGAGATAGAGAGAGAGAGAGAGAGAGAGAGCTAGAGAGAACGATACAAAAAAATGGGGCTTTCTCTTTTATGAGGAGGTAAAATGGATTGACCAATGAAAGATTAACGTGTGGAAATATAACACTCCAAGAAACGATGAATAATTTGAATATGATGTTGTTGTTTGATAACACGTTTGTGAGCTCTGAATTTCTGTTCAGGCTTTCATGGCCTGTTGTTTTAGGAGATCTACAAAACATGCTTTGAATAAAAGCACGCAATTATTTTAGAGTGGAATTACCCATTTCATGCAGATTGGACGCTCGTCAGTAAACCACAAGCCCATCTCCATGCATTCATCATTTTGTCATCTATGAGACAGAATGATGGAAATATTAATTTCTCTCTCAATCATTTACACTGTATTTCAAACTGGTAGCAAAATCAATTTGCTTTTATTATCATGTGCACAAGATTGGGAAGGTTTCTCGGACGACCCATTCTGTACCACCCTATTTCTCTTTCTCTCTCTCTCTCTCTTTCTGATGTTTTACTCCAGCGAGCTTACGACATGCATTTAGAAATCAAAAAAAAAATTGCAAAAAAAAAAAAAAAAAAAAAAAAAAAAAAATTCTCTTTCCGCACGCTAAACAATAAACTTTAAGTTTGGAACATTTCACTTCGCTTTATCAGCTCAAAATTAATTATTTCAAATTCATAATTCATTATACATTCATCATAATCATTATTTCCCATTAATGCTCGTGTCATTCAATGTCAGTCGCATACCCTTTATTTATATCCATAATTATATCGCCTAAGTAGGCCAACGAATTATGTTGGGCGCCAGTTTTAATAAGAAGCATGATTCAAATTGTTTCATAGAACGTAAAGATGGATGACCAATCACTCGTTATTAGGCAAGCTTAAGAAGATACTAATTATGTCCCATACTTTAGAGAGTTTACCGGTATAGTAAACAAAATTGTATAAACTTACGCCAATTAACTCTTGTGGTGGCGTGTCTGTTGCCAAGTGAAATAATACATTTGGATGTCACTTCATGTTTACCCTTCCAGTAAACTCTATTACGTATGGTATACAATTAGGACTCGCCGTGGACTTCCCCACATGTAGGCAATATTTATAAATTGTTATGGGAAGAAAATGAAGCAGGCCGAAGAAAGAGGTGGAGAGAGAGAGAGAGAGGAGAGAGCGAAGGAGAGGGAGAGAGAGAGGGAGTGGGAAGGGGAGATAGGAAAGGAAGGTAGAAGAGGGAGAGAGAGAGAGAGGGGGGAAGAGAGAGAGGAAGGAGAGAGAGAGAGGGAGACGGGAGAGAGAGAGAGGAAGTGTGAGAGAGAGAGAGAGAGAGAGAGAGAGAGAGAGAGATCAGAAGATATTAATACATGAAATACGTGCATCGGAAACGGGATGTGATATGATGAGGGGGGGGGGGGTAATCAAAATGACAAATCCCATTCAAATGCTTCTCCGTAAGTCATATCTGCAGATAAGAATTCTCGGACACATTCACTGTCTTATTCTTCACTACAATTTGAAGTTCTAACGATGATGTGACGTCATGAGAGGTCACATAAGGTCATGCTAGCTTCACATCTACGGTAGATGATTGTACATGTCCACGAAGGGGGATTTTTTTTTTAATAAGAATTCAATACTTCTTACGTTTAAACTCCAGTAGTAATAAATTTATAATGGCCTTTCTCATGTATAATTTTGGTTTTATTCATTCAGTCTGAAAAGAAACATAGAAATATTCGAGCTTCTTATTTTCATTAAAAAGCATGGCAAGCTCTGAGCAGATAGAGTGACTGGGCCTGAAATCTAGCAAAAACGTGAAAACAGACATTCTTGTATCCAGAAAATAAAAGTTGAAAGCATTAACTCCTAACAAATGCAATACATGGTAAGAAGGTCGGGTATCTACTGACAGGTGATACAAAATTAATGCTGCTTAACATTTCTGTTTTTAATATTCATAGGAAAGTCATCAAATGGGTCAACAGCTGAACTAAGTCAAGACATCTCCTTTGAAAGGTAATTTGAAGATAAGAATCAGTTTGAGATTCATCATGAACCCCCAACTTGCGGAACAGCCAAGAGGTAGACTAGAGTTCAAGCTTCATGAAACCTAAAAACTCGTACGAGGATCAGTCATGAGAGCCTTGATGGTTGTTCATTAGAGACAAAGATGCAATTTAGAGGAGATTGCAACCCTAAAATAGCCCAGCGAAACAATTTCATGTTACATTGAACCTAATACTTCCAGGAGGCAATTTGGGTTCCTAAGTGTGAGTTCAAATGGAAATAAACGTGTACGTCATTCACATATATAAGCTTCACGGGAAAAGTTCAAGCAAAATGAAGCATACATCTGACTCTATCTCCATGAGGTCTAAAAAAAAAGAGGTTGTATTGCCCTTTGCGACCGACCCCAAATTCTTGAAAACTACGGCTTTTTAATTTTTTTTGTGACCGTTTTTCAGTTAGAGAAAACAAATATTAAAGCATTCAAAACCGAGAAATATCAGCCCAAAGAGGTAAAAAAAAATAGTTATAAAAAAAAGATTTCCTACCGATCGACCTATGTTTTGGCACCTAAAGGGCAATACAGTTTTTGGTTTTTGGTTTCTATTCTTGGGAGATTGAATGGGAACACTAGATTACTTCAATATTATTGGCGTAGGCCAGAATGATTCAAAGACAGATTATTTCATTCAAATGTAACTATTTGAAGACGAAATGTAACCCCCCCCCCTATCTGACAAGCGAACAGATACAAAAAGAAAAGCCCACAAACAGTGTATAGTTTTAAAACCCTGCGACCCTAATAATCCACCCATTTTTACAACGAAATGTAATTAATTTCTTTAATTGCATGAAATAAAACCAATATTTCCATAAACTTTAGCCATTGAACACACGTCAGATAATAATTCCTTTAAAGGAAAACAAATCAAAACACATGATATGTCTCCCGAGTATTTCGGAGGATCTAATTCTCATTCTCGCCATCGGCACAAATCGAGGTCGAGTTCACGCTTAATTTCCATGGAGATACGATGGTTCATGCTCGTGATGCGAGGTAAATGACATTTAGACTATGAGGTTAATATGGCTCCCGCAATGACTTATCAAATTCACACTTGATCGTGCTTTCGATCTGTTAAGGGCACCTACCCGAAGGGTAATGTGATGATAAACCCCAAGCTTTACAGGATGGATTTCAAGTGGATTCGCACAGGTGAATTTCACGACGGGGACTTAAATGTGAATTGCTCAGTTTACTTGAAGTTATGTTTCATAGTTTGATTACTGCAGGAATATACGTTCAGTTAAATTCAAACGAAACATCTACAACGCAAAGAAAATCACGGGTATCGGATCAAATGGAATAAATATTAAGCAAGTCTTGTCAGTGTGTTGGCTCAGTCAGTAAAGCGTCCGCCTCACAACCAGGAGGTCATTGGTTCGAACCCCGGTCGCGTCATACCAAAAGACGTTAAAAGACGGTAGTTGCTGCTACCTTCTTTGGCGTTCAACAATAAGGGATAGAGCAACGTCGATCTGGCGCTGCTCAGTGGCTGCCGGGCTCACGATCAATTGGGCAAAAAGAATTTCCATTTTCGGTTTAATTTAATAAAATTTGGGGTGGGCTTTAAAAGATGTTTATTATTATTATTATTATTGTGCAACACAATGGCTTTGCAAAAGTTACCAATTTCCGGTCATTATTATCGCCATGAAAACGTTTTTAATGCCGGTGTAGATTTATCTGGCACTGAAAGCAAAAAGAGAAGATGGAGAGACGATCTAAAATCATACATGGGAACGGCCGCTTGGACTAGGACAGCCAGAGACAGAGGAGAATGGAAATGTTATGAGGAGAGCTTTGTCCAACGTCTGGATGAACTATAGCCCGATAGATAGATAGGAAGCCGTTGAATAACCTTAAAGTCTTTGGTATATCTATCTATCCTATGCTAAATACAATGTAACACAGTGAGATTGTTCGTGTGGCATATAAAGAGTTAATCCAAAATATTTTATTCTGTGACATTTAACAAATAACCTACTGGAGTAAAATGGTTTCGGTGTTAAACCAATGGGGAATATGAAAAGTTAAGTTGACTCCACTTGACTAAAATGTAATAGTACTCTTTCTATCTTTAAAACTTTAATCCGAGATCTTATCAAAATAAAACCCCATGCTATCACAATGTGCACATTCTCTGCAAGCATGTCAAGCAATGATCCCGCTTGGGAATCTAGCTGTCATAAGATGTAAAGCTGATATCAGACGGATATCAGATGGAGATGGAGACAGCGAAGCGAAGTGCTATACAGTAGGGTCGGGACGTTTAGGACATGACAATTTAATATCAAATCGACTTTTAGCATGTTTAAATATACTGTAAAGTACTCTCGTTGTAATTAAGGAATCTATATGGAGAATAACTCTTATTCGTATTTTATTGACAGAACAAAGTATTCCCTGAAGACATAAATGGGCGTGGAGTTAGGAAATTGAAATACATGTAAATTTACCTACATGTATACTCTTTTTGTTACATAATATTATTCCTGTCATAATATCAAATCGACTTCTAACACGTTTAAATATACTATTAAGTATACAATCGTTATAAGGATTTCATGGAGAATATCATCTAATTCGTATTTTATTGACAGAACAAAATATTATCTGAAAACATAACTGGGCGTGGAGTTGGGAAATTGAAATACATCATAAAGGTAAATCTACCTATACTCTTCTCACTCTCAATACCTCTTTTAGTTCTTTCTCTATCCGCCCCTCCCTCTCCCCCCCCCCTTTTATTTTCTCTCTCTCTCTCTCTCTCTCTCTCTTTCTCTGAATATTGATCTATCTCGATTCCGGGTCTCGATCCCTCATTTCACCTCTTTATAGTTTTGTTTAATATATCTATCTCTATTTATCGACCGATACCCAAATGACTGATTAGTATTCATCATAATCCTTCAAAATACAGTTAACTTACTTACAGCTGCCTTCATATTAATTAGCCTAAATATTTTCTGAGCCATCTTTATTGCCCTACCCCTATCCATCTTTACACCACACCTATATGTGTTATGCTTTCATCTCTCTCTCTCTCTGTCTCTCTGTCTCTCTCTCTCTGTCTCTCTCTCTCTCTCTGTCTCTCTCTGTCTCTCTATGTCTCTCTCTCTCTCTCTCTCTCTCTCTGTTAGAAGGGTAAGCCCTTCTCCAAGTCATTCTTCCAACTCAACCCGATTCTCATTCAATTGCTGAGAGCTAGAAGAACATTAACTCATTACTCTAACAAAGAGTTAACACCCTTCTGGCTCCAAACAGACGACTCGTGCCCATCACTGCCCCTATGTCATCGTCTAATTCTGTTAAAGCCAACAGATTCAATTATGAGCGCATCACCATGCCCCCTGATATCAATGAGCACATGGATGCCTTCCATTGATTAGTGACATTCATGTTACGCCCACCAACCTCTCCATCCATCCCCCTCCCCTCCCCACTCTCTCTCCCATCTCTCTCCCTCTCTCTCTCTCTCTCTCTCTCTCTTCCTCGATCTTTATTTCCCCTTTCTCTTTTATACTTTCTCTCAACGTATATGATGTTAATCCTTTCTCTATTTGACGAACAACCATGTACCCTGCACTGTCAACCCGATTCTCATTCAATTGCTGAGAGCTAGAAGAACATTAACTCATTACTCTATAACAAACTTACTCTTACGCAAGCCCTCTCCCATTTTTTTTTAAATATCAAGCTCAGCCCCTTCCCATGTTCCCTATTCACGCAAAGGTCAACATGTAATTCCGTTAACATGGTTAACATGACCTTCCCCCTGAAATGGGTTCCATTGATCAGTGACATTTATGTTACGCCCACCAACCTCACCAGCCTCTCCATCCCCCATCACGCCCCCGTTCTCTCTCCCCCTCCCCCTCTCTATTCCCCTCTCTCGTTTATCATTTCTCTCAACGTATATGATGCTATCCTTTCTCTATTTCAAGCTCTATGACGAACAAATGGAACAATCATGTACCCCACATTTACGCAAGCCCTCTCCCATTGTTTTTTTTAAATATCCCCCATCACCACCCCCTCTCTCTCTCTCTCTCTCTCTCTCTCTCTCTCTCTTCCCCCCCCCCCCTCTCTCTCTCTCTCTCTCTCTCTCTTCCCCCCCCCCTCTCTCTCTCTCTCTCTCTCTCTCTTCCCCCCCCCTCTCTCTCTCTCTTCCTCTCTATTTCCTCTCTCTCTCTCTCTCTCTCTCTCTCTCTCTCTTTTCCTCTCTATTTCCCTCTCTCTTTTATACTTTCTCTCAACATAATTATATGATGTAATCTTTTCTCTATTTGACGAACAATCGTGTACCCCACACTTACGCAAGCATTATCCCATTAAACAAAAATATCTAGCTCAGCCCCTTCCCACTTCCCATGTTCCCTATCTCACGCAAAGTTCGACGATTATGTTAACATGGTTAACATGGACTCCCCCCTGAAATTACATGAGCACATGGATGCCTCCCATTGATTAGTGACATTTATGTTACGCCCACCAACCTCTCCATTCCCCATCAACCCCCTCCCCCTCACCCCCTTCCACCCCCCCCCCCCCCTCCTTCTCTATTCCCCCTCTCTCGTTTATCATTTCTCTCAACGTATATGATGCTATCCTTTCTCTATTTCAAGCTCTATGACAAACAATCATGTACCCCGTACTTACGCAAGCATTCTCCCATTTTTTTAAATAAATCCAGCTCAGCCCCTTCCCCCTTCCCAGGTTCCCTATTTACGCAAAGGTCAACATGTAATTCTGTAAACATGGTTAAGTTAACAAGTATGAACGTAACATGTATCGATGTATAAATACATGAGAACATGGATGAGATTCCAACGGTTGATTGCATTACATCCTTCTCTGTCACTCTTTTCTGTATGTCTCTGTATCTGTCTCACTCTCCCTCTCTCTCTCTCTCTCTCTCTCTCTCTCTCCCTCCTTCTCTCTCTCTCTCTCTCTCTCTCTCTCTTTATCTCCCTTTCTCTCTTTCTCCCCCCTTTTCTCCTTTTCCTTCGCTATTGCTTCGTGTGGTTCTATGACACTTTCGCCCTCTGAGATCAGCAACTGTATACCTCAACAAATCAATGTTTTGTTCGTGTAACTCATTATGTGGCAATTGACCAAGGATTACATTCATTTTTTTTCTCATGCCAACTTTCTACGCACCCCATAATCACTATACCTTTCAATCATGTTAAAGCCCCACTGCACTACTTGTAGGTACTTGCTCCCCCTATATAGAAAACAATGCCTAAGCGGTGCCCGTTGGTCCCCCATGATCCTCTTTTTCTTATGTTAATTGAGAGCTGAGTTGATGAGATAACCACCTGTCAGTGGCCACGCTGGGTGGTATAATCTCTCCTGGCCAAACTAGTACAGACGAACTTTAAGAAACTAATAATTACTAATACGTCACTGTGAACGTCAAAATAATCTTGAACTTGGTAGGGGTTCATCACACCTTTAATCTTCCACTGAGGGTGTCATGCGCAAAGCTAACAAATTGGATCATGCACCGTGCGCTTCAGGTTAACACCCTGCACCATGATTCCTGTGATTTCACGGTTTTGTTCAATCATTATTCTTCCTTCTTTCTTTCATCCCGTGCCTTCTGCTTTGATTAAATTCACGCCACATTTTACCCTCCCTCTATGGACAGCTTTGGCCCCGTCAAGGCACCCCCGGGCTTAACCCTTCCATTGCGAGGCGTCTTCACTTCTTCATCACGATGACCGTGTGTACGATGTTAATAAGATCAGACTTTGAAGAATTTGCAATATCATTTGATATGAACATTAAACAATGTAAAATCGTAATTTCATTTCATTTCATTAATTTTTTCGTGTTACATATAGGCCAACATTTCAAAATAAAGTCTAAGTTTTTTTGTTATTTTGTGTGTGATAAAAAAAACAATCAATAGTACATAATAAATAATGTAGATAATAAGTGGTCAATAATAGAGTACTGATTTAGCTGAGAGAAATATGATGGGACCTACATGAAAGCAAGTTTGTAAAGCTGTAGGCCCCGGTGAAATAATTTGTGGTAATGAATGGAGGACGGATATAAATAGTGAAGTGAAGCGGCGATACTATTCATGAAGAAGAAACTTAATTGTATGTTAAGTTTCCAGGGTTACACCACGTAATACTTTCAAAGGAATAAGAGCCCTGATAATAGGGACTTTTAGATTCGTACGAAGACAATAGGTCTATGCTACGATCGACGTCCTTTTAATGCACTGCCTTGAATTGACGTCACACGTTTAGTCCACGTAAATCTAAAAGTCCCTATTGGCACTTAGCTGTCGCTCATCTAACTAAAGTGCCATTTGGGGGTTTTGAGGTTTCTAACGTACCTTTAGCGTCTGTAGAAGAATGTCCAGAATCTTGTTCATTACGATGGATGGGCGTATAAATCGTAAAATTAAAAATCCTTGGTATTGCAAGCCTCCTTGAAGCAAAACCTAAATCGGCTCCAAATCGTAGTGATTTCAAAATAGTCGTGCGATTGTCTTTACGATTTGAAGCCTACTCAACCTTTTCTCCTATGAGAAAGCTGGCATGTACTTAATTTTGTATATTTTACTATTAATAACATTATTCAGGACCTTAATCCGAAAGATTAATTTTGTTTAAATTGCCATAAGCTTATCATTTTTATAAATTGCATTTGCGATTTCTTCGAAAATCGGATTGCAGTGAGATCGTACACTAAGCTACCAGACTAGCTACCTGCGGGTGTTTAGAGGTTAATGACAGCGACGCGTCAAGCCGTAAGTCAGGTGCGTTAAGAAGTACGATCACATGAAGCATTCCACCGTGGAAGATGAATGCAATGTCTAATACGCTTATCAAGATAACCCACGTAATAGGCATATTGTCATCATCTCGAGATTGCCAAATAGCCCTCTATTTCTGATTTGGCTCACAAAGTTTATACAAATCGCGTCTTCCTCAGCTCGTGAATTAAAACTTGAACCTCGAGCTTGAGAAATTAGCTCGAGATATTTTGCTCACCGTTCGTACATAGTGCGAGTCTTCGGGCTGGTGAAGACGCACCGGACAAATATATTTTGCAAACTAGCCCAAGATAATTTATGTTGGGATGATTATCTCGATCAAATATTCCGCTAATTGCAACTTCGGGCTGATCAAATTAGCTGGATAATTTGCGATCGGGATAGTTCGAATAGCGGGATATTTGGCAATCTAGAGATGATGAAAACAGGCCTATTCTGACTGGGAGCCATCTTGGCTGATCATCAAGTGAACCCGAGGCAGATTCCTCTCGATTCTATTAGATGACATTGAGTGATGAAAAGCGCCAACAATCCCTGCCATATTACCATGCATCACTGTCCTCTTTACTACCAAACTAATAATAATTAATGGAGCGTAATTTGGGACAGGATATCTCGATTAGAATGCACGGAAGCGTAACAGTTTGGAAGAGGGGGATTTAATTATTTATAAACAATTGACTTAATACGTCCCCTCCGAAGAATGATTTACATATTGAACATGACTGATCAGTCAACCTGGCTCGATCCAAATTTCAATATGAAAAAACAGGCGAAGAGACAAAATAATAAAAAGACAGATAATTGTAAATGTATAGATGAAAATGATTAACACATTGTGAAATATGATCCACCCAAGTACATAACATAAATTGTATACTCGAATAATTATACAGAGTACAAAATGGTCTTAAAATTATGAATACGGTGACAATATTGCAAAAATAATGATAATCCCGATCATCATACTGAACAAATGAGATGGAGGAGCAGGGGCGGATTCAGGATTAACTTTTTTTTATTAAAAAAATGAAAATAAAAAAATAAATAAACGGGGTAAAAAGTTTAAGAGATTTTGTTGGCCCTTTTTATTTCGAAATTCCCTGAAAAGAGGGAAAATAGAAGGGGGTAGGGGGTTGAACCCCGATCCACCTATGAAGAGGATGGCGACGATGACAAGAATCAAAACATTGCTTCGGTCGTCAAACTACTGTATCAGCAGAGGCCGAACACTGCATAAACATCCCGTGAATTGATAGTAGGTACCAGCTCTCAAGACGATCAAGCTTGTTCTATACTTCCAGTGGCATAGGGCGGGTCCAGACATTAGGGGCACTGGAATATGGGGGGGCTGGACTAAATGGTTGAAATGCGAGAGAAAGGGTTCTTTAAGTGAAGGAATTAGAGAATTGAAGGAGATCTATCATTACGTTGCCTTCCTTCTCTCCCTTTCTCTCTCTTTCTCCGGTCCTTTTAAAAATATTATTTTGACTGAATGCTAGAGGCCACGCGCCCCTCCCCGCCCTGGTGCCCCTAAACAGCTAGACCACATCATCCTCCTGAGTATTATCAGGCACACATAAACCACTCACCAACCTCTATACTTCACATCCTCACACATCATATCGCACCACATAATGTTGATAGCCATTAACTAAAACAATACAGTCCTGTAATGCTATACCAAGGTAGCAGTTGTACTGATGATTTATTCTCTCTCTATCTCTCTCTCTCTCTCTCTCTCTCTCTCTCTTTTCCATCGGTCTCTGATTACTAAAGTCGGTGATTTATAAAAACGTCATACCTTTCCATGTAAGAGATTTATGTAAGCAATAATACAGCTTAAATGTCATCACCTAATTTTAAGAGGTTTTCACTTAGCCACAGTGCCATATTCCCAGAAAGTGAGTATCCGTTATCAGTTTCTTTGTCTCTCTCTCCAAATGTCATTCTATATCCAACATTCGCCTCCTTCTCTGTCCCTCTCACCCCCTTCTCTCCCTCTCTCTCTCTCTGTCTCTCTCACTCCTTCCTTCCTTGACTTTCGCCATGGTTTGATATCTCCTTTTCCCAAACTCATGTTTCTCTCTCCCCTTATCCGATTTGCTTAATCAGATTGTATCGTGGCCCTAACAAAGTTTACTTGTTTTGTTTTCCTCAGCAGTTGCTTAATATCCAATGAAGATGTTGGCCCGAAGATAGTTATTTCATAAAACAGAACTACATGTACAGAGGCATCACTAACAATAGTTAAATATGCATTTAAGCATAATCTTGAAATTGTATTTATGCTGATTTACTTATAACGTTCAGATTACCACAAATTTAAAGAAAAGGCAAAATACCGATTGACTTTTATCACGCCACTGACAAAAGTAGACCCTAAAGGAGACAGAGACGAGGAAAGAGACAGAGTATGCGTAACATAATATTGCCAAGATTCCTTCGGCTCAGAGAAGGGTTCATTTTTAGCTGCATGTGTGGAGGAACAACGAGGAAGCCTGTACTGTTTGAAAGTCAAAGTACATACACGGATGACAAACTGCAAACACATTTGTGGCTGGGGTGGGATTACGGTCATTGTGTATCTAATTCTTGTCGATCAATGTTGACTCAAACTCTCAAAATAACCCCGATGTCTAAACTTGAGATGGAAGTAGATTTGTAGAGGTGACATGACAAGTCCTCTAGACGGGCTCTAGACGCGTCTTGAAGTGGAGGGAGATTAATTGTGATGGAGTTATCAAGGATGTATGATGTCTCCCCGGCCATACAGGATGAATGTGGAAATCTCATAGACGGAATCGATATGATTTTATATCGGATGACATGAGTGTCGGAAGCAGATTTTTTTTAACGAATGTAGCATCATTCCTTATATAAAATTACTGAAATTATCAAAGCACCAAGACTAATTGCAAGGAAGCGAGTAAAAGATATATATTGGGACGCTTTATAGGGTACCACCTGTCATACAACAATTATAATCAGAACTGTTGTATTTATGTTATAATCAAAATAAGAATAACCGCAATACTATAAAGAATATGGAAATATTATGAAAACAATCATTGTAAAAATATTCTACAATCAGTAAAAATGAGTCAAGAGAAACTAAAATAACAATCCGGACTTTTGGGAGACTCTCAAAACATGAAATCGTGGTGCTCTTCCAACTTACCGAAATGGGACTTCTTCAATGACGTTCAAGAGTTATTGCTACCTTTAAAACATTCACGTACCATTTGATACCAATCAATACCAATATAAACACAAATATAAAGACGTATCTCATCATCAATATTCACGTTAACTGGCATGTACTTCATAAAGCATTTACCATTTTAAAGCAAATAAAATATACAAATAATACACAGTAGTGAGGGCATTAGTCAGAATTACCCAAACAAGGTACCTTTGGAACAGTGTAACACGCCCGAGGCAGTAGCCGAGGGTGTTTGGACTGTTTTGAATTGATGTGTATTATTTGTTTTTATAAGATTAAGTTTTATTTGTTTTATAAAATGATGTTTTATAACATGATTTTACTAATGACCGGTCATTAGTATTTGATAATGACCGGTCGCTATCAAAATTACGTGTTATGCAACATAAATGCCTGGTCACATGTCAGTACGCTTTTAACTAATCATTTGATTAGGATCCACGGCATCATCTTATAAACAATTACAATGATTTGACTATACTCACAAGAACTGGTAACCACGTACAGTAGAAAAGGATCGCTACGACGACGACCAGCTTCGTAAATTCACGTATCGATTTCCTTTCCGTGGTCATTTCACCTCTGTCTGTTTTCAGTCTCCTTCTAAATCTCGTTAGTCTAACCATCAAACACACATTCAGGACCAGGACTAGGACCATCGAGATCCAGCCCTGTGATATAAGAACAATAGGGAAGATGGTGTGGTACCAGACTTCAGGTTGCGTAGCGATCCAGGAACGACAGAACCGGCTACCTTGTTTCGATACAGCCGGCGGGGCAAGTCCCATGACGGGGAGACATGCTACGACGAACGTCGAACCGAAGATGACGACGATCATGACCCGAGCTCGTCCATGCGTAGTCCAGCCTTTGTATCGTAGCGGGAAGGCAACAGCCAACCATCGTTCTAAGGCCATGGCGGTTACCAGAAGCATGGCCGAGTTCTGGAGCCAGTAGACCGAAAACTGGTAGAAAATACATGCCGCTTTGCCCCCGTGCCATGCTGACTCGGGACCGGGATCTATAAAGCTGGGTAGAGACACAGGTAGTGGCAATAGCACAGAACACATATCATTTATAGCAAGCGTTCCGATTAGGATATCTGTAACCGTCCTCTCGGCCCGAGTCTTGAACCTGAACACCACTATCACTGGTAAGATATTTCCGAGTAACGTCAACGCTTCCGCCGATAAACTCAGCGCACCACTTAGATCTCTCTCGGGACGTATTGGGCTTCGCACCTGCTCCAGACCCTGGCCCTCCCGATAGGCCATCCCCGGTCGTCCTGTTCAATCCAAAAGAACAAGAACAAAACTCCTTGAACCGCTAGAAAATCACAACTTCATGAATCCTGAGAGGTTAAAATCCAATTAATTTCCCATAGTGACGACTCCCATTGAAGCAATACCATGAATTTCCAAATGACTTATGGATAGAAAATATCATGGAGAAATCATGAATCGTTGCAAATCATTTCCATTCTCAAAGCGACGACGTCGTCGAAAGTGACATCGATCATTTCCCCGGTCGATTGAGAGAGCGAGCCTACGAGCAGCTGAGAAGCGCCACATCCAGTTCATGAAGAGCATTATTGGCTACATTACAGAAGTACATGTATACCAAATGCACCTGCTAGCGATAGAGAAAATAGGACGCCAAAAGTGCGTGCGGACGTGCGAGCGCTGAGGTGGTGGTGTGCGCCACGGATCTATAGCTTTTCATGTCTGTATAACACATGTTATACAACACCTACGTGGATCCTTGTCATTTGATTGGACGATTGTTGGTCACATGATATTCAATAGATGGTATATTGCACGGTCGTGCATTTTTGGTTATATGCGCCGTGCATTTTTGGTTATATGCAGACTGCGTATCTCTCTGCTGCATGTGCGCGCGCGTATCCCTGCGTGTATCTGACGCGAAGGCAATCTGCATGTAATTGAGAAGGCTTGACTCGAACTGTAATTTATCTTTATAAGGAGTAAAGCATAATTTGTTGATTAACGTTCTATTAGGTCTTCTTCGATGTTGTATAAAACAAATAATGAATGTTTTTCATTCGTTTAATAGTGCAAATATTTTCATTCGTTGAAAGATTAACGTTAATTCTATTCAACTCGGCTGACGCCTCGTTGAATAGAATGTTAATCTTTCAACTCATGAACATATTCGCACTATTGAACTCATAACCATTCATTATTTGTATAATATTTGTCGCGAAGTACGTGCAATTTCGTATCATTCTAAATGATTAAAATCGTAAATCCTGTAAATATTGTATATATGCTCTATATATTTACTTATCTTGTTCAATTAATTATTTCATATTATGATATTTATTGTATTTCCCAATGCTCAAGTTAGGGCGGCAGGGAATAATTTCATTGTCGTTGTCGATTGTGATTTATCCAGACGACACACTCGTTTGTTTTGTTTTACCTGACTGTCAAAAAAGCATGTGTAATATTTAATGAGCAACCAGCGGACCGAGAGCTTCAAGTCCTCTCCGAAGGACTTATAGTAATGAACATGTGAACGAGCACTTTTTTTTTAATTGCAATGCCGTAGTATTGTATATGTCTACTCTACGAATTGAAATAGATCTTAAGATTATCTTGTATCCAACGATGACAAAACTATTGTAAAGAACACAATAACAACATGCATTTGTTTTAAACAGAAACAAACTATTCATAGAGACACTCTTAGTATATTTCTCTGAAGTTTTGGATTTGTGTTGGTTATAAATGTATTAATTTGTTCTTGATTTGGCCTGAATGTTTTTCTGTAACTCCTTAAATTTTCTCAAACAGACTTCAGATTAAAAAAAAAATGGTTTTAACACATCCAAACAAAACCAACAAAACATGTTGACAAGAACAATTTGTACCCGTATCATCCACCCCGGATAACCACCCCCAGTCAACTACCAACTACCCCCTACACTGTTAAAAATTTCACTGTAGAAATTACAGTAAATTACTGGCAACTTTGTTGCACAGTAAATTACTGTAACTTTGACATTACAGTAACTTCCTGTAAGTTTTTCAACAGTAACTTGCTGTAAGACATTAAAATACTGTAAGCTTACTGTAAAGAAATTTTCATGTATAAGGTTACAGTATTTATTGTAAGTTCTTCTTACAGTTAATTAATGTAATTTTATTCACAGTAATTTAAATGTATTTACAGTTATGTACTGTAAGTTTTTCTCTACAGTAAATTAATGTTATTTCTCTCATTTACATTAAGTTAATGTAATAAGTACAGCTTTTCTACTGTGACTTTAGCAGTATCATCCTGTTAATTTTGTATCTATTTCTCTCATTTACATTAAGTTAATGTTATAAGTACAGCTTTTCTACTGTGACTTTAGCAGTATCATCCTGTTAATTTTGTATCTATTTCTCTCATTTACATTAAGTTAATGTAATAAGTACAGTATTCTACTGTGACATTAGCAGTATCATCCTGTTATTTTGTTATCTATTTCTCTCATTTACATTAAGTTAATGTATTAAGTACAGTATTCTACTGTGACATTAGCAGTATCATCCTGTTATTTTTTTTAATCTATTTCTCTCATTTACATTAAGTTAATGTAATAAGTACAGTATTCTAACTTGACATTAGCAGCATCATCCTGTTAATTTGAGGAAAAAACAAGCTTTCTGAACACAAAAATCATTATTAAAGTCTTTATTGGGTAATCAACGCTCCATAAAACAAGTTTCTCAAATAGTGTAACATTATGAAAATGCTTGCAAAGAAACTATCAAGTAAAACATTAAAACAAGTAAAACCACTAAAAACTGCAAAAGTTCAAGTACTCAAGAATCTACAGACCCATAGTCATCCTTCCAGTATCTCAAAAATTCTTGAAAAAATTGTTTAGATTATACCAATTCTGAAATACACATAACTTGCTTAATCCCAACCAATATGGCTTTAAAAAAAAATCATTCACCCGACCTAGCATTAATTTAATTATACGACAGAATAACACATGCAATTGTGCAGACATAGCGGCTTTAAGGCATTGATATGCTAAATCACAACGTATGGCTTAGGGGCACTGCACTTTCTTGGGTCAAAAATTATTTGTCGAACAGACAACAATATGTTCACTTTAAAATTCTGAATTGTAAAAAACTATTGTAAAGAATTATCTTCAATTGTAAACAAGACATATTTTATACACTTTTATCTTCCTTTAAAGCCACTATTAAACGACAACTACTATCAGAATACAATCAATGAAAAGTCTCCATATACCTGGCAGAATCAAGGAAAACTCTCTATACCTGGTAGAATCTCTCCAAAAGACATTACTCACTTTATTTTTGTTTAATTTATCTTTTGAACTAATACCCCATTTAATTTGAGTTGCTCTGTTATATTAAACTTGTAATCTTTAATACGTGTTTCATATTCTTCTGTATTTTTGTCTCATTTACATGCCAATTCTGCACAGAAACTTGTTTCAACTTCATGAGCTGTCATTCAATTGATTGATTGATTGATTTATTGACGGTAAAAGCCCTATTCAGCTACTCGGCTGGTTTACAAAGGGGCTGTGCAAAATAACAAAAACCGTAAAACATACTTGACAATAAGAAAATATACATGATATACAGAAATTAATGAAATAGAATTACCAATGTGCACAATGAACAAAGAAAATAGAAAATATGATCAATTTGTGTACATGTAAAATGAAAACATAAAATTATGAAATTCGTTTAGCTACAATATTGCTACGTATTAAATATGATAAAAAAACATATTACCATATAACGTAACATATATCGTAATAAAATATAAGTTACTTAAAAAAAATATATTATTATATAACTTGAAATATGTCGAAATAAAATATAGGTTACTTAAATATAGGCCTAATATTTGGCAAATTCATTTATTTCATGACTTATTAAATTTATTAAAATAAAGGTGTATTGCATGTACAGATTAAAATATGAAAATTCACTAAGGTAAAATAATGCTAAATTGCAAGTAATGTAAAACATATTTTGGAAAACAGTAAGTAAACAATCAAGCAATGCTTATGATGACAAGGCTGCACACATGCCAGGCTCACAGAATACATGTGCTAATGCTTTGTCTAGGAAGTTCAATGACCGCTAGACACAATTTATTAAAAAAGTTTGGGCTCCCTGTAGTTGGTCTCTTTGCATCAAGGCTAAACACACGGCTTCCTTAATACCACGAAGTCACGTGACTTTTTTAACCTCCCTCACTAACAAAATATTTGATTTCAAATTTCAATTTTCACTTGTGATGTTTCATATTAAGTTCAATTGAAATGCATATTAAAGGTACATGATCCCTTTTGCAAGCATAACATTTGCAAAGGTCTAAAAAGGGCAAAAAGACACAAATAAAATTTTAAGAAAGTGTGTGAAAGTAAAGGGTTCAGATACTCAATGTAAGTGGGATTTTTTTTTATTGATAATTTTGAAATTGATGTAGTATGTAGGCGCCCCTGTAATTTGTTCTGAATGTTAGTCTGTACTAAGATACACTTCTTATAATTATACAGAACATGTTATAAATTTTGCAAGAAATGACATTTCCAGTATATATATCTTAAGGCGTATTCAGACTGACTGGAAGTTCGAGAATACCAGGTATTCTGTGATCGGGAAATTTACCCTGATCTATCCCCATCAGTAAAGTACCTAGAGGGGAAAACCCCTTTTTTTCCAGAACAACAGACATGTTGCGATATAAAAAGTACCCCTATATGAGTGGATTCCATGGCCCATGACAAATCTCACTAGGATGGACTACTTTTCCGAACGACTGCACGAGGGTCATCCACGGATGGCATAAAGTTGCCCCCTTATTAATGAAACCACTGGAAATCCGCTAATTTGCGAATAAATGATATCACCTTCTGGCTACATTGTTGTCCATGAGACTTTGATCCCGCGTCTGGATTGATGCCAATCAAGCAACTGAAAAACTGGGCATCTTTTTTTCTTGAAAATGGTTGATGATCCCTATGCACATGGGTTTTGAAGGATGAATAATTTCTGAATGTTCGATTGCAGCCAGGAACACCACACGGGAAATCGAAATTCACCACATTTCTATGGACTGAAAAGTGTTCAGAAAACCGCTTCAATGATCCAGAAGAATGATTACATAGCTTACAAACGTACATGGGTATATGATGTCCATGTAGAGCATCCGTCTGATTAGTGTTTCAGCATGCACACTGTGTGACTTCAGCAGTAATCCATGGCATATACTGCAAGAAAGAAGAGCGGAAAACAATACCTTTAATATGCATACGTACACATAACTTTTTATGTACAGCATTGACAGATTAAAAGTTATTTAAATGATAAATGAATAATAAAAAAAAAGATAAAGGACAAAAAATACAAAAGAAAATCGAAAGAAAAACATAAATTCATCAAATATAACCAGTTGTCACGAGCCTCCTGATGATGACTGTATGCGAAACCTTCAGCAAAAAAACATTTGATTTCACGGCTATGAATGTTACTACATAAGTGAAATTAACATTCATTTGCGGTAAATGAAACTACAATAGATTTCTGTAAAACAAATTTACAATCCTTAAAGACAAAAATTACTGTAATTTACTGTTAGTATTTGAAGAACCTACGGTAACAGCAATTTACTCTAAGAAATGCAGTGATTTACTGTAGGAAAGTTTACAGGCAGATACTTTGAGTAAAAATTGATGGTAACTTACTGTAGATATAACCTACAGTTACTGTAAATTAAAATTACAGTGAATTACAGTAGACAAGTACTCAAAATTAATATGAAATAAAATTACTGTAATTTACTGTAAACTAGCAGTAAGTTACTGTAAATTACAGTAATTTTACAGTAATTACTCAGTAATTTTACAGTAACTTACTGCCAGTTACGGAATGGCCTATTTGGTTGCTATGACAACGCTGCGACCTTCAAAAAAGTAAATTACAGTAATTTTACAGTAAATTACAGTAATTTTAAAGTAACTTACTGTAAATTACTAAGTAACAGTAAAATACTAAGTAATTTTACAGTAACTTACTGTAATTTTATTTCATATTTTAACTTTTAAGTAAAATTACACTATGCAGCAGGATTGCCAGTACTTTGCTGTAATTTCTTCAGTAACGTGCTGTAGACTACACTACATGAGCTTAGACTTGTGCGTATTCAACTGATCACGCAGTGTGCTCATGATGGACTGATGCTGTAGTCGATCGTAGTGTGTGCGGTGTCCTATAAGTTATAAGTCTTGATGGTCTTGACGTTAGACATTTCCAATTTAACGTGAGCATGCATATCCATGTGCAATGGCATCGCATTGACAGTGACACTGTACGCTGGTACTGCAGTACAGTGTCATGTGCTGCACTAACACTACCGACTTTGTCCCACACACCACAGCACAGCACGTACAGTACACATATACCGTAGACGGAACAATTACAAACACAATCCCTATACTTTCCACAGTCTGACAATTCTTCACTTCAGCGGGATACAAATCAAATCATGACTCTGATAATTGGCAATCTGTAACTTACCTCGGATCCCCTTGGAATTGACTTATTGGTCATCAATATCCCAGCTCGAGGATCAGGACCAGGAACAGAACAGATTCAGATTCGTTGCTCAGGATCAGGCCGGCCAGCTCAGCTATAGGCATATCTCAGCTCAAATCTTTGCAGAAAATTAAAAATGGCGGCGCGGCGTGGCGGGCTGCGTAGCGCGGGAGCCAATCACGTGCAACGCATACGCGCATATGCAGCCGATCCGCCTAATGCGCATGTGCGCTGTATCCCACAATGCTTTTTGCACGCTCCTTTACACTAGCTTACTGTAGATATTTGTTCCCATGCTCTACGACACTGATGTTTACAGCAATATACTGTACAGCAACGTACTTATACAGTTAATTATCGTAAAATCGTTATTACAACATATTACTGTTGTAAATCACAGT